>NC_060194.1:32880308-33237808 GCF_021184085.1 Oncorhynchus gorbuscha | reverse complement strand
ATCTATCCACTCCATCTGTCTCTATCTATCTACCCATCTGTCTATCTATCTATCCTACCCCATCTGTCTCTATCTATCTACTGTCCTATCTCTCTCTCTCTATCTATCCCTCCATCTGTCTCTCTATCTATCTGTCTCCATCTATCTATCTCCCATCTGTCTCTAATCTGTCTCTCTATCTATCTACCACATCTGTCTCTATGTCCATCTACCCCATCTGTCTCTCTATCTATCCACTCCATCTGTCTCTCTGTCTATCCCTTTCTGTCTCTATCTATCTACCCCATCTGTCTCTATTTATCTACTCCATCTGTCTCTATATCTATATTTCTACCCTCCATCTGTCTCTATCTATCCACTCCATCTGTCTCTATCTATCTATCCACTCCATCTGTCTCTATCTATCTACCCCATCTGTCTTATATCTATCTACCCTTCTGTCTTCTATCTATCCCTCCATCTGTCTCTATCTATCTACCCCATCTGTCTCTATTTATCTACCCCCATTTGTATCTATATATCCTACTCCATCTGTCTCTATCTATCCACTCCATCTGTCTTCTATCTGTCTGTCTCTATCTATCCACTCCATCTGTCTCTATCTATCCACTCCATCTGTCTCTATCTATCCACCACTCCATCTGTCTCTATCTATCCACTCCATCTGTCTCTATCTATCCACTCCATCTGTCTCTATCTATCCACTCCATCTGTCTCTCTATCTATCCACTCCATCTGTCTCTATCTATCCACTCCATCTGTCTCTATCTATCCACTCCATCTGTCTCTATCTATCCACTCCATCTGTCTCTATCTATCCACTCCATCTGTCTCTATCTATCCACTCCATCTGTCTCTATCTATCCACTCCATCTGTCTCTCTATCTATCCACTCCATCTGTCTCTATCTATCCACTCCATCTGTCTCTATCTATCCACTCCATCTGTCTCTATCTATCTACTCCATCTGTCTCTATATCCATCTGTCTCTATCTATCCACTCCATCTGTCTCTATCTATCCACTCCATCTGTCATCTGTCTCTATCTATCCACTCCATCTGTCTCTATCTATCCACTCCATCTGTCTCTATCTATCCACTCCATCTGTCTCTATCTATCCACTCCATCTGTCTCTATCTATCCACTCCATCTGTCTCTATCTATCCACTCCATCTGTCTCTATCTATCCACTCCATCTGTCTCTATCTATCCACTCCATCTGTCTCTATCTATCCACTCCATCTGTCTCTATCTATCCACTCCATCTGTCTCTATCTATCCACTCCATCTGTCTCTATCTATCCACTCCATCTGTCTCTATCTATCCACTCCATCTGTCTCTATCTATCCACTCCATCTGTCTCTATCTATCCACTCCATCTGTCTCTATATATCCATCCATCTGTCTCTCTGTCTATCTATCCACTCCATCTGTCTCTATCTATCCACTCCATCTGTCTCTATCTATCCACTCCATCTGTCTCTATCTATCCACTCCATCTGTCTCTATCTATCCACTCCATCTGTCTCTATCTATCCACTCCATCTGTCTCTATCTATCTACCCCTCTGTCTCTATCTATCTACCCTCTGTCTCTATCTATCCACTCCATCTGTCTCTATCTATCCCCCTTCTGTTTCTCTATCTATCCACCCATCTGTCTCTATCTATCCACTCTGTCTCTCTATCTGTCTCTATCTATCCACTCCATCTGTTCTGTCTCTCTATCTATCCACTCCATCTGTCTCTATCTATCCACTCCATCTGTCTCTATCTATCTACCCCATCTGTCTCTCTATCTATCCACTCCATCTGTCTCTATCTATCTACCCATCTGTCTCTCTATCTATCCACTCCATCTGTCTCTATCTATCTACCCATCTGTCTCTCTATCTATCCACTCCATCTGTCTCTATCTATCCACTCCATCTGTCTCTATCTATCCACTCCATCTGTCTCTCTATCTATCCACTCCATCTGTCTCTATCTATCCACTCCATCTGTCTCTCTATCTATCCACTCCATCTGTCTCTCTATCTATCCACTCCATCTGTCTCTCTATCTATCCACTCCATCTGTCTCTCTATCTATCTGTCCCTCTGTTTCTATCTATCCACTCCATCTGTCTCTATCTATCTACCTGTCTCTATCATCCATCTGTCTCTCTATCTATCCACTCCATCTGTCTCTATCTATCCACTCCATCTGTCTCTCTATCTATCCACTCCATCTGTCTCTCTATCTATCCACTCCATCTGTCTCTATCTATCCACTCCATCTGTCTCTATCTATCCACTCCATCTGTCTCTCTATCTATCCACTCCATCTGTCTCTATCTATCCACTCCATCTGTCTCTATCTATCCACTCCATCTGTCTCTATCTATCCACTCCATCTGTCTCTATCTATCCACTCCATCTGTCTCTATCTATCCACTCCATCTGTCTCTATCTATCCCTCCATCTGTCTCTATCTATCCACTCCATCTGTCTCTATCTATCCACTCCATCTGTCTCTATCTATCTACTCCATCTGTCTCTATCTATCCACTCCATCTGTCTCTATCTATCTACTCCACTTCTGTCTCTCTATCTATCCACTCCATCTGTCTCTATCTATCCACTCCATCTGTCTCTATCTATCCACTCCATCTGTCTCTATCTATCCACTCCATCTGTCTCTCTATCTATCCACTCCATCTGTCTCTATCTATCCACTCCATCTGTCTCTCTATCTATCCACTCCATCTGTCTCTATCTATCTACCCCTTCTGTCTCTATCTATCCACTCCATCTGTCTCTCTATCTATCTACCCCTTCTGTCTCTATCTATCTATCCACTCCATCTGTCTTCTATCTATCCACCCATCTGTCTCTATCTATCCACTCCATCTGTCTCTCTATCTATCCACTCCATCTGTCTCTCTATCTATCCACTCCATCTGTCTCTATCTATCCACTCCATCTGTCTCTCTATCTATCCACCCCTTCTGTCTCTATCTATCTACTACCCTTCTGTCTCTCTATCTATCCACTCCATCTGTCTCTATCTATCCACTCCATCTGTCTCTATCTGTCTATCCACTTCTGTCTCTATCTATCCACTCCATCTGTCTCTATCTATCTATCTGTCTATCTATCTATCTGTTTCTATCTATCCACTCCATCTGTCTCTATCTATCTACTCCATCTGTCTATCTATCTATCTATCACCCATCTGTCTCTCTATCTGTCTCTATCTGTCTCTATCTATCCATCCATCTGTCTCTCTATCTATCTACCCCATCTGTCTCTATCTATCTACCCCATCTGTCTCTATCTATCTGTCTCTATCTATCTATCTATCTCCATCTGTCTCTATCTATCTACTCCATCTGTCTCTATCTATCTACCCCTTCTGTTCTCTATCTATCCACTCCTGTCTCTCTGTCTCTATCTATCCATCTCCCCTTCTGTCTCTATCTATCCACCCCATCTGTCTCTATCTATCTATCCTATCTATCTCCATCTGTCTCTCTATCTATCCACCCATCTGTCTCTATCTATCTATCTACCCCTCTGTCTATCTATCTGTTTCTATATATCCACTCCATCTGTCTCTATCTATCTACCCCTTCTGTTTCTATATATCTGTCTCTATCACCCATCTGTCTCTATCTATCTACCCCTTCTGTTTATATCTATCTACCCCTTCTGTTTCTATATATCCACTCCATCTGTCTCTATCTATCTACCCCTTCTGTTTCTATATCTATCTGTTTCTATCTATCTACCCCTTCTGTTTCTATATATCCACTCCATCTGTCTCTATCTATCTACCCCTTCTGTTTATATCTATCTACCCCTTCTGTTTCTATATATCCACTCCATCTGTCTCTATCTATCTACCCCTTCTGTTTCTATATATCCACTCCATCTGTCTCTATCTATCTACCCCTTCTGTTTCTATATATCCACTCCATCTGTCTCTATCTATCTACCCCTTCTGTTTCTATCTATCCACTCCATCTGTCTCTATCTATCTACCCCTTCTGTTTCTATCTATCCACTCCATCTGTCTCTATCTATCTACCCCTTCTGTTTATATCTATCTACCCTTCTGTTTCTATATATCCACTCCATCTGTCTCTATCTATCTACCCCTTCTGTTTATATCTATCTACCCCTTCTGTTTCTATCTATCCACTCCATCTGTCTCTATCTATCTACCCCTTCTGTCTATCTATCTACCCATCTGTCTCTCTCTATCTACCCTTCTCTGTCTCTATCTATCCTACCCCTTCTGTTTATATCTGTCTCTCTGTCTCTATCTACCCCTTCTGTCTCTCTATCTACCCTTCTGTCTCTCTATCTATCCACTCCATCTGTCTCTCTATCTATCTACCCCTTCTGTTTCTATCTATCTACTCCATCTGTCTCTATCTATCTATCCTACTATCCCTTCTGTCTCTATCTATCTATCCATCTGTCCTCTACCCCATCTGTCTATCTATCTATCTACCTATCTATCCCTTCTGTCTTCTATCTGTTTATATCTATCCACTCCTGTCTCTATCTGTCTACCCCTTCTGTCTATCTACCCCATCTGTCTCTATCTATCTACCCCATCTGTCTCTCTATCTATCTACCCCATCTGTCTCTATCTATCTACCCCTCCATCTGTCTCTATCTATCTACCCCATCTGTTTCTATCTATCTACCCCATCTGTTTCTATCTATCCACTCCATCTGTCTCTCTATCTATCTACCCCTTCTGTCTCTCTATCTATCCACTCCATCTGTCTCTCTATCTATCTACCCCTTCTGTCTCTCTATCTATCCACTCCATCTGTCTCTCTATCTATCTACCCCTTCTGTCTCTATATCTATCCACTCCATCTGTCTCTATCTATCTACCCTATCTATCTATCTGTCTCTCTATCTATCCACCCTGTCTTCTGTTTCTATATATCCACTCCATCTGTCTCTATCTATCTACCCCTTCTGTTTCTATATATCCACTCCATCTGTCTCTATCTATCTACCCCTTCTGTCTCTCTATCTATCTACCCCTTCTGTTTCAATATATCCACTCCATCTGTCTCTATCTATCTACCCCATCTGTCTCTATCTATCTACCCCATCTGTCTCTATCTATCTACCCCTTCTGTCTCTCTATCTATCTACCCCTTCTGTCTCTCTATCTATCTACTATCCCCCTTCTGTTTCTATCTATCCACTCCATCTGTCTCTCTATCTATCTACCCCTTCTGTTTCTATATATCCACTCCATCTGTCTCTATCTATCTACCCCTTCTGTCTCTCTATCTATCCACCCCTTCTGTTTCAATCTATCCACTCCATCTGTCTCTATCTATCTACCCCTTCTGTTTCTATCTATCCACTCCATCTGTCTCTATCTATCTACCCCTTCTGTCTCTCTATCTATCTACCCCTTCTGTTTATATCTATCCACTCCATCTGTCTCTATCTATCTATCTGTCTCTATCCCCCCATCTGTCTCTATCTATCTACTCCATCTGTCTCTCTATCTATCTACCCCTTCTGTTTATATCTATCTACATATATCCACTCCATCTGTCTCTATCTATCTGTTTCTATATATCCACTCCATCTGTCTCCTATCTTCTGTCTCTCTATCTATCTACCCCTTCTGTTTATATCTATCCACTCCATCTGTCTCTATCTATCTACTATCCCCCTTCTGTTTCTATCTATCTACCCCTTCTGTCTCTGTCTTCTATCTGTCTATCTATCTACCCATCTGTCTCTCTATCTATCTACCCCTTCTGTCTCTCTATCTATCTACCCTGTCTTCTGTCTCTCTATCTATCTACCCCTTCTATCTATCCACTCCATCTGTCTCTATCTATCTGTCTCTATCTATCCCCCATCTGTCTCTCTATCTATCTACCCCTTCTGTCTCTATATATCTACTCCATCTGTCTCTATCTATCTACCCCTCTGTCTCTATCTATCTATCCATCTGTCTCTATCTATCTACCCCATCTGTCTCTATCTATCCCCCCTTCTGTTTCTATATCCACTATCTATCTATCTACCCCATTCTGTCTCTATCTATCTATCCTGTCTGTCTCTATCTATCTACCCCTTCTGTCTCTCTATCTATCTACCCCTTCTGTTTATATCTATCTACTCCATCTGTTTATATCTATCCACTCCATCTGTCTCTATCTATCTACCCCTTCTGTTTCTATATATCCACTCCATCTGTCTCTCTATCTATCTACCCCTTCTGTCTCTCTCATCATCTGTCTCTATCTATCTACCCCTTCTGTTTATATCTATCCACTCCATCTGTCCCTCTATCTATCTACTATATATCCCTTCTGTCTTCTATCTATCCACTCCATCTGTCTCTCTATCTATCTACCCCTTCTGTCTCTCTATCTATCTACCCCTTCTGTTTATATCTATCCACTCCATCTGTCTCTATCTATCTACCCCTTCTGTTTATATCTATCCACTCCATCTGTCCCTCTATCTATCTACCCCTTCTGTCTCTCTATCTATCTACCCCTTCTGTCTCTATCTATCCACTCCATCTGTCTCTCTATTTATCTACCCCTTCTGTCTCTCTGTCTACCCTTTCTGTCTCTCTATCTATCCACTCCATCTGTCTCTCTATCTATCTGTTTCTATCTATCCCCCATCTGTCTCTCTATCTATCTACCCCTTCTGTTTCTATCTATCCATTCTGTTTCTCCACTCCATCTGTCTCTATCTATCTACCCCTTCTGTCTTCTATCTATCTACCCCTTCTGTTTCTCCACTCTCATCTACCCCATCTGTCTCTATCTATCTACCCCTTCTGTCTATATATCCACTCCATCTATCTCTCTATCTATCTATCCCTTCTGTTTACCCCTCCATCTGTCTCTATCTATCTACCCCTTCTGTTTCTATCTATCTACTCCATCTGTCTCTATCTATCTACCCCTTCTGTCTATCTATCTACTCCATCTGTCCCTCTATCTATCTACCCCTTCTGTTTATATCTATCCATCTGTCCTCTATCTATCTACCCCTTCTATCTCTCTATCTATCTACCCCTCTGTTTATATCCCTTCTGTTTATATCTATCCACTCCATCTGTCCCTCTATCTATCTACCCCTTCTGTCTCTCTATCTATCTACCCCTTCTGTCTCTATCTATCCACTCCATCTGTCCCTCTATCTATCTACCCCTTCTGTTTCTATATATCCACTCCATCTGTCTCTCTATCTATCTACCCCTTCTATCTCTCTATCTATCTACCCCTTCTGTTTATATCTATCCACTCCATCTGTCTCTCTATCTATCTACCCCTGTTTATATATATCCACTCCATCTGTCTCTATCTATCTATATCTACCCCTTCTGTTTATATCTATCCACTCTGTCTCTCTATCTATCCATCTGTCTCTCTATCTATCTACCCCTTCTGTTTCTATATATCCACTCCATCTGTCTCTCTATCTATCTACCCCTTCTGTTTATATATCTATCTACCCCTTCTGTTTATATCTATCCACTCCATCTGTCTCTCTATCTATCTACCCCTTCTGTTTATATCTATCCACTATCTACCCCATCTCTCTATCTATCTACCCCTTCTGTTTATATCTATCCACTCCATCTGTCTCTCTATCTATCTACCCCATCTGTCTCTCTATCTATCTACCCCTTCTGTTTATATCTATCCACTCCATCTGTCTCTCTATCTATCTACCCCTTCTGTTTATATCTATCCACTCCATCTGTCTCTCTATCTATCTACCCCTTCTGTTTATATCTATCCACTCCATCTGTCTCTCTATCTATCTACCCCATCTGTCTCTCTATCTATCTACCCCTTCTGTTTATATCTATCCACTCCATCTATCCACTCCATCTGTCTCTCTATCTATCTATCCACTCCATCTGTCTCTCTATCTATCTACCCATCTCTGTCTCTCTATCTATCTACCCCTTCTGTTTATATCTATCCACTCCATCTGTCTCTCTATCTATCTACCCCATCTGTCTCTCTATCTATCTACCCCTTCTGTTTATATCTATCCACTCCATCTGTCTCTCTATCTATCTACCCCATCTGTCTCTCTATCTATCTACCCCTTCTGTTTATATCTATCCACTCCATCTGTCTCTATCTATCTACCCCTTCTGTCTCTCTATCTATCTACCCCTTCTGTTTATATCTATCCACTCCATCTGTCTCTCTATCTATCTACCCCATCTGTCTCTCTATCTATCTACCCCTTCTGTTTATATCTATCCACTCCATCTGTCTCTCTATATATCCACTCCATCTGTCTCTCTATCTATCTACCCCATCTGTCTCTCTATCTATCTACCCCTTCTGTTTATATCTATCCACTCCATCTGTCTCTCTATCTATCTACCCCTTCTGTTTATATCTATCCACTCCATCTGTCTCTCTATCTATCTACCCCTTCTGTCTCTCTATCTATCTACCCCTTCTGTTTATATCTATCCACTCCATCTGTCTCTATCTATCTACCCCTTCTGTCTCTCTATCTATCTACCCCTTCTGTCTGTTCTTATCTCTCCCTACAGGTTAGTGTTTTCATTTAGAAGCTGCTCTGATTCTCTGGCTTTCTCTCCTCCTTGCCTTAATCTAACTCACTCCCTCCCTCCCTCCCTCGTTCTTCTCTCGGTATCTGTCCTCAAAGGCATGTGCTAAGTTCTCATCAAATTATGTTCACAAAGTTAACCTTGTGGAGAAAAATCTGAGTGACAGGTCTTGGCTCTTTTATCTTCATCTGCGACCCTTCAGCCTACGGGAGTAGAGGAAGAGGACCCACCTGTCACTGGTTTAACCAAAAAGAGAGTAGAGGGGCAGCTATAATCACCAATCAGTAGCAGGCAGACCGATCTGACTGTACTGTAAAGACAATGACTGGATTCACAGAAAAGAGTGAAGTTGAAAAGATCCAGCAGCTCGCCTAACTCTCAGTGCTCAGAGAAAATAACTCATACATGAAATCCTAATGAGACTCCTCATAACAGGTCTGCAGAGACCCGCAGTTGTCAGAAAGGAGGATATGATAAATATGAGAGAGTAAGTCGGCACAAAAGAGCAAAGAACAGTTCAGGACACTTCTCGCCTCACTATAATATGCTTCAGAACACAAGACACATTTTTTTTCCCAGAGTACTGCCACTATAAAGATCAGAAAGGTGAAAGTGGGTTTTCCCATATAAAAAAGTAAACACCTATGACTCCACCAGGGAAAATGAATGAATCAAACAATCTTTCATTTGTATCTGCTGCAGACGAGGCTTGGGTTTCTACTGAATGAACAGGAGAAGGACAATGTTCATTCAACTGTGAGAAAGACACTGACTCTCTCTCTCAGTGTGTGTGTGTGTGTGTGTGTCTGTGTGTCTGTGTGTCTGTGTGTCTGTGTGTCTGTGTGTGTGTCTGTGTGTCTGTCTGTGTGTCTGTCTGTGTGTCTGTGTGTCTGTGTGTGTGTCTGTGTGTCTGTGTGTGTGTGTGTGTGTGTGTGTGTGTGTGTGTGTGTGTGTGTGTGTGTGTGTGTGTGTGTGTGTGTGTGTGTGTGTGTGTGTGTGTGTGTGTGTGTGTGTGTGTGTGTGTGTGTGTGTGTGTGTGTGTGTGTGTGTGTCTGTGTGTCTGTGTGTCTGTGTGTGTGTCTGTCTGTGTGTCTGTCTGTGTGTCTGTGTGTCTGTGTGTCTGTGTGTGTGTGTGTGTGTGTCTGTGTGTCTGTGTGTCTGTGTGTCTGTGTGTGTGTCTGTGTGTCTGTGTGTCTGTGTGTGTGTCTGTGTGTCTGTGTGTGTGTCTGTCTGTCTGTGTGTCTGTGTGTCTGTGTGTCTGTGTGTCTGTGTGTCTGTCTGTGTGTCTGTGTGTCTGTGTGTCTGTGTGTCTGTGTGTCTGTGTGTGTGTCTGTGTGTCTGTGTGTGTGTCTGTCTGTGTGTGTGTGTGTGTCTGTGTGTCTGTGTGTCTGTGTGTCTGTGTGTCTGTGTGTCTGTGTGTCTGTGTGTGTGTCTGTGTGTGTGTCTGTCACACTTTGCAACTAACGTTGATCATTTCCTGTCATTCCAATAAAGTCAATCTTAACACAAATCTGAATGTGAGTAGAGTCGCAAAGGCAGAGAGATCAAGAGGGAGATCATTTGGTAGACAGTTGGGAGACAGTCAAGGGAGAGAGAGAGAGAGAGAGAGAGAGAGAGAGAGAGAGAGAGAGAGAGAGAGAGAGAGAGAGAGAGAGAGAGAGAGAGAGAGAGAGAGAGAGAGAGAGAGAGAGAGACGGACAGACATAAATATACAGAGGGACATTTATGTAATCTGGTCTCTAAATGAGATGGTCACTGCCGAGGTGGGAGTAAGGGCTTGGGTGTATTATTGGAGGACGGGCAGAGCTATTGGAAAGATGACAGTGAGATAAAGAGAGTTGTAATGGTTTGGGAGGAGAAGACCTTAGAACAAAAGGGTATCTCTGAAACAGGACTTACAACATATCCTCTATCCTGGTTCATAGAGTCAGAAACACACAGATCTCAACATAGGCCTATGGCCAAATCTAACCAAGTCAAGGATGGACCAAACTCTTTAAAAACCAACCAAGTGTTTTGGCCCTCATCTCTGAAATCTCCTCCAGACTCCAGACTCAGCCCACGGCCATTCTTCCAAAAAGAAAGTTCAGCGGACAAAGTGAGGCATGAGGAGTCATACTGAGTGACAGAGTCAAGCCTAATCAGGGTAATGCCTCTACAGTATCAGTCTTGACTGACCCACAACGCTTACTAAAGCCAAGTTTAACTAGAACAACACCGCGTTTGTCTTACGGCCAAATGCAGTCAGTCCATACTCCTGATCGATGGATAGAGTGAAAACCATGAGTGATTAGTATTTGTCAACTGTCTAATCAATCTGTTCATCCCACCTCTGTCTTTCTCCTCCCATCTCCTCGTGGTTAGATCCTGGCAATCAATACTGGCATTCGATGGCACTGGTGATTTAGAGTAAGCTCTCCTCAACTCTCAATGGTGTGACATTCATGATAGGCCGAGAGAGCACATCTTACTCAGGACAGAAGACAGCAGTCATTCACTCTCCACACACAGGCTGAACCATTCATTCACCAGGAGAAGAACTGTCTGTCAGTAGTCTGACTGAGCAGCCATTTTGAAGGATAAGAAAGAGTAATTTGATGCCCTATTCCCTATATAGTGGACTACGTTTGGCCAGAACACTTAACCTTACCTTCTGCAGCTTTGGTCAAAAGTTGTGCATTATGGGGAATAGAGTGTCATTTGAGATTGGGGCACCACAATGAGGGAGCAAAGGTTGAGCAGGAAGGGAAGACAAGGATGTTTTGGAAAGCGGTTGTTTTCCAAGTGAAAACACTCTTAGTTAGAGGAGCTCTTCTCTCAGCATGTCCCAGGAAGCTGGGATCAAACAGCGCTGGTTAAGGGTCTCTCATTACAATGATGCAGGCAATGGCTGATGAGACACCAATCGGCGTGGATGAATGTGACTTTTGGCTCGGGTTATAGATAGTCCTATTTTTCACAAGACGGGTTGCTTTTATTCCACTGATAGCGCATTGAGTAGATCTGCGTAAAGACCCGGGAGACTTGCTGGTAGTTTAATCCATTCATTAGGGAAAGAGAGAAGTTAATTGCGACGACAGCTGCATTTCTCTGAGTTTATACAATTGACTTTTTAACAGCATCTCTTTAAACGGAAAAAGCAATTATCAATAAATGCAGGGCAATCTTCACACAATGAATCAAGCTCAAATGAGCTTTTCTTCTCCTTCTCTCCTCGTGCCAAAGCCGTGTTGGCAGCACAGCGTTGGAATGAGTTGTCGTGTCGAAACGCCACGCAACAAAAATAAAACCCTCCACGGTAAACAATGAAATGGAGACGCTCCCAATTTGAAGAGAGATCAAAGGTGAGCCAGAACACTGATGACTGATGACTGATGAAGACAGAGAAGAGTATTAAACTGTCGAAGAGAGACGCAGGGAATAGAGGGAGTGAGAGGAGCTCCAAATTAATGATTATATGTGGGGAATGTGGGGAGAGAGAGGAGCTCTGACTGAATGATTAGGTGTGGGGAATGGAGGGAGAGAGAGGAGCTCTGACTGAATGATTAGGTGTGGGGAATGTGGGGAGAGAGAGGAGCTCTGACTGAATGATTATATGTGGGGAATGTGGGGAGAGAGAGGAGCTCTGACTGAATGATTAGATGTGGGGAATGTGGGAAGAGAGAGGAGCTCTGACTGAATGATTAGATGTGGGGAATGTGGGGAGAGAGAGGAGCTCTGACTGAATGATTAGGTGTGGGGAATGGGGGGAGAGAGAGGAGCTCTGACTGAATGATTAGGTGTGGGGAATGGGGGAGAGAGAGGAGCTCTGACTGAATGATTAGGTGTGGGGAATGGGGGGAGAGAGAGGAGCTCTGACTGAATGATTAGATGGGGGAATGTGGGGAGAGAGAGGAGCTCTGACTGAATGATTAGGTGTGGGGAATGGGGGAGAGAGAGGCGCTCTGACTGAATGATTAGATGTGGGGAATGTGGGGAGAGAGAGGAGCTCTGACTGAATGATTAGATAGGGGAATGGGGGAGAGAGAGGAGCTCTGACTGAATTATTAGATGTGGGGAATGGGGGAGAGAGAGGAGCTCTGACTGAATGATTAGATGTGGGGAATGGGGGAGAGAGAGGAGCTCTGACTGAATGATTAGATGTGGGGAATGGAGGGAGAGAGAGGAGCTCTGGCTGAATGATTAGATGGGGGAAAGGGGGAGAGAGAGGAGCTCTGACTGAATGATTAGATGGGGGAATGGGGGAGAGAGAGGAGCTCTGGCTGAATGATTAGATAGGGGGAATGGGGGAGAGAGAGGAGCTCTGACTGAATTATTAGATGGGGGAATGGAGGGAGAGAGAGGAGCTCTGGCTGAATGATTAGATTGGGGGAAAGGGGGAGAGAGAGGAGCTCTGACTGAATTATTAGATGGGGGAATGGGGGAGAGAGAGGAGCTCTGGCTGAATGATTAGATGGGGGAAAGGGGGAGAGAGAGGAGCTCTGACTGAATAATTAGATGGGGGAATGCGGAAGTGAGAGGAGCTCTGACTGAATGATTAGATGTGGGGAATGGGGGAGAGAGAGGAGCTCTGGCTTAATGATTAGATGTGGGGAAAGGGGGAGAGAGAGGAGCTCTGACTGAATAATTAGATGGGGGAATGGCGGAAGTGAGAGGAGCTCTGACTGAATGATTAGATGTGGGGAATGGGGGAGAGAGAGGAGCTCTGGCTGAATGATTAGATGTGGGGAATGGGGGAGAGAGGAGCTCTGACTGAATGATTAGATAGGGGAATGGGGGAGAGAGAGGAGCTCTGATTGAATGATTAGATGTGGGGAATGGAGGGAGAGAGAGGAGCTCTGACTGAATGATTAGATGGGGGGAATGGGGGAGAGAGAATAGCTCTGACTGAATGATTAGATGGGGGCAATGGAGTGAGAGAGAGGAGCTCTGACTGAATGATTACATGGGGGAATGGGGGAGAGAGAGGAGCTCTGACTGAATGATTCGATGGGGGAATGGAGGGAGAGAGAGGAGCTCTGATTGAATGATTAGATGGGGGGAGAGAGAGAGGAGCTCTGACTGAATGATTAGATGGGGGAATGGGGAGAGAGAGAGAGACTCTGACTGAATGATTAGATTGGGGGAATGGAGGGAGAGAGGGGAGCTCTGACTGAATGATTACATGGGGGAATGGAGGGAGAGAGAGGAGCTCTGATTGAATGATTAGATGGGGGAATGGGGAGAGAGAGGAGCTCTGACTGAATGATTCGATGGGGGAATGGAGGGAGAGAGAGGAGCTCTGATTGAATGATTAGATGGGGGGATAGAGAGGAGCTCTGACTGAATGATTAGATGGGGGAATGGGGAGAGAGAGAGACTCTGACTGAATGATTAGATTGGGGGAATGGAGGGAGAGAGAGGAGCTCTGAATCAATGATTAGATGGGGGGGTGGCGGGAGAGAAAGGAGCTCTGACTGAATGATTAGATAGGGGGAATGGGGGAGAGAGAGGACCTCTGGCTGAATGATTAGATGTGGGGAATGGGGGAGAGAGGAGCTCTGACTGAAGGATTAGATGGGGGAGAGAGGAGCTCTGACTGAATTATTAGATGGGGGAAATGGGGGAGAGAGAGGAGCTCTGACTGAATGATTAGATGGGGGCAATGGAGGGAGAGAGAGGAGCTCTGACTGAATGATTAGATGTGGGGAATGGGGGAGAGAGAGGAGCTCTGACTGAATGATTAGATGGGGGGAATGGGGGAGAGAGAGGAGCTCTGACTGAATGATTAGATGGGGGAATGGGGGAGAGAGAGGAGCTCTGACTGAATGATTAGATGTGGGGAATGGGGGAGAGAGAGGAGCTCTGACTGAATGATTAGATGGGGGGAATGGGGGGAGAGAGAGGAGCTCTGACTGAATGATTAGATGTGGGGAATGGGGGAGAGAGAGGAGCTCTGACTGAATGATTAGATGGGGAGAATGGGGGGAGAGAGTTTACGCAGTGTTGGGAGAAACGTGAGGGAGTTGAGGGGACTGGAACATGTGAAAATGGAAACATTTAAAACCACACTTGGCAGCGGACAATAAGATTTCAGTATGGAAATGGAAGAAGTTTTAAAATGAGAAACGAGGTGTGAGTGGAGATACAAAGGGAGGATTACAAGGATAGAGGACTCGGAAATGTATGGGCGAGAGAGAGAAAGAAACGAGTGAAAAAGATAGAAGAGAGTCAGAGAAAGTGACAGAGAGTAAATTACAGCGGGAGGGAGGGAGGAGGATTAGAGAGTAAGGCTATATGTGTGAAAAGAAAAGATAGAAACAGAAGAGGAGGGAATGAGGACAAATGATAGAAGGACTGAGCCGTTTTAGAGGCGGAATAGAGAGCAGGAGAAGCCCTGCGGTGTATGAGAGACATGGCAACAGCTACTGTTAGTGCCGATCAATTTCCCCTCCCTCAATAATAAATGTGACGAGGCCGGTGGGTTGTTATCAGACGTGCCTGACCGACCAAAACACAATCCCCACAGGGATCCCTCATACACTCACACACACACATACTGGCATAACACACACACACACTTGCATAACACACACACACTGGCAAAACACACACATACACACACATATACTAAATGCGGTCATAAACAGCATATACACAGAAACACAAAGCCCAGGAGCACACAGTCACTCACTGTTATGGCCATAGATGCTAGAATACACACACACACAGACACCAACTGCACTTTCTCCTCAAACCACACGACTGCCATCAGCATTCCCACCATATGCTCTCTTGCCTTCTCTCTCTCCATTTATCTCACTCTCTCATCTTTTTCTTTCTCAACAGAGGCTCATGGTGAGATTCATGCTCATCTCGTGGTGATGACAGCCGTGACCTGGAGTCACTAGTGCTTTTAACAGTGCAGCTGTAAATGTAGCAACAGGCATGTGGAAAAACCTTATAGTGACAGAACATGACAGGAACAGCTCTCTCTCTCTCTACTCATATCTGTCAGGAACAGCTCTCTCTCTCTCTACTCATATCTGTCAGGAACAGCTCTCTCTCTCTCTCTCTACTCATATCTGTCAGGAACAGCTCTCTCTCTCTCTACTCATATATGTAAGGAACAGCTCTCTCTCTACTCATATCTGTAAGGAACAGCTCTCTCTCTCTCTACTCATATCTGTAAGGAACAGCTCTCTCTCTCTCTCTACTCATATCTATAAGGAACAGCTCTCTCTCTCTCTCTACTCATATCTGTAAGGAACAGCTCTCTCTCTCTCTCTACTCATATCTGTAAGGAACAGCTCTCTCTCTCTCTACTCATATCTGTAAGGAACAGCTCTCTCTCTACTCATATCTGTAAGGAACAGCTCTCTCTCTCTCTACTCATATCTGTAAGGAACAGCTCTCTCTCTCTCTACTCATATCTGTAAGGAACAGCTCTCTCTCTCTCTACTCATATCTGTAAGGAACAGCTCTCTCTCTCTCTCTACTCATATCTGTAAGGAACAGCTCTCTCTCTCTCTACTCATATCTGTAAGGAACAGCTCTCTCTCTCTCCCTACTCACATCTGTAAGGAACAGCTCTCTCTCTCTCTACTCATATCTGTAAGGAACAGCTCTCTCTCTCTCTCTACTCATATCTGTCAGGAACAGCTCTCTCTCTCTCTCTACTCATATCTGTCAGGAACAGCTCTCTCTCTCTACTCATATCTGTAAGGAACAGCTCTCTCTCTCTACTCATATCTGTAAGGAACAGCTCTCTCTCTCTCTCTACTCATATCTGTAAGGAACAGCTCTCTCTCTACTCATATCTGTAAGGAACAGCTCTCTCTCTCTCTACTCATATCTGTAAGGAACAGCTCTCTCTCTCTCTCTACTCATATCTGTAAGGAACAGCTCTCGCTCTCGCTCTCTCTCTCTACTCATATCTGTAAGTAACAGCTCTCTCTCTCTGTATTCATATCTGTAAGGAACAGCTCTCTCTCTCTACTCATATCTATAAGGAACAGCTCTCTCTCTCTACTCATATCTGTAAGGAACAGCTCTCTCTCTCTCTACTCATATCTATAAGGAACAGATCTCTCTCTCTCTCTACTCATATCTGTAAGGAACAGCTCTCTCTCTCTCTACTCATATCTGTAAGGAACAGCTCTCTCTCTACTCATATCTGTAAGGAACAGCTCTCTCTCTCTCTACTCATATCTGTAAGGAACAGCTCTCTCTCTCTCTCTACTCATATCTGTAAGGAACAGCTCTCTCTCTCTCTCTACTCATATCTGTAAGGAACAGCTCTCTCTCTCTCTACTCATATCTGACAGGAACAGCTCTCTCTCTCTACTCATATCTGTAAGGAACAGCTCTCTCTCTCTACTCATATCTGTAAGGAACAGCTCTCTCTCTCTACTCATATCTGTAAGGAACAGCTCTCTCTCTTTCTCTACTCATATCTATAAGGAACAGCTCTCTCTCTCTCTACTCACATCTGTAAGGAACAGCTCTCTCTCTCTCTCTCTCTCTCTCTCTACTCATATCTGTCAGGAACAGCTCTCTCTCTCTACTCATATCTGTAAGGAACAGCTCTCTCTCTCTACTCATATCTGTAAGGAACAGCTCTCTCTCTCTACTCATATCTGTAAGGAACAGCTCTCTCTCTCTCTACTCATATCTGTCAGGAACAGCTCTCTCTCTCTCTCTACTCATATCTGTAAGGAACAGCTCTCTCTCTCTACTCATATCTGTAAGGAACAGCTCTCTCTCTCTCTACTCATATCTGTAAGGAACAGCTCTCTCTCTCTCTCTACTCATAACTGTAAGGAACAGCTCTCTCTCTCTCTACTCATATCTGTAAGGAACAGCTCTCTCTCTCTCTCTCTCTCTACTCATATCTGTAAGGAACAGCTCTCTCTCTCTCTACTCATATCTGTCAGGAACAGCTCTCTCTCTCTACTTATATCTGTAAGGAACAGCTCTCTCTCTCTACTCATATCTGTAAGGAACAGCTCTCTCTCTCTCTACTCATATCTGTAAGGAACAGCTCTCTCTCTACTCATATCTGTAAGGAACAGCTCTCTCTCTCTCTACTCATATCTGTAAGGAACAGCTCTCTCTCTCTCTACTCATATCTGTAAGGAACAGCTCTCTCTCTCTCTACTCATATCTGTAAGGAACAGCTCTCTCTCTCTCTCTACTCATATCTATAAGGAACAGCTCTCTCTCTCTCTCTACTCATATCTGTAAGGAACAGCTCTCTCTCTCTCTCTCTACTCATATATGTAAGGAACAGCTCTCTCTCTCTCTCTACTCATATCTGTAAGGAACAGCTCTCTCTCTCTCTACTCATATCTGTAAGGAACAGCTCTCTCTCTACTCATATCTGTAAGGAACAGCACTCTCTCTCTCTCTACTCATATCTGTAAGGAACAGCTCTCTCTCTCTCTACTCATATCTGTAAGGAACATCTCTCTCTCTCTCTCTCTACTCACATCTGTAAGGAACAGCTCTCTCTCTCTCTACTCATATCTGTAAGGAACAGCTCTCTCTCTCTCTACTCATATCTGTAAGGAACAGCTCTCTCTCTCTCTACTCATATCTGTCAGGAACAGCTCTCTCTCTCTCTACTCATATCTGTAAGGAACAGCTCTCTCTCTCTACTCATATCTGTAAGGAACAGCTCTCTCTCTCTCTACTCATATCTGTAAGGAACAGCTCTCTCTCTCTCTCTACTCATAACTGTAAGGAACAGCTCTCTCTCTCTCTACTCATATCTGTAAGGAACAGCTCTCTCTCTACTCATATCTGTAAGGAACAGCACTCTCTCTCTCTCTACTCATATCTGTAAGGAACAGCTCTCTCTCTCTACTCATATCTGTAAGGAACAGCTCTCTCTCTCTCTCTACTCATATCTGTCAGGAACAGCTCTCTCTCTCTCTCTACTCATATCTGTAAGGAACAGCTCTCTCTCTCTCTACTCATATCTGTAAGGAACAGCTCTCTCTCTCTCTACTCATATCTGTAAGGAACAGCTCTCTCTCTCTCTCTACTCATAACTGTAAGGAACAGCTCTCTCTCTCTCTCTCTACTCATATCTGTAAGGAACAGCTCTCTCTCTCTCTCTCTCTACTCATATCTGTAAGGAACAGCTCTCTCTCTCTCTACTCATATCTGTCAGGAACAGCTCTCTCTCTCTACTTATATCTGTAAGGAACAGCTCTCTCTCTCTACTCATATCTGTAAGGAACAGCTCTCTCTCTCTACTCATATCTGTAAGGAACAGCTCTCTCTCTACTCATATCTGTAAGGAACAGCTCTCTCTCTCTACTCATATCTGTAAGGAACAGCTCTCTCTCTCTCTACTCATATCTGTAAGGAACAGCTCTCTCTCTCTACTCATATCTGTAAGGAACAGCTCTCTCTCTCGCTACTCATATCTGTAAGGAACAGCTCTCTCTCTCTCTCTACTCATATCTGTAAGGAACAGCTCTCTCTCTCTCTCTACTCATATCTGTAAGGAACAGCTCTCTCTCTCTCTCTACTCATATCTGTAAGGAACAGCTCTCTCTCTCTCTACTCATATCTGTAAGGAACAGCTCTCTCTCTCTCTACTCATATCTGTAAGGAACAGCTCTCTCTCTCTACTCATATCTGTAAGGAACAGCTCTCTCTCTCGCTACTCATATCTGTAAGGAACAGCTCTCTCTCTCTCTCTACTCATATCTGTAAGGAACAGCTCTCTCTCTCTCTCTACTCATATCTGTAAGGAACAGCTCTCTCTCTCTCTCTACTCATATCTGTAAGGAACAGCTCTCTCTCTCTCTACTCATATCTGTAAGGAACAGCTCTCTCTCTCTCTACTCATATCTGTCAGGAACAGCTCTCTCTCTACATATGTCTGTCAGGAACAGCTCTCTCTTTACATATGTCTGTCAGGAACAGCTCTCTCGTTACATATATCTGTCAGGAACAGCTCTCTCTCTACATATATCAGTCAGGAACAGCTCTCTCTTCACATATGTCTGTCAGGAACAGCTCTCTCTCTACATATATCTGTCAGGAACAGCTCTCTCGTTACAGATATCTGTCAGGAACAGCTCTCTCGTTACATATATCTGTCAGGAACAGCTCTCTCTCTACATATATCTGTCAGGAACAATTCTCTCTCTACCCATATCTGTCAGGAACAGCTCTCTCGTTACATATATCAGTCAGGAACAGCTCTCTTGTTACATATATCTGTCAGGAACAGCTCTCTCTCTACATATATCTGTCAGGAACAGCTCTCTCTCTACATATATCTGTCAGGAACAGCTCTCTCTTTACATATATCTGTCAGGAACAGCTCTCTCGTTACATATATCTGTCAGGAACAGCTCTCTCTACTCATATCTGTCAGGAACAGCTCTCTCGTTACATATATCTGTCAGGAACAGCTCTCTCTTTACATATATCTGTCAGGAACAGCTCTCTCTTTACATATGTCTGTCAGGAACAGCTCTCTCTTTACATATATCTGTCAGGAACAGCTCTCTCTTTACATATATCAGTCAGGAACAGCTCTCTCTTTACATATGTCTGTCAGGAACAGCTCTCTCTTTACATATATCTGTCAGGAACAGCTCTCTCTTTACATATGTCTGTCAGGAACAGCTCTCTCTTCACATATGTCTGTCAGGAACAGCTCTCTCTTCACATATGTCTGTCAGGAACAGCTCTCTCTTCACATATGTCTGTCAGGAACAGCTCTCTCTTCACATATGTCTGTCAGGAACAGCTCTCTCTTTACATATGTCTGTCAGGAACAGCTCTCTCTTCACATATGTCTGTCAGGAACAGCTCTCTCTTCACATATGTCTGTCAGGAACAGCTCTCTCTCTACCCATGTGTGTGTGTGTGTGTGTGTGTGTGTGTGTGTGTGTGTGTGTGTGTGTGTGTGTGTGTGTGTGTGTGTGTGTGTGTGTGTGTGTGTGTGTGTGTGTGTGTGTGCGTGTGTGCGTGTGTGCGTGTGTGCGTGTGTGTGTGTGTGTGTGTGTGTGTGTGTGTGTGTGTGTGTGTGTGTGTGTGTGTGTGTGCGTGTGTGCGTGTGTGCGTGTGTGCGTGTGTGTGTGTGTGTTGGAGTGTCAGTGTAGTATGTGTGAGTGTGTGGATAGAGTCTAGTAAGTGTATATAGCCAGTGCAAGAGAGTCAGTCCAATAAATAAATCAATTATAAAGGGGGTCAATGTAAATAGTCCAGGTAGCCATTTGATGAACTGTTCATTAGTCTTATGGCTTGGGGGTAGAAGCTGGTACCACCTGACATGCGGTAGCAAAGAGTCCTGGCACCAAACTCTGACCTCCTCATCATCGTCGTCTCATCATCGTTGGTGATCAGGCCTACAACCGTCGTGTCGTCTGCAAACTTAATGATGGTGTTGGAGTCGTGCGCAGCCATGCAGTCGTGGGTGAACATGGAGTACAGGAGGGGACTGAGCATGCAACCCCTGAGGGGCCCCTGGGTTGAGGGTCAGCGTGGAGGATGTGTTGTTGCCTACCCTCACCACCTGGGGGCAGTGCGTCAGGAAGTCCAGGATCCAGTTGAGTCCCAGGGTCCTTAGATGAGCTGAGCTGTAGTCAATGAACAGCATTCTCACGTAGGTGTTACTTTTGTCCAGGTAGGAAAGGGCAGTGTAGAGTGCAATAGAGATTGCATCATTTGTGGATCTGTTGGGGTGGTATGCGAATTGGAGTGGGTCCATGGTTTCTGGGATGATGGTGTTGATGTGAGCCATGACCAGCATTTTAAAGCACTTCATGACTACAGATGTGTGAGCTACGGGGCGGTAGTCATTTAGACAGGTTACCTTGGTGTTCTTGGTCACAGGTACTACTTGATTTGCTTGAAACATGTAGATATTACATGTCAGGGAGATGTTGAAAATGTTAGTGAAGACACTTGCCAGCTGGTCAGCACATGCTCTGAGTACTCGTCCTGGTAATCCGTATGGCCCTGCGGCCTTGTCAATGTTAATGTCCCGTTATAAGATAGTCTCGAATGGAGCTCGTCCAGTTAATTCTCCAGTGATTGCACATTCGCCAATAGAACAGAGGGTAGAGGTGGTTTATTCACTCACTGCCTTAGTCTCAACAGGGTGCCCGCCCGTAAAAGCCCATCACCATTTCTCAAGTCATATATGTGGGACTCCTGAGTGGCACAGCGTTCTAAGGCTCTGCATCTCAGTGCTAGAGGTGTCACTACAGACACCCTGGATCAAATCCAGGCTGTATCACAACTGGACGTGATTGTGCGGTGCACAATTGTCAGGGTTTGGCCGGTGTAGTCTGTCATTGTAAATAAGAATTTGATCTTTACTGACTTTCCTTGTAAAATAAACATCTGTCAGGAACACCTCTCTCTTTACCAATACCTGTCAGGAACACCTCTCTCTTTACCAATACCTGTCAGGAACACCTCTCTCTTTACCAATACCTGTCAGGAACTACTCTCTCTTTACCAATACCTGTCAGGAACACCTCTCTCTTTACCAATACCTGTCAGGAACACCTCTCTCTTTACCAATACCTGTCAGGAACATCTCTCTCTTTACCAATACCTGTCAGGAACAACTCTCTCTTTACCAATACCTGTCAGGAACACCTCTCTCTTTACCAATACCTGTCAGGAACACCTCTCTCTTTACCAATACCTGTCAGGAACACCTCTCTCTTTACCAATACCTGTCAGGAACACCTCTCTCTTTACCAATACCTGTCAGGAACACCTCTCTCTTTACCAATACCTGTCAGGAACACCTCTCTCTTTAACAATACCTGTCAGGAACACCTCTCTCTTTACCAATACCTGTCAGGAACACCTCTCTCTTTACCAATACCTGTCAGGAACACCTCTCTCTTTACCAATACCTGTCAGGAATGTCTCTCTTTCTACCCAGATGTGTCAGGAACACCTCTCTCTTTACCCAGATGTGTCAGGAAAATCTCTCTCTTTACCCAGATGTGTCAGGAACACCTCTCTCTTTACCCAGGTGTGTCAGGAACATCTCTCTCTTTACCAATACCTGTCAGGAATGTTTCTCTTTCTACCCAGATGTGTCAGGAACACCTCTCTCTTTACCCAGATGTGTCAGGAACACCTCTCTCTTTACCCAGATGTGTCAGGAACACCTCTCTCTTTACCCAGATGTGTCAGGAACACCTCTCTCTTTACCCAGATGTGTCAGGAAGACCTCTCTCTTTACCCAGATGTGTCAGGAACACCTCTCTCTTTACCCAGGTGTGTCAGGAACACCTCTTCTTTTATCTCCAGTTGTCCCTGGAATTATGTGTGTGTGTGTGTGTGTGTGTGTGTGTGTGTGTGTGTGTGTGTGTGTGTGTGTGTGTGTGTGTGTGTGTGTGTGTGTGTGTGTGTGTGTGTGTGTGTGTGTGTGTGTGTGTGTGTGTGTGTGTGTGTGTGTGTGTGTGTGTGTGTGTGTGTGTGTGTGTGTGTCTGTGTCTGTGTCTGTGTCTGGGTGTGTGTGTGTGTGTGTCTGTGTCTGTGTGTGTAGCTATTACAGCATCCATGTACGTTAGTAGGAAACCACATCAGAGTAGAATAAATCTTACCAGCCTCTGTGTTGAGACGACACGACAACAACAGTCAGTCTGCAAGATTGGACCAGCACTAGGATAATAAAAACACAACTAAGACTAGAAATAGAACAGGGGAAGGTAACTAGGTTCAGCCATGGTCATATATTATTATTATTATATTATGTCGGGGAGGGTGGTTGGGGGGCCAGAACATCATTATAATCATTTATACACTGCAAACACCACTAAGCACAAAAAGAGATTTGAAAAGAACAATAATTACATACCTTTACTTTGAGAAACGATCGCATACGTCTCTTTTTATTTGTGGGAATACTTGGTTAACAGATTTCCTAAATGAAACTAGTTTTTAGCTGAATTACTGGAGATTTTAGTTTGAACCAAATCTGCTCTATAAGAAACCAGCTTTTTGGCTAGTGGGGATGAGGGTTATCACACATGCTTTAAAATATATGACCTTTCTGCTCAGGAACATCATTTACTATGCCATAGAATATTTAATAAGTGTCCACTCCTTCACTCTATAAAGTTTGACATTTACTTAATGGTACTCTCAAGCCATTATCATGTCCATGAAACCAATACAAATGGCTTATCATGATGGCGTAATAAATTAGTCATTGTGTAAAGTGTGATGGAGATAATTAGCCTGCAGTGAGTGGGGGGAAAGTCTGATATAGGCCATTTGGCCCGAATTCAACATCCGATCTGTATTTTAACAGCATGGACCGTTACACTAATGTTCGACACAGTTTAAATCCGGCAGTGTCACAGTCAAGAAACTTTATTTGAGAAAAGATGCTGACTGTTCTAGTGGGCTGGTAAGATAACCATGTCAGCAAGCCCCTAATACTGAGAGAGACACACAACACACACACACACACACACACACACACACACACACACACACACACACACACACACACACACACACACAGAGACATAAACACTTCCATAGACACACACAAATTCAGAAACGTTGGGCAGATTTGCCAAATGCCCCAGAAAGATGCGGTACTTCCAACACAAGACTCCTGACAGGTTTGAGGTCATAACTGGTCAGCTCTAACCTCAAGGTCATCATAATGAAGTCAAAACCCACATGATACTGCAGCCCGCACTGTATTTATTTATACAGTAGACCAAGAATCCAAACCAGGTCGTTCGGAGCATCTCAAGAGCACAATAAACCCATCTCCAGGAGTACCAGTTCTCCAGAAAGATTACTCATCATGCGGGCGTATAGTTTACCGAATCACTTCCCTTACATAAGCTCTATGGCTGTTACTGTGGAATTCTAAAAATGACATCAACCATCCATTCAACCAAACAGCAGGTATTCCATTTGGCATTTGAAAGCACTAATCATCTAATTCCAAATGTTCCATTTAGTTAGAGACAGTAGCTATCTGGCATTAAGCACATGACACATGAGAGAGAGACACATGGACTCACTAAGGAATGCACATCAGGAGGTCCATGTCTCCTGGTGGGCGGTTTAGTTCAAGGTGGTACCAGCTTGTGTTGGTTGTTTAATGCCATGTTGGTTCCACCATTTCAGTTCAAAGCCGTCTTTTATTTTCCCGTCTAAGAATCAGTGAGCACATCAGCCGTCTCACATGAAACAGGAAATATGGAAGAAAGCAAAACACATTTCTGTTTCTTTGAACATTTAGGGTGTTTTTATATTTTTCCATTTTGGAGCTGTATCATTAATTATGTATAAAATGAGACTTTCTGATTAAAGCAACGCAAACACCGCAACATGATTCGAACTGCTTTTGGAAGAGACGCTTTTCGCGCTAATTGAAGTGCAAGACAACACACTTTAATAAAAATAAAACAAGGAAATGAGAGATGTTGAGAGGATTTTTAAAAAGGAAAGAAAAGAACTACATTTTTCGATTCTTGTCACTGAAACTTTGAATCGTCAGTGATAAGAGCTGAGCCGTCACATTAAAACCAAAACATAAACATGAACACACACATTCAAAGACCTACTGTGGGCTATGTCCTTAGTGAACAGCCATACACACACAAAGAAACAAATAGAAATAAACACACACATTCACTGTTTCATATTCCAAACATTGTATGGGAGGAATTGAGTGGATTATGGTGCAGTTATAAACATGTGAATTAGAAGCCACGGTTAATATAAAGCATTACAAAAGCAGTCATGTGCATCGAAGCTGGAAAAGGGACTGACCACTTTACCCACAGGAGCCGTGCACACACACACACACACACACACACACACACACACACACACACACACACACACACACACACACACACACACACACACACACACACACACACACACACACACACACACACACACACACACACACACACACTTACAAGCTCAGCGCTCCTTGGACCAGGGTATTGACGATTCATTTTGCGTTGTTATCAAAGAAACAGGAGTGTAGAAAGAGATCAGTCAACCACCAAGGATGAGGAGGCTGCTTCTAATTGCCCATTCATCAACCGAGTTATTCAAGTAGATCCAGCACATGACAACTGAACCGCACTACATTAATTACGCTACTGATGAACCTCGCATACACACATTTACGCACACACTCTCTCTTGCTGGCTCACTGTTAAACTCTCATTCTACACACTTGTTTTTACAGAGACACTCACATTAAAGAACACAATGCTGTCAAATACAAACAAATAGAGGCAGGCTCACTGTACTATAAAACATGGTATACTTCATCATACAGTACAATGCCATACATCATAATATACTTTACTGTAGCAATAAAATCTATCCCTGAATAAACACACAGTATTTGTATACTGTCTAGTAGCACTAATAAATCCTAAAGCTCACCATCTCAGTCCAGCCATTTTATATCATCTTAAAATGCACTACCTCTAAGGATGTTTTCAGTCAATTCACTGCACAGCATGAAAGAACAACACTAGCTTTAAACAGAAATTATACTGGTTCATTCATTTTGTTCCCTTTGGTTCCATTACCAGGCTTTTTTCTCTCCCACGTTTTGGGATTTCTTGCTTTCATCCATTTTACCGATGCATGCACTCTAACAAGACAGTTCTCGGTCACTTCCCCAGAATTATGCTGCAGCCTGTCAAATGTTTCCATCTGCTGACAATTCATCCGTCTCCTGGGCTCTCATTTTCTGGTTTGAGCATTTCCACTGAACGCCGCGACTCAGGATCAGCTGTGTTAGCTTCTAAACAGCTGCCTTGTGCCAAGAATAGGAGAGGCAGGTAGCCTAGTGGTTTTTAAGAGCGTTGGGCCATTGACCAAAAGGTCAATGGTTTGAATCCCCGAGCCAATTAGTGGAAAAATGTGTCGATGTTCCCTTGAGCAAGGCATTTAGTCACTCTGGATAAGAGTATCTGCTAAACGACTTAAATGTTATTAAGGGTTACTTAAGGCATTTAAGGGGCTAAAATAAGCATGAAAACACATACAGACACACTCACACACACTCACTTATCTGATCTCCTTCAAGCGCTGGACTGATGAGAAAAATCTTAAAAGTGGCACTGTGAAGCCGGCTGGTGTTTGATGTCAGGGTAATGGTTTAGGTATGCTGTTGCCAGAGAGAGAGAGAGAGAGATTTCCATGCTAACCTGAATGGGCTTGGAAACCATCATTTAGGGCTGTGAGTTGTAAATCAGAAATCTGCAGGGTCTGATCAATTTTACAAGCTTGAGGTTTGCTGCTCCGGAGGTCTAAACAAGGAAGTTCTGAGAGAGAAGTCTGACGGGCATTTGGTTGGTTCTTATTTATTTAGTAATAGTTAGTTAGTCTACATTATAATAAAGCTCTGTGTAAGTGAACCTTCCGGTCTCTGTGTGTGTGACCGACACTTTAATGGGCTAGGGCTCTGCTCTGCTGAGTGCACTGCAGCTATCGGTTCATCATTAGTAATTCAGTGTGTAATACCCGTCTAAGTCCCAGACGAAGCAGAGGAGCAGACACAGTGTCTGAACCAAGCATGTTAAGCCCACTCAATGTCCTGTAGGACAGAGCAATTTAACACAGGAATAAGCCAATTATCTTTGTGGAATAGTCAAATTGACAATAGGATTTCTCCCAAATCCTTCTGGACTCCCATGTTAGGGACCTGGTTACAGACCTGGTTTGCTCTCTAATTGCCACACACACCCGCACACTCCTGCCCAATACAAATACACACTCACATACTTTCAGAGGTGTGGACAGATTTGATGACTTGAGACTCGACTTGATAGAAAATAAAATAACTTGAGACTTGACGCCTCAAGACTCGACTTTGACAATTTAAAATTATCTGGAACAGGTTTTGTAATGTTTTTTTTCCAATTTTGTGGTATCCAATTGGTTACAGTCTTGTCTCATCGCTGCAACTCCCGTACGGACTCAGGAGAGGCGAAGGTCGAGAGCCATGCGTCCTCGGAAACACAACCCAACCTAGCCACACTGCTTCTTGACACAACGTACATCCAACCCGGAAGCCAGCCGCACCAATGTGTCGGAGGAAACACCGTACACCTGGTGACCTGGTCAGCGTGCACTGTGCCCAGCCCACCACAGGAGACACTAGTGTGCAATGAGACAAGGATATCCCTGCTGGGCAAACCCTCCCTAGCCCAGCGTCGTGGACCTCCCGGTCGCAGCCAGCTGCGACAGAGCCTGGGCTCTACCCCAGAATCTCTGGTGACACAGCTAGCACTGCGAAGCAGTGCCTTAGACCGTTGCGCCACCTGAGAGGCCCCAGGTTTTGTAATGTTTTGTCACTCAATTTATTGCACAGAGTCTCCATGGATTACTCTCCAAGCAGCCAGCCTGCTAGACAGTAACCCAACGCAAAGTAATCTAACACCGGAAATCCACCTTGCATGGTGGGGGTGATGAAACAAAGTGGTTGGATGACCCTTGGGCAACGCAAGCATGGGCGAGGGAGCGTGAACAGGGCAGGGCCAAAGTTGGGGAAAGTTTAACTTTATGCAAATACTCTGCGACATTGCGTTCCATTTGATCAGTTGACAATCCCTATAGTTTCCATACCCTAATGGATTGGCTGTTAATATCTAGCACTACCTTGCCTGCTTGCTAGCTTGCTAGCACCAACATGAGGGCGAAGCAAACTTGGCTATCTGAATGTACGTGTAAAAAGGATCTTGGCCGTAGCATGCATGAGCAGCCAGAGACAGTACTGCACTTGCAAAAAAAATGTTAGCTAGTGAAACACACACTCAGCCATCTGATTGGACCAGCAAACTGTCAATCAACACAGGTTGAGTGAGCTAGCTCAGTGAGAAAGTTTTAGGGGGGGTCACTAGTGTGAAACTCAAAGGGATTATGTTTTATACAAGCTACATATAATCAACCATTTGTATTTTATATTTATACATTTGCTTATTTGATCTGGTCATTAACATACACTACCGTTCATAAGTTTGGGGTCAATTACAAATGTCATTGTTTTTTTTAAAGAAAAGCACATTTTCTGTCCATTCAAATAACATCAAATTGATCAGAAATACAGTGTAGACATTGTTAATGTTGTAAATTACTGTTGTAGCTGGAATATCTACATAGGCGTACAGAGGCCCATTATCAGCAACCATCACTCCTGTGTTCCAATGGCACGTTGTGTTAGCTAATCCAAGTTTATCATTTTAAAAGGCTAATTGATCATTAGAAAACCCTTTTGCAATTATGTTAGCGCAGCTGAAAACTGTTGTGCTGATTTAAAGAAGCAATAAAACTGGCCTTCTTTAGACCAGTTGAGTATCTGGAGCATCAGCATTTGTGGGTTCGATTACAGGCTCAAAATGACCAGAAACAGAGACCTTTCTTCTGAAACTCGTCAGTCTATTCTTGTTCTGAGAAATGAAGGCTATTCCATGTGAGAAATCCCAGAGTCGCCTCTTCACTGTTGACGTTGAGACAGGGGTTTTGCTTGTATTATTTAATAAGCTGCCAATTGAGGACTTGTGAGGCGTCTGTTTCTCAAACTAGACACTCTAATGTACTTGTCCTCTTGCTCAGTTATGCACCGGGGCCTCCCACTCCACTTTCTATTCTGGTTAGAGCCAGCTTGCGCTGTTCTGTGAAGGGAGTAGAACACAGCGTTGTACCAATTTGTAAGTCGCTCTGGATAAGAGCGTCTGCTAAATGACTTAAATGTCAAATGTAAATGTACAAGATCTTCAGTTTCTTGGCAATTTCCGCATGGAATAGCCTTCATCAGAACAAGAATAGAATGATGAGTTAATCAGAACAGTTTTCAGCTGTGCAAACATAATTGCAAAAGGGTTTTCTGTTACTGTTAACGTTTTATACACATTTTCCATGATTTGTAACCAAATCTTCCTGACTATTATTATAGCCTACATGAGAAAGTAAGCATTATTGACCCTGGATAGCTGCTGTGTCTGATCCCATGTAGACCTACCATCTCCTGCCATTTTCCCCTTGAACATGATACTTAGCCCCCACATAGAACTGCACTGTTAATCACATGTTGTCAACACGTGGTCAACCCTAGATCTGGGTGTCCAGGCTGGGCTTTTTCAGCATTTACAACTAAATACCTGTGTCTTTATAAAATGATTCCCGCATTCAATAAATCAGGGATCAAATGGCTAAGGTAAACTACTTCAAAGGTATCTAACTAAACATGTTTATATTATAAGGCTTAAATATTCATGTTTCAGTGGTGATCTATGCACAGTAAGTTATTTATCAATTAGGCTATTCTTGGAATATTTGTTTTACATTGTCGCAATTACATGGTTACTGTTTAATAGAGGGAAATACCAGTTTTCCAATGGTGCAGATTTATTTAGGCTCTACAGTGCTGGTGGAAAGGCAACAACTAAATTAATGCTTAGTTAGCTACAGTTAAGTAGTGAGATAACTGCTACAAGTTATGTTTTGAATGGGTGATCTAGTTAGTCTGTCATTATTGTATACGTGCTGCTGAAATGTCCCGCAGCACCACGGACACGCACAGAAGGGTCGTTCCGATAATGGCTGATATGCAGATTTGTAATTGATTGATAATTTGTAAAAGTGTGCTTTCAGGAATGACATGAAAAACAATTATGAAACTAATTTCCATTACTTTTCATTATCTTTACAAACCGTCATTTGACAAAGTGGAACAGCGCATCATGCCATTTAGGCTGGCACATTTTCAAACTGCGCAATCTCGAACAGCATACTATCACTCACAGATTCACAGACTAGCGGCAAATAAACTTGGACAAAGCGGAATCAGGAAATGATTGCCCACACCATTGCTATTCGATGCAGATCCCGCCTTCATTCCGCTTTGATCAACCTTTTTTGCCTCGGTGTGTGAATCTGGGCCAGCGATAAACTACTTTGTTTTTAGCGCAAATGTTAAATTGTAGGGAGAGAGGATTTCCATAAATAACTATGCAGCTCCAAATATTGTTTGGTGATCAAAAATATGAACGGTTTACTTTGCAAGCTCATCAGCAATGGGGCATCAAGCAAAAATTACTAGCATAGGCCTACTGGTCTTTTGGTATGTCAAAATTGATTGTCAATCATTTACTTATGAAACCTTTCATTTGAAATTAGTTGCTAAAATCTATTATTACATAATCAAAATGTGTTGTAGACAAAATAATGAAAAGGGCTGTCTGGTAGCATTAATAAATAGACAACGATTTGTACCTGAACAAGGCATTGCCTGTAGATTTGTTTTTTACTTGACTTTTAAAAAACTTGTGACTTGACGTGACTCGATACACGACCTATTCAAATGTATGTTCAATCAAATGTATTTATAAAGCCTTTTTACACTAACAGATTTTACAAAGTGCTATACAGAAACCCAGCCTAAAACCCCAGACAGCTAACAATGCAGATGTAGAAGCACGGTGGCTAGGAAAAACTCCCTAAAAATGCAGGAACCTAGGAAGAAACCTAGAGAGGAACCAGGCTCTGATGGGTGGCCAGTCCTCTTCGTGCCGGGTGGAGATTAAAAGAGTACATGGCCATTAAGGCCAGATTGTTCTTCAAGATGTTCAAATGTTCATAGGTGACCAGCAGGGTCAAATAATAATCACAGCGGTTGTAGAGGGTGCAACAGGTGGCGGAGGAGTAAATGTCAGTTGACCCATTCTACTTGGGACTCGACTTGAGACTCGGACCTTGTGACTTGCTTGTGACTCAAATAATAGTGACTTGGTTCCACCTTTGCACACTTCCATCACACACACACTTCTGGGTGAGCCCCCACTGCGAGGTACACTCCCTCTCTCCCTATACAATGACGTCTCCAGCAGAGCGGACCACTGTACATTTTCACGAGGAAATCCTCCATAATCCGAGCGGCAAGCGAGACAGCTGGTTCACGTCCATCTCAGAAAGCAGGAAGGGACTGGGTGCCCCGCGTGCCTGCCACACTCCAGCCCCACAACTCTAACGTTACATGCTCCAGCCACAAAAGAGACCTCCTCCCTGGGCTTGGCACAGTGGGCCAGCTGCATCCTCCCACACTGTGTTCAGGAGGAGGCAGAACAGACAGAGTCGCCTGTGTACAATCAGACCATGACAAGCTCCAACAGCAACAGCAGCAGCATCCAACCCTGAGGAGAACAGGCTCCTCCACATCCATTTCTATAAAAGGCGACCCCAGGGAATGACTATGTGTTTCTGCTTCACAGGCTTGACTGGGAGGAGAGTCACAGCAGAGTGTTATAATGCATGTCTTGAACCATCACTTCTATATGTAGAGACATTGGGGAAGATCTCTGTCTGTCAGGTTTAAACATATCTGTGACTGCAGAAGAGTCAAAGGCTGTAATATGGCTTCAACAGTTAGACTTCTATAAGGTGACACCAGGGAGGCACAATGTTAATTATATTTTCTGACTGAACAGCATGAGTGAGTGAGTGAGTGAGTGAGTGAGTGAGTGAGTGAGTGAGTGGTGAGTGAGAGTGAGTGAGTGAGTGAGTGAGTGAGTGAGTGAGTGAGTGAGTGAGTGAGTGAGTGAGTGAGTGAGTGAGTCTGGGTATCCCTGGCCCATTTCCCCCACAGCAATTGGAGTGGGAATATGAGCAATAAATAATCTCTCTCTGAGATGACTTCAGGGAACACTGTGAGTATTCAACAGAGGTGCTATTCCAACAGAGGGGCTATTCCAACAGAGGGGCTATTCCAACAGAGGGGCTATTCCAACAGAGGGGCTATTCCAACAGAGGTGCTATTCCAACAGAGGGGCTATTCCAACAGAGCAGAGGGGCTATTCCAACAGAGGAGCTATTCCAACAGAGCAGAACAGGGGCTATTCCAACAGAGGGGCTATTCCAACAGAGGGGCTATTCCAACAGAGGGGCTATTCCAACAGAGGGGCTATTCCAACAGATGGGCTATTCCAACAGAGGGGCTATTCCAACAGAGGGGCTATTCCAACAGAGGGGCTATTCCAACAGAGGGGCTATTCCAACAGAGGGGCTATTCCAACAGAGCAGAGGGGCTATTCCAACAGAGGGGCTATTCCAACAGAGGGGCTATTCCAACAAAGGGGCTATTCCAACAGAGCAGAGGGGCTATTCCAACAGAGGGGCTATTCCAACAGAGGGGCTATTCCAACAGAGGGGCTATTCCAACAAAGGGGCTATTCCAACAGAGCAGAGGGGCTATTCCAACAGAGCAGAGGGGCTATTCCAACAGAGGGGCTATTCCAACAAAGGGGCTATTCCAACAGAGCAGAGGGGCTATTCCAACAGAGCAGAGGGGCTATTCCAACAAAGGGGCTATTCCAACAAAGGGGCTATTCCAACAGAGCAGAGGGGCTATTCCAACAGAGGGGCTATTCCAACAGAGGGGCTATTCCAACAGAGGGGCTATTCCAACAGAGGGGCTATTCCAACAGAGGGGCTATTCCAACAGAGGGGCTATTCCAACAGAGGGGCTATTCCAACAGAGCAGAGGGGCTATTCCAACAGAGGGGCTATTCCAACAGAGGAGCTATTCCAACAGAGCAGAGGGGCTATTCCAACAGAGGGGCTATTCCAACAGAGGGGCTATTCCAACAGAGGGGCTATTCCAACAGAGGGGCTATTCCAACAGAGGAGCTATTCCAACAGAGGGGCTATTCCAACAGATGGGCTATTCCAACAGAGGGGCTATTCCAACAGAGGGGCTATTCCAACAGAGGGGCTATTCCAACAGAGGGGCTATTCCAACAGAGGGGCTATTCTAACAGAGCGGCTATTCCAACAGAGGGGCTATTCCAACAGAGGGGCTATTCCAACAGAGCGGCTATTCCAACAGAGCGGCTATTCCAACAGAGGGGCTATTCCAACAGAGGGGCTATTCCAATAGAGGGGCTATTCCAACAGAGGGGCTAGGCGTCTAGTTTGTTTTGCTGAATTGATTGCTAATGAATTGGTAGATGTCTATAACAGCAGTCACTTCCTATTCCCTCTCTGCACTACAAACCCCAGGGTGGTAGACTGTAGGTCTTCAATACTATTTGGTTTGGTGTAAGGAAGGGAATACAATACATTGATTAGCCCTCCCCGTTAACAGTGCAGTCCCAGCTCGGCTCCAAGTCTTTAACAGACATGTTGTTGAATAAGAGCCTTGAGGTGCTGTGTCTTATACCCTATGTTAAACGTCTACAGAGAGTAGCCTGAAGAGAAGATGCATGATTCGAGAGTCTCCCTCCATTGTCTATGAGTGACTGCCACTAGCGACGTGGCTCTCTAAGAAAAAAATACTTTTTAATTTATGTGGACAGCAAAAAACACTTTAGCTCCACTTGAGATAACGGCTGTAATGTTGTTATAGGAGCAACGTTCTAAAATCACAGCAAGGGAGGATTCCGATTCGCATGACCTCACCGCTCTCGAACACTTCCTCTCTCCATGTCTCGTTCCCTCACTCTCACCTTGGCCCTTCTATCTCAATCTTGGAGTCCATCCATCTCTCTCCCTTCATCTGTCTCCTCCCTCCACTGTCTGTTGTAATAAACAGTAATGTCCGGTAATGGGAGGTGGTGAGTGCTCGCTGTCACAACAGCAGCACCTCTCTTTCAGCCCCTCTCTCCTAGCCGCTTTATAGCTGACATAAGTCACTGAGTCAATATGTCATGTCTATCCACACATGGCTACCCTTCCTCTCTCCTTCTTTCTCTCTTCCTCTCCCCCCCTCTCTCTCTCCCCCCCCCTCTCTCTCTCGCTTTTCCTCCTACCTCTTACATGTCTCACTCAGGGTACATACAAGAGCTTGTTGGTGTAAACAATTACGAGCTTAATGCTGACAAAGATTGTTGTGCTTTGTTTTAACCAAATTAGCAGAGAGCATTTGTTTGATGTCTGATGTCCCTTGAGATATTCCCACAAGATCTTCCATTGCTAGGGCAAAGCTGGGTCAAAACTGAATGTGTAAGCACAGGAAAAGCTGTGCACACAGCCAAACACAGAAATACACGTAAGCAAAACAAATCCACACAGACATAGTCACCCAAACATGTATGCTTTATCTACAGGTATTAAATCACAAGCACATATTCTAAAATCGCCTTCCTGTGTGTTCCATATACAGCACACTGATACATCAGTAAAATACATTTTGTGCTTCATACTGCTGTGATTAAAGAGATTACATGGGGTGTCATGATGTTGGCCTGAGTGGGAGAGGTTTATGACCCCCATAAATACCCCCCCCCCCACATTTCTCTCTCTCTTGACTCTTGAAGAAGCCCTTTGTTAATATAGAGATTCTGGTGACATCAAAAGATGGGAAACGGAACCATATTCCGGTAATCCAACCAGTTGAAAATATGCGTTGGGACTTAATGAATATGATGTCAGTTCAGTTGGTGTCTGAGACATGATTACTGATGATAGGACGACACAAACTGTATCTTGGAAAGGCTACACATTCAGATTCACATGGAATTGTTGTGCAATTTAAATGTTTAAATATGAAACTATTTGTGCAAAGATTCAATGTAATTTTAGCTTCCAAATGAGAGAATTGGGTTTTCATGAGTGAACTATGCTCAACTCAGTGGCCCTGCCCATGTGAACAGACATTGTTTATAAACTATGAAACACGCACCTTCTTTCCCCTCCTATATAAATCCCTTGACGAAAATGTAACTTTCTGTTCCGAGGATGTTAGTGCGACAGTCCTACATTAAAAAAGGGCTCAGATAATAAGCTGTTCCAAGGACGTGTGGACTTGAGGTCCCCATGTTGAAAGGACAAAGACCACCTACAGAACTAAGCCAACCTTAGAGAACCTAACGAAATTAGCATTGAATTTCAATGTGAAGGTGACGGAAGGATGAATTTCGACTATACCAGCCAGAATATAGCATGACATATAGCATGGCAACTTGGTATGAACTTGGAACTCTTATTCACTAAAGAAGTGCTATCCCCTCCACCCGTTAAACGTGGGCTATGAGAGGACGGACAAAGTACCCAATCTACCAAGCTCCAATTCACCACTAGACATTCTTCAGAGGACCTGAGATCCATAAAGGACAAAACCGGCCTTCCACCGACGACCAATCTACCAAAGCGCAGCTCAAAGTAAATATTTATTGCATTCTCCTTTTTCAAATGGGCGGCTATTTATAATGCATAAGATTCTGTATTTACGATAGCATAGCTTCTCCCTTTGTTACTCAGTCTTCCCGCTCTTTCACTCAAACCCAACCCCCTCTCTTTGTGTAACCAGCCATCGTATCTGTTCAGACCACCAGGGACGTTTTCTTTATGACATCATTTGTAATCAATGTATGATCCATTCTGTGTGATTATTTAGGTATTTAGTAAATAAATAATTAAACCAAATTTTGTATTGCTGATTCAACTTGTTAGCCAGGGTTCGTGAAGATAACCAAGAATTTACAACATTCAGATGAGACTGAATACAATGACAATTAAATATTGACTGCTATTGATGCAAAAGATTACTAGGTCTTTAAGAGTTTATTCGGATGATAACTGCTCTATAAATATTATTTTGTGGTTTCCTGACTTTCTAGTTAATTACATTTACCTGATTAGCTTAATCAGGTAATATCAATTACAGAGAAATGATTTTATAGAATAGCATGTCATATCACTTAATCTGGCATAGCTAAAGACACGACAGGGGCCATTACTGGCGTAGCAGTAAGTAAGTCCTGTCGTCCTGTCCCCTGTATATATCGCGTCTTTTTCGTTTTTTTTAACATATTTTTCTTTGCATACCTCTTTAAAAACATTTTGCTAAATCTAAGCTTCCAAATACTCTCCTGCAACCCGCCTCACCCAATGTAGCTATTTTTCCTAAAGTATTTATATTTACTTCGGGAACCGAAACCCCTCAACTGAAGCTAGCCAGCTAATCCACCAGCTATGCTAGCGGTCTTCAGCTAACTGGTCATCAGCTAACCTTTAGCCCGGAAAGCTCTCGCCAGTTCGAACAACGCGACTCTAACCAGAGCATAACGGACCTATTTATTTTTCATCCCTGGATTCCCAACGCAAACGGAACATTTTTCAGCTGGATCTTCACAACTAGCTATCTAGCTAAACTGCAACCCTGGATGATTACCCCTGGCTAGCGTTTCCACCCACTTAGCTTGAAGCTAGCCCGGCCAGAGCACCTGTAGCACACCCCTGCTACCCTGTCTAGCCCGGGCCTACGAACAGTTAGCTTGTTAGCACAGGCCTGCTAACCGTCTGAATCGCCGCGTCCCAAACACTCTCTGGACCCATATTTACTTTCTATCTCTTTTTGATTTTTTAATTGTTTATACCTTCCGGAAACCTGCCTCACCCATTGTGATACGGAATCGCTATTATTTTTAATCTTTTGGAACACACTCAAGAACCTCCAGACGCTAACCAGCTAACTAGCTACACGCTATTTAGTCATTGTTAGTTTTTTTTACCTGGATAACACTCGCCAGTCCAGCTTCCCTGCCCATCCACCACTGCCCCCTGGACACTGATCTCTTGGCTACATAGCTGATGCACGCTGGACTGTCCATTAATCACGGTACTCCATTCTGCTTGTTTGTTTTATCTGTCAGCCCCGTTGCCTAGTCAACACCATTTTACCTGCTGTTTGTTGTGCTAGCTGACTAGCTGTTGCTGTCTCACCTACTGTTTTAGCTAGCTTTCCCAATTCAACACCCGTGATTACTGTATGCCTCGCTGTATGTCTCTCTCATATGTCAATATGCCTTGTATACTGTTGTTCAGGTTAGTGATCATTGTTTTAGTTCACAATGGAGCCCCTAGTTCCACTCTTCATACCCCTGTTACCTCCTTCGTCCCACCTCCCACACATGCGGTGACCTCACCCATTACAACCAGCATGTCCAGAGATACAACCTCTCTCATCATCACCCAGTGCCTGGGCTTACCTCCGCTGTACCCGCAACCCACCATACCCCTGTGTGACGACCCTCCCACCCACAAGTTCTATTCAACTAGGGTTGAACCTGACTCCCATGGTAAGGCTGACTTTGGGCAGGAGTGTCACTACTGTCAAGGTTCAGGTCATTGGAAAAACGAATGTCCACTTCTCAGGTCAAAGGGTGCTTACGCTAAATCTAAGCCTGCTGCGTTAGCTGCACCTGTTCCACATCAGTTCATTCTTGACTCATTTCCTCAGGCCCAGGAGAATGTGAAAGTCCATATTGATCCAGACTATTTACCTTTCATTACAGAAGGTTTTGTGTCTATGTTAGGAAGTAAAGACCTAGTGCCAGTGAAGATCCTGAGAGACACAGGTGCCTCTGAATCATTTGTGTTGGAGTCTGTGTTACCCTTTTCTGCTGAGACTGATTCGGGGAATAGTGTTCTAATTAGGGGAATAGGTTTGAACACTCTGTCAGTTCCATTGCATAAACTGATGTTGGATTGTGGACTGGTGAAGGGTGAAGTTGTTGTGGGGGTGCGTCCTTCGTTGCCTATTGAGGGTATCGACGTTATCCTTGGGAATAACTTAGCAGGTGAGCGTGTATGGCCAGTTGTGTTTCCATCTCTAGTGGTTTCCACTAAGCCGTCATTTGTTGGGATTCCTGATGAGAGTGTACAGAGTTTCCCAGAGGTGTTCTCTGCGTGTGCAGTGACATGTTCTATGAGCCGTGGCGAACTAGTCACTGCGCCGACTAATGATAATAATACAAAGTATGTCACTGTTTTCCCTGTTATCCCGTTATCTGTAACCCGCTCAGATCTAATCAATGCTCAACGGGATGACCCCACGTTGGAAGAGTTGCGTGATCAAATTGTGCCTATAGAACAGTTGGGAGATGTCGCCCATGGCTATTTTCTCCAAGAGGATGTCCTGATGAGAAAGTGGGTGTCTCATGATAGTGTTTTTCTGGGGGAGGCAATTAGTCAGGTTGTTGTACCAGTTAAGCTTAGTGAGTTGGTGTTGGAAACTTCTCACAGTGACGTTGCTGGACATATGGGGGTGAGGAAAACCTACAATCGCATATTAAGACATTTCTTTTGGCCTAGATTAAAGAGGGATGTTTCTGATTTTATCAAAACTTGTCACACCTGTCAATTAACTGGTAAGCCTAATCAAGCTATTAAACCAGTACCATTGTTTCCTATTCCTGTACTCAGCCAACCTTTTGAGTATCTGATTATTGACTGTGTGGGTCCTCTGCCTCGTTCTAAAAGGGTAGCAGTTACCTGTTCACTGTGATGTGTCAGACCACTAGGTTTCCTGCTGCCTATCCTCTCCGATCTATCACGACTAAATCGGTGTTAAAAGCTTTGACTCAGTTTCTCTCATTGTTTGGAATCCCTAAGGTCATTCAGAGTGATCAAGGATCTAATTTTACCTCTAATCTGTTTGGTCAGGTTCTTCAACAGCTCCATATTAAACACAATGTGTCTAGCGCCTATCACGCGCAAAGTCAAGGAGCACTGGAACGTTTCCATCAAACACTTAAGTCTTTGTTGAGAGCTTATTGTACTGAGATGGATAAGGATTGGGAGGAGGGGTTGCCTTGGTTACTGTTAGCCGCTAGGGAAGTTTCACAGGAGAGCACAGGTTTCAGTCCAAATGACCTTGTGTTTGGACATAGGGTGCGTGGACTTTTATCTGTTCTCCAGGATGACTGGAAGTCTCCCGAGCCTCCTCAGTCCCTGTGTTCGTATGTGTGTGATTTCCGGCGACGGCTGTATGCCACTGGTGAAATGGCTAAAGAGAAGTTATCATCTTCACAGGAGAGGATGAAGGGCATATTTGATCGCCGAACTGAGCCTCGTCACTTTAGTCCAGGTGACCAGGTTCTTGCTCTGCTACCAATTGTTGGTTCTCCTTTTCAAGCCAAGTTTCAAGGTCCATATACAGTGGTGCGCCAGTACACTGAGCAAAATTATCTAGTTGCCACTCCAGAACGGAGGAAAGCACACCAGCTGTGCCATGTAAATCTGTTAAAACCCTATTATGCACGTTCCTCTGAGACTGAACAGTGGGATTCTACAGAGGACTGTAAACCTGTTCTTTTGGCTGATACCGTTGTTTCCTTGGGTTCTTGTCATGCTAGATCTGTGCATGAGGAGGAAGATGTTCCTGGTCCTGACGATTGTATATTGCAGGGTAGATTGAAAAATTCAGAAACACTGGATATTTTAGACAGTCTTCTCACTCACCTACCTGTTGATGAGCGGAAAGAGATGGTTGGTCTGATTCAGAGATTTCCAGGTTTATTTTCTGATACACCTACAAACTTAATAGAACATGATATTGACATTGGAGGTGCTGACCCCATTCGTCAGCGGTTCTATAGAGTTTCTTCAGAGAAACTACGTTGTCTGGATGCTGAGGTCAAGTACATGCTGGAGAGTAAGATAGCAGAGCCTTCTTTCTCCAGTTGGGCTTCTCCTGTATCTTGGTCAGTAAACCGGATGGAACAAACCGTTTTTGTACGGACTACCGTAAGGTAAACAGTGTCACAAAGCCAGATTCATTTCCTCTTCCTCGGATGGAGGACTGTGTTGATCAAGTCGGTGCAGCTAAGTTTGTGAGCAAATTTGACCTGTTAAAAGGCTATTGGCAGGTGCCACTGACGAGTAGGGCACGTGAAATCTCTGCCTTTATTACACCCTTTGGTCTGTACTCGTATTCAGTTATGAGTTTCGGTCTGTGCAATGCACCTGCCACTTTTCAGCGACTTATGAACAGGGTTGTCGCCGGTCTGACCGGGTGCGCTGTTTATTTGGACGATGTAGTGATCTATGCAGATACTTGGGAAGAACATCTGTCCCGTATTCAAGCCTTGTTTGAACGTCTGGCTGCGGGTCGCCTCACAATCAATCTGGCAAAATGTGAGTTTGCTCAGGCGACCGTTACATACCTTGGAAAAGTGGTTGGGCAGGGTGAAGTGCGTCCTGTTCGGGCTAAAGTGGTGGCTATTGATGCTTTTCCACCACCAACTACTAAAAAGGAACTGATGCGTTTCTTGGGCATGATTGGTTATTACCGTAGTTTTTGTAATAACTTCTCTACTGTGGTCGCTCCCTTGACAGATATGCTGAAAGCTAAGGCTGTTTACGTTTGGTCTACTCGTTGTCAACACGCTTTTGAAGATTCAAAGAGGTTGCTTACCTCAACTCCAGTGCTGGCTGCTCCTCGCATGGATTTGTCATTTACCTTGCAGGTGGATGCTAGTCATGTGGGGGCAGGTGCAGTTTTGCTGCAAGCAGATGTGTCTGGGATTGAGAGGCCTGTTCGTTAAACTTTTTAGAAAAGAAACTATTATCAGTTGAACTATTCGGTTATTGAAAAGGAAGCGCTAGCACTCATTTGGGCGCTACAACACTTCAAGTGTATGTCGGGTCGGGGTAGTACCTATTGTGGTCTACACCGACCATAACCCCCTCACTTTTTGAGGTCCATGATGTGTCCAAACCAGAGGATAATGCGATGGTGTTTATTTTTACAATCATTCCATCTCGATGTGAGGCACATCCGGGGACTGAAAACGTGATTGCTGATGCGCTCTCTCGTGCGCCCTGTTCCTAATGTTTACGTGACTGACCATTGTTTCGTATTGTCATGTTCTCTCTGTCCTGTCTGCTCCCTCCTGGTCTTGTTTTCTTTCCTCTTAAATGTTGCTTCCTGTGCGAAGGTTGCTGAGGTCTGGGGAGGAGGTTGGCTGGGGCAAATTGTAAGTGTGAACACGTAAACCCTCATCAATTTGGGACGCAGAGGCCTGTGTCAATTTGGGACGCAGAGGCCTGTGTCAATTTGGGACGCAGAGGCCTGTGTCAATTTGGGACGCAGAGGCCTGTGTCAATTTGGGACGCAGAGGCCTGTGTCAATTTGGGACGCAGAGGCCTGTGTCAATTTGGGACGCAGAGGCCTGTGTCAATTTGGGACGCAGAGGCCTGTGTCAATTTGGGACGCAGAGGCCTGTGTCAATTTGGGACGCAGAGGCCTGTGTCAATTTGGGACGCGGGTGCCTGTGTCAATTTGGGACGCGGGTGCCTGTGTCAATTTGGGACGCGGGTGCCTGTGTCAATTTGGGACGCGGGTGCCTGTGTCAATTTGGGACGCGGGTGCCTGTGTCAATTTGGGACGCGGGTGCCTGTGTCAATTTGGGACGCGGGAGGCTGGTATGTTGTTCCGGGGTCCTTGTTGGTCCCCGGTTTTATGGGGGGGAATGTGACGACCCTCCCACTCTGTCTGCCGTATTCTGTCTTTGTTCTTGTTTCCTTATTAGGATGCCAGTGGGCGGAGTTGAGAGGGTCGTCAGCTACATGGGAAACACCTGGGCCAGGTGTCTCCCAGGATAAATAGACCTCTTCAACATTCATGGAGGGGACTCTCTCCATGCAGACACCTTTTGTAGATTGTGTTGTGGTTCTTGGTGGCCTTTTGTTTGTGTGCTTTGGCACCTTTCAACACCCTGCATTATCACATTCATGCATGCAAAACACTCACTTACACTACGGACTACTGATTACACACACCATTGGATATTTTCCTTAGTTGCTTTAGTTAATAAATATATCTTTTGTTACTCCTTATCTCCACGTTGTCTCCCTTTGTTACGGGCTTTGAGCCGGTTCGTGACACCTGTCTGCGCATTATGCCCTGAATATATTCTACCATGCCCAGAAACCTGCTCCTCTTATTCTCTGTCCCCAACGCTCTAGGCGACCAGTTTTGATAGCCTTCAGCCGCACCCTCATACTACTCCTTCTCTGCTCCGCGGGTGACGTGGAGGTAAACCCAGGCCCTGCATGTCCCCAGGCACCCTCATTTGTTGACTTCTGTGATCGAAAAAGCCTTGGTTTCATGCATGTCAACATCAGAAGCCTCCTCCCTAAGTTTGTTTTACTCACTGCTCTAGCACACTCTGCTAACCCTGATGTCCTTGCCGTGTCTGAATCCTGGCTCAGGAAGGCCACCAAAAATTCAGAAATTTCCATTCCCAACTATAACATCTTCCGTCAAGATAGAACTGCCAAAGGGGGAGGAGTTGCAGAGATAGCCTGCAAAGTAATGTCATACTTTCCAGGTCCATACCCAACCAGTTCGAACTACTAATTTTGAAAATTACTCTCTCCAGAAATAAGTCTCTCACTGATGCCGCCTGCTACCGACCCCCCTCAGCTACCAGCTGTGCCCTGGACACCATTTGTGAATTGATCGCCCCCCCATCTAGCTTCAGAGTTTGTTCTGTTAGGCGACCTAAACTGGGATATGCTTAACACCCCGGCAGTCCTACAATCTAAGCTAGATGCCCTCAATCTCACACAAATCATCAAGGAACCCACCAGGTACAACCCTAACTCAGTAAACAAGGGTACCCTCATAGACGTCATCCTGACCAACTGGCCCTCCAAATACACCTCCGCTGTCTTCAACCAGGATCTCAGCGATCACTGCCTCATTGCCTGTATCCGCCACGGAGCCGCAGTCAAACGACCACCCCTCATCACTGTCAAACGCTCCCTAAAACACTTCTGTGAGCCCTTTCCTTTCGACCTGGCCCGGGTATCCTGGAAGGACATTGACCTCATCCCGTCAGTTGAGGATGCCTGGTCATTCTTTAAAAGTAACTTCCTCACCATTTTAGATAAGCATGCTCCGTTCAAAAAATGCAGAACCAAAAACAGATACAGCCCTTGGTTCACTCCAGACCTGACTGCCCTCGACCAGCACAAAAACATCCTGTGGCGGACTGCAATAGCATCGAACAGTCCCCGTGATATGCAACTGTTCAGGGAAGTCAGGAACCAATACACGCAGTCAGTCAGGAAAGCTAAGGCCAGCTACTTCAGGCAGAAGTTTGCATCCTGTAGCTCCAACTCCAAAAAGTTCTGGGACACTGTGAAGTCCATGGAGAACAAGAGCACCTCCTCCCAGCTGCCCACTGCACTGAGGCTAGGTAACACGGTCACCACCGATAAATCCATGATTATCGAAAACTTCAATAAGCATTTCTCAACGGCTGGCCATGCCTTCCGCCTGGCTACTCCAAACTCGGCCAACAGCTCCGCCCCCCCCCGCAGCTCCTCGCCCAAGCCTCTCCAGGTTCTCCTTTACCCAAATCCAGATAGCAGATGTTCTGAAAGAGCTGCAAAACCTGGACCCGTACAAATCAGCTGGGCTTGACAATCTGGACCCTCTATTTCTGAAACTATCCGCCGCCATTGTCGCAACCCCTATTACCAGCCTGTTCAACCTCTCTTTCATATCGCCTGAGATCCCCAAGGATTGGAAAGCTGCCGCAGTCATCCCCCTCTTCAAAGGGGGAGACACCCTGGACCCAAACTGTTACAGACCTATATCCATCCTGCCCTGCCTATCTAAGGTCTTCGAAAGCCAAGTCAACAAACAGGTCACTGACCATCTCGAATCCCACCGTACCTTCTCCGCTGTGCAATCTGGTTTCCGAGCCGGTCACGGGTGCACCTCAGCCACACTCAAGGTATTAAACGATATCATAACCGCCATCGATAAAAGACAGTACTGTGCAGCCGTCTTCATCGACCTTGCCAAGGCCATCGACTCTGTCAATCACCATATTCTTATCGGCAGACTCAGTAGCCTCGGTTTTTCGGATGACTGCCTTGCCTGGTTCACCAATTACTTTGCAGACAGAGTTCAGTGTGTCAAATCGGAGGGCATGCTGTCCGGTCCTCTGGCAGTCTCTATGGGGGTGCCACAGGGTTAAATTCTCGGGCCGACTCTTTTCTCTGTATATATCAATGATGTTGCTCTTGCTGCGGGCGATTCCCTGATCCACCTCTACGCAGACGACACCATTCTATATACTTTCGGCCCGTCATTGGACACTGTGCTATCTAACCTCCAAACGAGCTTCAATGCCATACAACACTCCTTCCGTGGCCTCCAACTGCTCTTAAACGCTAGTAAAACCAAATGCATGCTTTTCAACCGATCGCTGCCTGCACCCGCATGCCCGACTAGCATCACCACCCTGGATGGTTCCGACCTTGAATATGTGGACATCTATAAGTACCTAGGTGTCTGGCTCGACTGCAAACTCTCCTTCCAGACTCATATCAAACATCTCCAATCGAAAATCAAATCAAGAATCGGCTTTCTATTCCGCAACAAAGCCTCCTTCACTCACGTCGCCAAGCTTACCCTAGTAAAACTGACTATCCTACCAATCCTCGACTTCGGCGATGTCATCTACAAAATGGCTTCCAACACTCTACTCCGCAAACTGGATGCAGTCTATCACAGTGCCATCCGTTTTGTCACTAAAGCACCTTATACCACCCACCACTGCGACTTGTATGCTCTAGTCGGCTGGCCCTCGCTACATATTCGTCGCCAGACCCACTGGCTCCAGGTCATCTACAAGTCCATGCTAGGTAAAGCTCCGCCTTATATCAGTTCACTGGTCACGATGGCAACACCCATCCGTAGCACGCGCTCCAGCAGGTGTATCTCACTGATCATCCCTAAAGCCAACACCTCATTCGGCCGCCTTTCGTTCCAGTACTCTGCTGCCTGTGACTGGAACGAATTGCAAAAATCGCTGAAGTTGGAGACTTTTATCTCACTCACCAACTTCAAACATCAGCTATCTGAGCAGCTAACCGATCGCTGCTGCTGTACATAGTCTATTGGTAAATAGCCCACCCATTTTCACCTACCTCATTCCCATACTGTTTTTATACCGTTTTTATTTATTTACTTTTCTGCTCTTTTGCACACCAATATCTCTATCTATACATGACCATCTGATCATTTATCACTCCAGTGCTAATCTGCAAAATTGTAATTATTCGCCTACCTCATGCCTTTTGCACACATTGTATATAGACTCCCCCTTTTTTTCTACTGTGTTATTGACTTGTTAATTGTTTACTCCATGTGTAACTCTGTGTTGTCTGTTCACACTGCTATGCTTTATCTTGGCCAGGTCACAGTTGCAAATGAGAACTTGTTCTCAACTAGCCTACCTGGTTAAATAAAGGTGAAATAAAAAAATATTTTAAAAATAAAGATGGTGTCACGTTCACTGTCTTCAAACTACCTGTCATAGATGAGCCAAGGTGCAGCATGCATGTAATTCCACATCTTTTAATAAAGTGAAACCTTCACAAAAAAACTGGTAAACAGAAACCGACAACATCACCCGCAACATTAGGTGGGCAAAAGGCTGCCTAAGTATGATTCCAAATCAGAGACAACGATAGACAGCTGCCTCTGATTGGGAACCGCACTCGGCCAAAAACAAAGAAAGAGAAAACATAGAATGCCCACCCAAATAACACCCTGATCTAACCAAATAGAGAAATAAAATGTCTCTCTAAGGTCAGGGCGTGACAGATGCACTATAACCCACATAAAGTATGTGTTAATGCCACAGTGACACACAAGTGAATGTGTGTGTGTGTGGGGGGGGGGATCATTTTGCAAGCCCAATTTTTCAGTTTTTGATTTGTTAAAAAAGATTGAAATATCCAATAAATGTCGTTCCACTTCATGATTGTGTCCCACTTGTTGATTCTTCACAAAAAAAATCAGTTTTATATCTTTATGTTTGAAGCCTGAAATGTGGCAAAAGGTCGCAAAGTTCAAGGGGGCCGAATACTTTCGCAAGGCACTGTATATCCTCCAAACACCGGCTTCGAGGGCATTATCACTTTTATACAACAGGGTACCAACATAATCAAATAATGATTGACATATTTTCATTAAAAACTTTATTTTAATGAATTTATTCATATTATTTCATCCTTCCACGAGATATAGTCCCGAAACAAATCTAGGGTTGCTACCCAAACAGGCTGGTCATTAGTTCTATTGGTTCAGTTGCAAGAGTCAGTCGTTCAGTATAGAGGTCGACTGATTAATCGGAATGGCCGATTAATTAGGGCCAATTTCAAGTATTCATAACAATTGGAAATCTGTATTTTTGGACACCGATTTGGGCGATTTAGAAATATATATTTTTTACGCATTTATTTAATCTTTATTTAACTAGGCAAGTCAGTTAAGATCACATTCTTATTTTCAATGACGGCCTAGGAACGGTGGGTTAACTGCCTCGTTCAGGGGCAGAACGACAGATTTTCACCTTGTCAGGTCAGGGGATCCAATCTTGCAACCTTACAGTTAACTAGTCCAACGCTATAACCACCTGCCTCTCGCTGCACTCCACAAGAGACTGCCTGTTTTGTGAATGTAGTAAGCCAAGGTAAGTTGCTAGCTACCATTAAACTTATCTTATAAAAAACAATCAATCATAATCACTAGTTAACTACACATGGTTGATGATATTACTAGTCTATCTAGCGTGTCCTGCGTTGCATATCATCTGACTGAGCATACAAGCAGACAAGCATACAAGTGTCTGACTGAGCGGTGGTAGGCAGCAGCAGGCTCATAAGAATTCATTCAAACAGCACTTTTGTGAGTTTTGCCAGCAGCTCTTCGTTGTGCGTCAAGCATTGCGCTGTTTATGACTTCAAGCCTATCAACTCCCAAGATGAGGCTGGTGTAAACGAAGTGAAATGGCTAGCTAGTTAGCGGGGTGCGCGCTAATAGCGTTTCAAACGTCACTCGCTCTGAGACTTAGAGTAGTTGTTCTCCTTGCTCTGCATGGGTAACGCTGCTTCGAGGGTAGCTGTTTTCGATGCGTTCCTGGTTCGAGCCCAGGTAGGAGCGAGGAGAGGGACTGAAGCTATACTGTTACACTGGCAATACTAAAGTGCCCATAAGAACATCCAATAGTCAAAGGTCAATGAAATACAAATGGTATGGATGGATATAGTCCTATAATAACTACAACCTAAAACTTCTTACCTGGGATTATTGAAGAATCATGTTAAAAGGAACCACCAGCTTTCATATGTTCTCATGTTCTGAGCAAGGAACTTAAACGTTAGCTTTCTTACATGGCACATATTGCACTTTTACTTTCTTCTCCAACACTTTGTTTTTGCATTATTTAAACCAAATTGAACATGTTTCATTATTTATTTGAGGCTAAATTGATTGTATTGATGTATTATACTAAGTTAAAATAAGTGTTCATTCAGTATTGTTGTAATTGTCATTCTTACAAAACAAAAAAAAATCATCCGATTAATCGGCATCGGCTTTTTTGGTCTTCCAATAATTGGTATCGGTATCGGCATTGAAAAATCATAATCGGTCGACCTCTAGTTCAGTATTTTAGTTCTGTATCTACGTACGCTACCCAGTCCTTCGTTCTAAATGTTCCATTGCCATACTGGTTGGTAACGTTCTTATCCCTTGCTTACTAGCTAGCCAACTACGGATAACTTACAGTCACGTCCAGTGACGACCTGCCCCACCTGTTTTGAGCACCACATTTTCAGCAAAAGAAAATGTGCATGCTATTTTGGCATTAATTTGTATCACATATCAGTTTGAAAACAATATTTTTTAAAAATCATTTAGTTAATAAAGCTGCATACAAACATGGTCTCTTTTTTGTTTTCTTGAGTAAGGGAACTCCAAAATGCAGGTGTTTCAGCCTAGCTCAGTGCGTTCTGTGGAGGTGGGGCAAGCCAGCAGAAAATAGGGAGTGTTACGTCGTAATTGCCTAAGTGTTCTGTCACTCATGGGGACACTACGTCACCACCAAGTCTAAGGGTAGAGCTAGAAAATTCAAGCCCATTGGGTGCTGCCATAGAGTTACATTAGAAGTGCCCATCAAACAAGGCTCAAGCTCATTGTCCACAGATACAATGATGTCAAATCACATTACATCTACAGTAGCTTTCATTGGACTGATCATGTCAACATCATACATTCAAAATCTTAGCTAGCAGTCATCAAGAATCAAGTCGACAATCTACTGGCAAATCCTTTTTAATCTTTGTCATATGAAGAGAAATAATGAAGAGAAATTATAGATAAAATGTATCGGTGCTCATTGGCCATTGGACATAGACATTACACAACAAGGTGGGAATCGCAAATTCAACAATGAGTCATTTGGGTGTGACATGGGTGATGTATGTGTTTTTGTACTGTCTAGGGGTTTTGTAGTTTTATGGGGTTGTTTACCATCTAGGTGTTTATGTATGTCTATGGTTGCCTAGTTTGGTTCTCAATTAGAGGCAGCTGTTTATCGTTGTATCTGATTGGGAACCATATTTAGGCAGCCATCTTCTTTGGGTATTTTGTGGGTTATTGTCTATGTCTAGTTGCCTGTGGCTGCAGTTTTGTATGATAGCATCATGTTCGTTTTGTTATTTTGTATAGTTTGTTTAGTGTTTGTCTTCATTAATAAATAGAAGATGTATTCATATCACGCTGCGCCTTGGTCTCCTCTATTCAACGAACGTGACACAGGATTTGTGCCGCGCTCAAAACAACTGTTAACTCGGAACTGCAAAATCTGACTTTAGTGGTTTCAAGACAACTGGGAAATCGGGAAAAAATTAGCTACGAATGGGAAAATACATTTTGAACTTTCATCCAACACGGAATTGTAAATTTGGAACTTGGGCCTCTTTCTAGAGCTATGACCTGAAGATCACTGATTCGCCCTTGTTTTTTTTCAGAGTTCCCAGCATCACCCTAATAATTTGATACATGTTCACCTCTTAATTTCACCTACTGTTCTGACTTAGTGGTGCACATGTAACCTATAACTTGTTTTTGAGAATGTAATCATCGAATATTGTAAAAGCTTGAATTTTCTGCTTATATGCCCCTTTATTTTTCCGACATTTCTGACTTGGTGTACAGGGAGAACACTGTAAGAACGGCCCATGTTCTGAATTCTGTTGCTGTACATTTCACAAGTGCTGAACAAATAGTTTTATTGACTACATCCGTCCTAGCTTCCTCATTAATGTCTTAATCAAAGTTACGGATTGCCTCTTATCAGCTTGTCGTCCCCTTATGCCATATTTTGTACATCTCAATTGTCAGGAAAAAAACACATTTGTTTAAGCAAGTCAGCAATATCAGCTATGTTTTTTAAATGCAGTAAATGAGGCTTAATGAACTGTTTTTCTGCCAGACAATCCTCTGCTGATAGCCAGGTGTAGCAGTGGTAAGGTGATGGCACTGCTGTTGGGACTCAGCTGTTGGGACAGCTTTAAGTAGGCCCTAACAGTTTGTGGGCACTGTTCATCACCATTTCTAGTGCAATTAATGTGTTGTGTTGTGTAGTGGCTTTGCTGGCATGCATCCCACATTTCTGGGGGGGGGGGGGGGGGCGGGGGGCACCAAGATTTACATGCTAAAATCGCCACTGGTCACGTCAAACAGTGCAGACAGAGTAACAACAGTAGCTGCATTTGTTTAAACTGTTTTTTGTGACATTTATTTAGATACATCCATAACAATGACTAATGAGACACGATTTCACCTGGAATAGAAACTGTGCTCTCTCGTTAGGACACTGTTGTTCAGAGGAGCTAGCCAACAACACAGCTATCACAATAACTTCAAACTGAATCTGGAAAGACTGCAACCTAGCAGCACTTCATTTCGTTTTACATTTTTTCAATTGACATGTCTTTGTATGTATCCATAAAAATTATGCCAGATGATTCATGATTTCAACTGGCTGAGAAAGGCTGCCTGACTCTCTCTCATCCCGACTCCTGACCCCTACATGTCCATTACTATGGGACAATTGGAGATCGAATTAGAATATTGAAACAATGTTGCAAATGTCAAGGCAGACAGAAGGGAGAATGCTGATTGGTTAAAAGCGCATTCCAGTGGGTGTCTATTCTACAATTTACCGCCAGATAAATATATTACATTAAAATGCCTATTTACTATGTTCCATCTGACTGCGCAATCCACTGTCTCCAGGCAGGGAAGTTATAAACTTGATCTCCACTATAAAAAGCATCTAAACATTATCTCACATTTATTTTAGACAAAGAAAAGTGAGATAATGTTTAGATGCTTTTTATAGTGGATATCAAGTTTATAACTTCCCTGCATGGAGACAGTGGATTGCGCTGGATTTTTCTTTTAGACAAAGAAAAGTGAGATAATGTTTAGATGCGTTTTATAGTGGATATCAAGTTTATAACTTCCCTGCCTGGAGACAGTGGATTGCGCAGTCAGATGGAACAGAGTAAATAGCCATTTTAATGTAATATATTTATCTGGCGGTAAATTGTGGAATAGACACCCGGTGGAATGCGCTTTTAACCAATCAGCATTTAGGGTAGGACTCTTCCCCTGTATAAATTATAAGCAGGCAAGACTTTACAACATCAAATACATAGCATACTATTAAACCCACAGCCCACATTACTGTACACATACACTACATATACAGTCGTGAAACACAGCAAATAAAACACATTGACATTCAAACATGTCAAAATTGTGGATAGCCTACTGCTAAAGGGAAATCATAAATCTCAGAAAATGTTTGTTACAGAATCAAATCAAATCAAAAAGGACACTCAAACGCGCGCACGCACGCACGCACACACACACATATCACAAGAGGTTGGTGGAACCTTAATTGTGGAGGACGGGCTCGTGATAAGGAGGATTGATATCAAATAAATCAAACACATGGTCCCAATGTGTTTCATGCCATTCCATTCGCTCCGTTCTGGCCAATAGTATGAGCTGTCCTCCCCTCAGCAGCCTCCTGTGATCTATCTATCTATCTATCTATCTATCTATCTATCTATCTATCTATCTATCTATCTATCTATCTATATATATATATATATATATATATATATATATATATATATATATATATATATATATATATATATATATATATATATATAGACGCACATACACTCAACATTGCTGATTGAACACTGGCCACATCACCATGTTAAAGACACAGCCGCAAACACAACACTGTCTTGTCAGCAGCGTGCGCTCTCACCAGTCCGACACCTCTCAGTAGCCAAACGAATAATACATGACTGCAATTAAGTCGGTTTTATGAAGCGATACTGACCCGATCACCTTCATTAGGGACGCGCTGATCCTCATAGACATTGCACATGCGGCAGGTAAAATATTTGCCTCGCACACCGGGGTGTCAGACAGTGTCTGTATTTGGTACGTCTGCTGTTACCCCGCGGATCTTTTAACGTGACAGATAGAAATGCGCGTGCACCATCTGCTTGGACTCGGTTCAGTCATGAAAAATTTGATTCTGCTCTGGTCCGTCTCTCCCAAGTGACCCCGAGACGTGCGCGTGCCCTGTTCACTTGCCATTGTAATATATGAAATATATGATAAAATACCCTAACAGATGTGCTTCAATGTCTAAATTCAGTGCACTCGTAACCTAATTCAGCCAAATTACATGTAGGTGTGTCAGGTCTGAAACCATTTAAGGGACGTTGGCTATTGTTCATGAAATGGCCCAAAATAAAGTGGAGTAATCGACTCTTCAGCCCCGCAATTACGCACAAACAAGGTTCACAATAAATCCACCAAGTCATTCATCTCGAATACATGTTTTTCAAGCAAGCCATCAAAGATAATCACATGTGTTGCGTTAAAATCGTTTCGCCTATAATTTGCAAGTGCCTAATATAATGAATTCAGACTGACAAAGCAATCATGCATTCGAAATCTCAAACGTTAAAAAATCGGTTTCATCATCATGTGCCGCTATAATATCCCGCGCAAAAATTCTTACCTCGCCTCAGCGCGCAGCATGGGTGATTACCTTCTATGAAATTAAGGATTCATTTACCTTCAGAGTTCGGTCTTTAAGGAACTGTCTGAAGTTTCTGGCGTGTCGTTGTATCTGCTTGTCTCTCGTGAGAAGAACTGAGTCAAATATGTGAACAGGGCAAACGCTGTTATCGCATCTCTCTCTCTCTCTCTCTCTCTCTCTCTCTCTCTCTCTCTCTCTCTCTCTCTCTCTCTCTCTCTCTCTCTCTCTCAAATAATAAAACGGCTGTCTTAAAATCTCTCATCACGTACACTTTCGCTCTTTCTTTCTCTGGCCGTCTCTCTCTGACTAACAGTTCACCACTATGTTTCAGGTCATCATCATTACAGTAGCCTGTCCGTTAACTGACCATCGTCATCAACATCAACATCGTCATCATCATCATCATCATCATCATCAGTAAAATAATCAAAACATAATCAACATATTGTAATTTTCATGTTTTTGTATCTATTTGTATGTTCATATTGAATAACTAGCATCCAGTTCCTGTTGAAGGCAGAGAGAGCCCTGATCCAGCATTCCCATTAGAAAAGTAGGAGAGACTATTCCTCCTCCATTACATAAACACAATCCAGCAAGATGACAGATCATGAAAGGACTGATTTATCCACTGGGGAGAGATTATGTGTGTGTGCACTCTGCTCTACTCTCTGTCTATGGGTGAGGGTGTGTTTGCTGGTGCTCCCTTTGTGAGAGTGTGTCCCTCAGGTCTTGATGGGTGTCTTGGAAAGCCTCCTTCCTCCCCAATGACCCAGGTCACTTCTATCCCCCTAGGATCTATGCGGTGTAACCGCACCCACACACACACACACACACACACACACACACACACACACACACACACACACACACACACACACACACACACACACACACACACACACACACACACACACACACACACACACACACACACACACACACACACACACACACACACACACACACACACACACACACACACACACGAGGTTGCTACAACCTAACCTATGAATGAAAGATTACAACGTAGGTACACACAGGTCGAGAAAAAATGTTCAGAGGACAGACAGTGACACACATGGACAGACAGCGCCACATTCAATACTGCCTTGCACACTCTTGCCTGCATCTAGCTGATCTAGTGTAATCATTAGTCCACTGCTGAGAACATATTCTCATTCACAGCAAGCACAGTCAGGCATAAACAGGTAATATGATACACAGGTAGGCAGGCAAACACAACAGATCAGACCGATGTCCTCTCTTCTGCCTGCAGGGTGCATCTCCCCCTCTCCACCTATCTGCTCCTAGCTGTCTGAGAGGAAGACAGGGTGGTTGCTCCCACCAGGCCCTCTGCCTTCATCTCCTCATGATTATTTACCATTTGAATGGTATAGTTACAGGGGAGAGGAAGGGGGATGAATGAGCCAGTTAGAAGCTCGGGATGATTAGGTGGCCACGATGGTATGAGGGCCAGATTGGGAATTTAGCCAGGACACCGGCGTTAACACCCCTACTATTACGACAGGTGCCATCGGATCTTTAGTGAGCACAGAGAGTCAGGACACCCGCTTAACGTCCCAGCCAAAAGACGGCACCCTGCACAGGTCAATGTCCCCAATCATTGCCCTGGGGCATTGGATATTTTTTTAGACCAATGGAAAAAGTGCCTCCTACTTTCCCTCTAACAACTATTCCAGCACCATCTGGTCTCCCATCCGGGAAGTGACCAGGACCAACCCTACTTAGCTTCAGAGGCAAGCCAGCAGTGGGATGGAAGGTGGTATGCTGCTGGTGCACAGAGATAAACACTCAGACAAAGAAATAAAGAAAGACAGACAGACAGACGGACGGACGGACGGACGGACGGACGGACGGACGGACGGACGGACGGACGGACGGACGGACGGACGGACGGACGGACGGACGGACGGACGGACGGACGGACGGACGGACGGACGGACGGACGGACGGACGGACGGACGGACGGACGGACAGACGGACGGACAGACAGACAGACAGACAGACAGACAGACAGACAGACAGACAGACAGACAGACAGACAGACAGACAGACAGACAGACAGACAGACAGACAGACAGACAGACATGGTTGCTCCCACCAGGCCCTCTGCCTTCATCTGCTCATGACATTTACCATTTGAAGTTCTGTTCTTACTTCCCCTTCACATTGCACAAAGCAGCACAAATGAGAGGGAGGGAGGAGAGGAGAGGGGGAAAGAGAGGAGGGGGGATGGAGGTAGGGAGAAGAGAGGGGGAAGAGGGAGGGATGAGAGGGCGGAAAGAGAGGGGAGAGGGAGGGAGGAAATGGGGGAAGAGAGAGGAGATGGGAAAGAAAGGAGAGGGGGAGAGGGAGGGAGGAAAGGGGGAAGAGAGAGGAGATGGGAAAGAAAGGAGAGGGGGAGAGGGAGGGAGGAAAGGGGGAAGAGAGAGGGAGGAGAGGGGGATTGCGTGTCTTCAAATGTGTGAGATCATATAGTGTAATGTGACAGGGAATGTGTGTGTGTGTGTGTGTGTGTGTGTGTGTGTGTGTGTGTGTGTGTGTGTGTGTGTGTGTGTGTGTGTGTGTGTGTGTGTGTGTGTGTGTGTGTGTGTGTTTGTGTGTGTTTGTGTGTGTGTGTGCGTGCGTGCGTGCGTGCGTGCGTGCGTGCGTGCGTGTGTGTGTGTGTGAGAGAGAGAGAGAGAGAAAGTTGGGAAAATGTGACAAGGAATGTGTGTATGGTGTGTCAGCAGCATACCACCTTTCATCACACTGCTGGCCTGCCTCTGAAGCTAAGCAGGGTTGATACTGGATGGAAGTCCAAATGCTGCTGGAAGAGCTGTTGGAGGGCCAGTAGGAGGCCCTGTTTCCTCTGGTCTAAAAGAAATACCCCAATGCTCCATGGCAGTGATTGGGGACATTACCCTGTAAAGGGTGTCATCTTTAAGATGGGACATTAACTGGGTGTCCTGACTCTCTGTGGTTGCTAAAGATCCCATGGCACTTATTGTAGGTGTGCTAACCCTGGTGTCCTGGCTAAATCCCCAATCTGGCTCTCATACCATCATGGCCCCCTATTCATCCCCAGCTTACAATTGATGCATTCATCCCCCCCTCCTTTCCCATGTAACTATCGCCCAGGTTGTTGTTCTCAGTCAATTTACCGAGTTAAATAAAAGTGTGTGTTGTTGTTACTGGTTTAAATATATCCATATATGGGTCTTGCTTTTGTTTTTCCTTTTCTGCATCCCTCACTCTGACAGTCATACTACTGCCATAGCTCATTTTAATTTTCTCTTTCAGCCTGCTCCTGCATGGTCAGTGAAAGAAAGGAATGGAGAGAGGAGAGAGGAGGATGAGAGGAGTTAATGAGAAAACTGCTTGCCTACTGCACAGCTAAACTAAGCCGTACTGACCACCCACCTGCCCTCATGTCTCTTTAGCCATGACTCCTCAAACACTCAACACCCCTCACCCAGTCACTCAGAAAACACAGATTCATCCGTTTTTTTCCTCACTCACCTGAGACCAGATATTATATGGCTTTAAAGTGTAAGGTTTCTAGCCCACCTCCCACAGGTAAAGAGACTGTGCTGCATAGTCCCAAAGGTACTCCACCGCAGCAGATCTGCTTAGACATTAAAAGGATAAATACATACTGTACCTGGGCACATTATCCTTTACACAAATAGATAATGTGTGTAGGAAAATGCACAATATACAGGTCACTTGTGAAGCAGATGTGTGCCGAGCGAAGAACAAAACGCTAACTATAAAAACAACAGCCAAATTAATGATTATTAATGATGATAATCATCATTATCATCCAAGCAGAGAGAAAATAAAGTTTCAACAAATAATATGGTGGCTTTATTTACCAACTTTGTGTCCACGACATGCAGATCACAGAGTTTTCCGATGCTGCCAAGTATTTAAACCAAAAAATGGATTAACACCTGTAAATGAATTACAAATAAGTGCATCATTATGTGTGAAGTGAATGTGAATTGTATGATATGAGTTCACCATTTTATGACTAACAAGGCTGTCCACACCAAAAGTATTGGGACAGTGACAATTTTGTTGTTATTTTTTTTCTCTGTACTCCAGCATTTTGGATTTGAAACTATACAATTACTATCAGGTTAAAGTGCAGCTTTCATTTGGCTTTCATTTCAGGGCATTTTCATACATATCGAGTGAACCGCTTAGAAATTACCACACTTTTTGAACATAGTTCTCCCATTTTAGGGGGGAAAAAGTGTGGTTATTAAGCAGATATGGATAAGAATACCCAAAAACTAAAGCTGACAGTCTGCATTTTAACACTTTAATCTCATAGTCATTGCATCATTTCAAATCCAATGTGCTGGCATACGGAGCCCAAACAAAAACAAACTTGTCACTCTCCCATTACTTTTGGAGTTCACTGTATAACTATATAACTATATAACTAAATTATAGATAATTAAGTAATGTCATTATGTATCTACATTAGCGGGTCACTATGTATTTACAGGGCCTTCAGGAAGTATTAACCCCCCTTGACTTATTGCACATTTTGTTGTGTTACAGCCTGAATTTAAAATGGATTCAATTGAGATTTGCCACTATACACAATACCCCATAATGTCAAAGTGGAACAAGGTTTTCTACATTTTTATAAATTATTAAAAAATGAAAAGCTGAAATGTCTTGAGTCAGTCAGTATTCAACCCCTTTGTCATGGCAAGACTAAAAAAGTTCAGGAGTAAAAATTTGCTTAATAAGTCACATAATAAATTGCATGGACTCTGAGTGTAATGATAGTGTTAAAAATGATTTTTGAATGACTTCCTCATCTCTGTACCTCACACATATATGTAAGGTCCCTCAGTCAAGCAGTTAATTTCAAACACAGATTATACCACAAAGACCAGGGAGGTTTTACAATGCCTTGCAAAGAGGGGCATCGATTGGTAAATTGGTCATATTAAAAAAGGCATTAATTGAATATCCCTTTGGTGCAATTATTAATTACACTTTGGATGGTGTATAAATACACCATCGACTTCCGCCGAGATTGGCTCTCCTGCCCGTTCGGGCTGTGCTCGGCGGTCGTCGTTACCGTCCTATTAGCCACTAACGATCCCTTTTCGGTTATCTGTTGGTTTTGTCTGATTGTTTTCACCTGTGTGTTAGTTAATTAGTATCTGTATATAATGTAGGTTGTCCCGCCCTTGTTTTGTGCGGGATTGTTTGTTTTTGACATTTCGTTTCGGCTGTCGGTGTTTTTTGTGTTTTATTTCTCCGGTTTGTCTGTTTATTCCCGTTTTGGATATTTTTCACCCTGTTTGTATTTTGGGTTGTCCGTGTTTATTGTTGTTCACCGGAGAATAAACCTTTATTCATTATTTGCTTCCACCCACCTTGACTAGTCGTGACAGATACATGCATCCTTCCTAACTCAGTTGCCGGAGAGGAAGGAAACCACTCAGGGATTTCACCATGAGGCCAATGGTGACTTTAAAACAGTTACAGAGTTTAATGGCTGTGATAGGTTAAAACTGAGGATGGATCAACAACATTGAAGTTACTCCACAATTACTAACCTAATTGACAGAGTGAAAGGAAGCCTGTACAGAATTAAAAATATTCCCAAACATGCATCCTTTTTGCAACAAGGCATTAAAGTAATACTGAAAAAAATGTGTCAAAGCAATCCACTTTTTGTCCTGAATACAAAGTGTTATGTTTAGGGAAAATCCAATACAACACATTACTGAGTACCATTCTCCATATTTTCAAGCATAGTGGTGGCTGCATCATGTTATGGGTATGCTTGTAATTTCTCAGGATTAAAAAAGAAACTGTCACGCCTTGGTCATTGTATCTTGTGTTTTTGTTATATGTTTGGGTAGGCCAGGGTGTGACATGGGTTTATATGTTGTATTTCGTATTGGGGTTTGTATTTATTGGGAGTGTGTATTAGTAGGGGTGTGTCTAGTTAGGCTTGGCTGCCTGAGGCGATTCCTAATTGGAGTCAGCTGATTCTAGTTGTCTCGGATTGGGAACCGTATTTAGGTAGCTTGAGTGTGCGTTGTATTTCGTGGGTGATTGTACCTGTCTCTGTGTTAGTCACCAGATAGGCTGTAATTAGTTTCACTCGTTTATTGTTTTTGTATTTTCAGTTATTTCATGTACAGCATTTTCTTCATTAAAAGTCATGAGTAACCTACACGCTGCATTTCGGTCTGACTCTCTACAAACAACAGACGAACTACATTACAGAATCACCCACCATTCACAGACCGAGCAGCGTGTGAACTGGCAGGATCTAAAGGAGGACGTTATGGACGGCAGAAGCAAGGAGTATACTACGTGGGAAGAAATTGACAGGTGGGCGGCCGACCCAGAGCGAGTGCAGGAGCCCGCCTGGGATTCCCTACAGCAATGCGAGGAGGGCTACAGGCGAATCGAATCAACAAAAAAAGACACGCCGGAAAAAAAGGAGAGGCGCTGGTTTAAACAGGCAGCGACAGCTGGAGCAGCAAAGGGAGGATGAATTATTTGGAGAATGGACATGGGAAGACGTGTTGGATGGTAAAGGTTGTTACACTTGGGAGGAGATATTGGCCGGAAGAGATCGCCTCCCATGGGAACAGGTGGAGGCACTAAGGAGAGCAGAGGCAGCGGGAGATAGGAGCCGACGATACGAGGGAACACGGTTGGCAAGGAAACCGGAAAAACAGCCCCAAAAAATTATTGGGGGGGAGCTAGAAGGGAGAATAGTTATGCCAGGTAGGAGACCTGCGCATACTCCCTGTGCTCACCGTTGGGCTAGAGAGACCGGGCAGGCACCGTGTTATGCTATGGAGCGCACGGTGTTTTCAGTGCGGGAGCATAGCCCGGTGAGGCACATACCAGCTCTTCCTATTGGCCGGGCTAGAGTGGGCATCGAGCCAGGTAAGCTTGGGCAGGCTCGGTGCTCAAGAGCTCCAGTGCGCCTGCACGGTCCGGTCTATCCAGAGCCACCTCTACACACCAGTCCTCCGTAGCAGCTCCCCGCACCAGGCTTCCTGTGCGTGTCCTCGCGCCAGTACCACCAGTTCCAGCACCACGCACCAGGCCTCCAGTGCGCCTCGCCTGTTCAGCGCAACCAGTGCTTTTCTCCCCTCCTGCGCTATCGGAGTCTCCCGCCTGTTTAGCGCAGCCAGAGCCTTTCTCCTCTCTTGCGCTGCCGGAGTCTCCTGTCTGTCCAGCGCCACCAGTGCTCCCAGTCGGCCCAGCGCGTCCAGTGCGCATCGCCTGTTCAGCACAGCCAGTGCTTTTCTCCCCTCCTGTGCTATCGGAGTCTCCAGCCTGTTCAGCGCAGCCAGAGCCTTTCTCCTCTCCTGCGCTGCCGGAGTCTCCTGTCTGTCCAGCGCCACCAGTGCTACCAGTCGGCCCAGCGAGTCCAGTGCGCCTCGCCTGTTCAGTGCAGCCAGAGCTTTTCTCCTCTCCTGCACTGTTGGAGTCTCCCGCCTGTTCAGCTCAGCCAGAGCCTTTCTCCTCTCCTGCGCTGCCGGAGTCTCCTGTCTGCCCAGCGCCGCCAGTCGGCCCAGCGTCACCAGTCTGCCAGGATCCGCCAGAAGTGCCAGTCTGCCAGGATCCGCCAGAAGTGCCAGTCTGCCAAGATCTTCTAGATCGGCCAGACAACCTGAATCATCCAGGTCCACCAGCCAGCCAGGATTTACCGGAGCCTACTACCTGCCTGAGCTTCCTCTCAGTACTGAGCTTCCTTTCAGTACTAGGCTTCCTCTCTGTACTGGGCTCCCTCTCAGTACCGGGCTTCCCCTCAGTACTGGGCTGCTTCGGTCCCGGGCTACCCCTCTGTCCCGGGCTGCCCCTCTGTCCTGAGATGCCCCTCTGTCCTGAGCTGCCCTGCTGTCCCGAGCTGCCCCTCTATCCCGAGCTGCCCCTCTGTCCCGAGCTGCCCCTCTGTCCCGAGCTGCCCCTCTGTCCTGAGCTGCCCCTCTGTCCCGAGCTGCCCCTCTGTCCCGAGCTGCCCCTCGGTCCCGAGCTGCCCCTCAGTTATGTGGGAATCAGGGTGAGGACTATTAGGCCATGGTCGGCGGAGAAGGTGGATTATCCTAGGACGCGAAGGGGAGGAACTAGGACATTTATGGAGTGGGGTCCACGTCCCGAGCCGTACAATAACCTATATGGAGTGGGGTCCACGTCCCGAGCCGTACCTAATAACCGTATTTAGGTAGCTTGAGTGCGCGTTGTATTTCGTGGGTGATTGTACCTGTCTCTGTGTTAGTCACCAGATAGGCTGTAATTAGTTTCACTCGTTTGTTGTTTTTGTATTTTCAGTTATTTCATGTACAGCATTTTCTTCATTAAAAGTCATGAGTAACCTACACGCTGCATTTCGGTCTGACTCTCTACAAACAACAGACGAACTACATTACAGAAACGTAATGGAGCTAAGCATAGGCAAAATTCTAGAAGAAAATGTCACGACTTCTACCGAAGTCGTTGCCTCTCCTTGTTCGGGCGGTGCTCGGCGTTCGACGTCACCGGTCTTCTAGCCATCATTGATCCATTTTTCATTTTCCATTGGTTTTGTCTTATCTTCCCACACACCTGTTTTCAATCCCATGCATTTACCTGTTGTGTATTTAACCCTCTGTTTCCCCTCATGTCTTTGTCAGAGATTGTTTTATTGTCAGTGTTGTTTATTGTTGTGTTGGTGCGCGACGGGTCCTCGTACCCATGTTTGTTCATGTCTGTACTTTTAGTGTTATGGAGCATGTTCCGTGGACATTTATTAAAAGACTCAATTTACACTCCATTTTGACTCTCCTGCGCCTGACTTCCCTGCCACCTATACACACGACGCTGACAGAAAACCTGGTTCAGTCTGCTTTCCACCAGACACTGGGAGATGAATTCACAGCTGCCGGTGGATTTTAAAGAACTCATTGGGTCACTAATTGACACCAAAAAATGCCCAATAATATCTGTCCCTCTGCCCTCCCTAAATCGTGGCATTGAACGGTTCAGGAGACTTTTAGCCCTCCATAACTGGCTACGAGACTATTGCAGCTCTGTGGGTGTAACATTTATTGACAATTTTGATACCTTCAGGAAACAAAGCTCGTATTATAAGGAGGATGAGATCCACCCAAATCATTTGGGTTTACTGGATACTTTCACAGCATTATAAGGCTACGTTGAGACAATGACTTATCAATGACCAAAGCCCAGCTCATGTATTCCCTACCATTGTGTCGCTGAGTTGACATAATGTAAGTAACCTAATTTATGTCCCTCTGACCGCCCTGAATGCCTCTGCTGATCCTACAGCTATTGTATGCAGTAATCATATGCTATGAACCAGAGTTATACTGTTAGCACTGAGGTGGTGTGCCCTAGCAGGAAGTCCGCTGTGTGCAGCTCAACCTGCACTAACATAAATAACCTGAGCATGTCTACCTCTGCTAATCTTCCCGGTAAAGCAATAAAAACAATCAAGCATCCCAGAAAAGTGTTAAAAATAGCCCACGTTAACATATGTAGCTTAAGAAACAAGGTTAATGAAATCAATAATTTTCTAGTAACAGAAGACATTCATATTCTGACAATCTCTGAAACTCAGACTTAGATAATATCTTTGATGATACAGTGGTAGCAATACACGGTTATAACATCTACAGAAAAGACAGAAATGCCAAAGGTGGAGGTGTGGCTGTTTATTATCAGAACCACATTCCTGTTAAGCTTGGAGAGTGTCTCATGTTAAATACTGTTGAAGTAATATGGCTACAGCTTCATCTTCCTCACTTAAAACCCATTAGTGCCTCGCCCTAATAATTTGATTAATTTTCCCCTCATAATTTTGTCTACTGTTCTGACTTGGTGGTGTAGCCTATTGCCTGTTTTAGATAAATGTCATCATTGAATATTGTAAGAGCTTTCATTGTCTGCTTATATCCCCCTTTTATTTATCCTACGGTTCTGACTTGGTGTACAGGGAGAATACTGTAAGAACGGCCAATGTCCTGAATTCTGTTGCTGTACATTTCAAAAGTGCTGAACAAATAGTTATGTTGACTATGTCCATCCTAGCTCTCTCATTATTGTCTTAATCAAAATAACGGATTGCCTCTTATCCACTCGTCGTCCCCTAATGGCATATTTTGTACATCTCAATTGTCAGTAGAAACCACATTTGTTTAAGCAAGCAAGTTAGCCACATCAGTTATGTTTTTTTTAAAGACAGTAAATGAGGCTGAATAAACTGTTTCGCTGCCAGACAATCCTCTGCTGATAGCCAGGTGTAGCAGTGGTAAGGTGTTGGGACTGCTTTGGGGACTCTGCTGTTGGGACAGCTTTACGTAGGCCCTAACAGTTTGTGGGCACCGTTTGTCACCATCATAGTGCTATTAATGTATTGTTTAGTGTTGTGTAGTGGCTTTGCTGGCATGTATCTAAAACATTTATTTTTTTTTACCCCACCAAGATTTACATGCTAAAATCGCCACTGCTGGCCATAGATATTCAAATACATTTAAGTCAAAACTGTAACTCGGCCACACTGGAACAGTCACCATCTTCTTGGTAGGATACTCCAGTGTAGATTTGTCGTTGTGTTTTAGGTTATTGTTCTGCTGAAGGGTTAATTCATCTCCCAGTGTCTGGTGGAACACAGACGGAACCAGATTTTTTCTCTAGGATTGTGTCTGTGCTCCATTCTGTTTATTTTTTATCCTGTAAAACTCCCCAGTCCTTAACTAAGTATACCCATCACACACACAAGATGGCGCCGACAGAGATGGTCGCCTCACTTCACGTCCTTAATTAGATTGTTTATGTATTATGTCTTACATTGTTAGCCCAGAAAATCTTAAGTATTATTACACACAGCCAGGAAGAGCTATTGGATATAAGAGCAACGAGAACTTACCAACATTACGACCAGGAACATGACTTTCCCGGAGCGGATCCTTTGTTCAGACCTCCACCCTGGACATTGGATCTAATCCCAGAGGCCGACCCAAAACAACCTTGTTGCCACTGGAAGAGGCAGGCGGAGTGGCCTCCTGGTCAGACTTAGAAGGTGAGCACACCAGTCTCTAGACAACAAGATGGACGAAATTAGGGCACAAGTTGCCTTCCAGAGAGACATCAGAGATTGTAACATTCTCTGTTTCATGGAAACATGGCTCACTCGGGATATGTTGTCAGAGTCGGTACAGCCACCAGGTTGCTTCATGTGTCGCATCGACAGAAACAAACATCTCTCTGGTAAGAAGAAGTGCAGGGGTATATGCCTCACGATTAATGACTCATGGACTCATAAGGAACTCAAGTCCTTTTGTTCACCTGACCTAGAATTCCTCACAATCAAATGTCGACCGCATTATCTCTCAAGAGAATTCTCTTCGATTATAGTCACAACCGTGTATATCCTATCCTCCCCAAGCAGATACCTTGACGGCCCTGAAAGAACTTCACTGGATGGAAAGTATATATCTTGAGGATGCATTTATTGTAGCTGGGGATTTTAACAAAGCTAATTTGAGAACAAGGCTACCTAAATTCTACCAGCACTAGTCTGGGATATGTTCCGGGTAGCTTCAGACAATAACATTGACGTATACGCTGACTCGGTGAGTGAGTTTATTAGGAAGTGCATTGGAGATGTGGCACCCACTGTGACTATTAAAACCTTCCCTAACCATGATCCATGGATTGATGGCAGCATTCTCGCAAAACTGAAAGCCCTAACCACCATATTTAATCATGGCACGGAGACTGGAAACATGACCGAATACAAAAACGGTGTAGATATTCCCTCTGCAATGCAATCAAACAAGCAAGGCGTCCGTACAATCATGGATTACAAAAAGGAAACCATCCCCATCGCAGACATCAACGTCTCGCTCCCAGACAAACTAAACAACTTCTTTGCCGCGCTTTGAGGACAATATAGTACCACGACACGTTCCGCTACCAAAGACTGTGGGCTCCCCTTCAACATGGCTAATGTCAGTAAAACTTTTAAACGTGTTAACCCTCGCAAGGTGTTAACCCCAGATGACATCCCTAGCAACGTCCTCGGAGCATGCACATGCTTCAAGATGGCCACCATTGTTCCTGTTCCCAAGAAAGTTAAGATAACTGAACTAAATGACTGTCACCCCATAGCACTCACTTCTGTCATGATGAAGTGCTTTAAGAGACTAGTCAAGGATCTTATCACCTTCACACTACCTGATACCCTAGACCCACTTCAATTTGCCTACCACCCTATAAGGTCCACAGACAATGCAATCGCCATCACACTACACACTGCCCTATCCCATCTGGGGAATCCAAGAGGAACACCTATGTAAGAATCCTGTACATTGACTACAGCTCAGTTTTCAACACCATAGTACCCTCCAAACTCATCATTAAGCTTGAGACCCTGGGTCTCGACCCAGTCTGTGCAATTGGGTCCTGGACTTTATTTTTTTTTACATGTTTTTATTTTACCCCCCTTTTCCCCCAATTTCGTCATATCCAATTGTTAGTAGTTACTATCTTGTCTCATCGCTACAACTCCCGTAGGGGCTCGGGAGAGACGAAGGTCGAAAGCCATGCGTCCTCCGAAACACAACCCAACCAAGCCGCACTGCTTCTTAATACAGCGAGCATCCAACCCAGAAGCCAGCCGCACCAATGTGTCGGAGGAAACACTGTGCACCTGACGACCTGGTTAGCGTACACTGCGCCTGGCCCGCCACAGGAGTCACTAGTGCGCGATGAGACAATGATATCCCTACCGGCCAAACCCTCCCTAATCCGGACGACGCTAGGCCAATTGTGCGTCGCCCCACCGACCTCCCGGTCGCGGCCGGCTGAGACAGAGCCTGGGCACGAACCCAGAGTTTCTGGTGGCACAGCTAGCACTGCGATACAGTGCCCTAGACCACTGCGCCACCCGGGAGGCTGGTCCTGGACTTTGTGACGGGCCGCCCCCAGGTGGTGAAGCTAGGAAACAACATCTCCACCCAGCTGATCCTCAACACTGGGGCCACACAATGGTGTGTTCTCAGCACTCTCCTGTACTCCCTATTCACCCATGACTGTGTGGCCATGCACACCTCCAACTCAATCATCAAGTTTGCAGACAACACTACAGTGGTAGGCTTGATTACCAACAACGATGAGACAGCCTACAGGGAGGAGGTGAGGGAGTGTGGTGTCAGGAAAATAACCTTTCACTCAACGTCAACAAAACAAACTAGATGATCGTGGACTTCAGGAAACAGCAGAGGCAGCACCCCCCTATCCACAATAACGGGACAGTAGTGGAGAAGGTGTAAAGTTTTAAGTACCTCGGCGTGCACATCACGTACAAACTGAAATGGTCCATCCGCACAAACATCGTGGTGAAGAAGGCGCAACAATGCCTCTTCAACCTCAGGAGGCTGTAGAAATTTGGCTTGTCACCTAAAACCCTCACAAACTTCTACAGATGCACAATCGAGAGCATTCTGTCGGCCTGTATCACCGTCTGGTTAGGCAACTGCACCACCCTCAACCGCAAGGCTCTCCAGAGGGTAGTGCGGTCTGCACAACGCATCACCGGGAGCAAACTACCTGCCCTCCAGGATATCTACAGCACCCGATGTCACAGGAAGGCCAAAAAGATCATCAAGGACAACAACCACCCGAGCCACTGCCTGTTCACCCCGCTATCATCCAGAAGGCGAGGTCAGTGCAGGTGCATCAAAGTTGGGACAGAGAGACTGAAAAAAAGCTTCTATCTCAAGGCCATCAGACTGTTAAACAGCCATCACTAACACAGAGAGGCTGCTGCCAACATACAGACTCAAATCACTGGCCACTTTAATACATGGATGTCATAATGGTATCACTAGTCACTTTCAATAATGCCACTTTAATAATGTTTACATATCCTACATTACTCACCTCATATGTATATACTGTATTTTATGCCATCTATTGCATCTTGCCTATGCCGCTCAGCCATTGCGCATCCATATATTTATATGTATATATTCTTATTCCATCCCCTTACATTGTGTGTGTACAAGATAGTCGTGAATTTGTTAGATTACTTGTTAGATATTACTGCACTGTCGGAAGGAGAAGCACAAGCATTTCATTATACTCGCATTAACATCTGCTAACCATGTGTATGTATGAAATTTGATCTGATCTGATAACATGATGCAGCCACCACTATGCTTGAATATTTGTAGAGTGGTACTCAATAATGTGTTTTATTGGATTTTCCCCAAACATAAGACTTGTTTTGGAGTATTTTTTAAATCCTGTACAGATTTCCTTCGTTTCACTCTTCTCAAATAGGTTAGTATTGTGGAGTAACTACAATGTTGTTGATCCATCCTCAGTTTTAACCTATCACAGGCATTAAACTCTGTAACTGTTTTAAAGTCACCATTGTCCTCATGGTGAAATCCCTGAGTGGTTTCCTTCCTCTCCGGCAACTGAGTTAGGAAGGATGCATGTATCTTTGTAGTGACTGGGTGTATTGATACACCATCCAAAGGGTAATTAATAACTTCACCATTCTCAAAGGAATATTCAATATTCATTTGTTTCTTCCCCCATCTACCAATACGTGCCCTTCTTTGCGAAGCATTGAGGAATTGGAAAACCTCCCTAGTCTTTGTGGTTGAATCTGTGATTGTAATTCACTCCTCAACTGAGGGACCTTCTAGACAATTGTATGTGTGGGGTACAGAGATGAGGTAGTCATTCACAAATCATGTTAAACACTATTATTGCACACAGAGTCCATGCAAAATATTATCTGACTTGTATTCAGTGGTGGAAAAAGAATCCAATTGTCATACTTGAGTAAAAGTATAGATACCTTAATAGAAAGTGAAAGTCACCCGGTAAAATACTTCTTGAGTAAAAGTCTGAAAGTATTTGGTTTTAAATATACTTAAGTATTAAAAGTAAATGTAATTGCTAACATATACTTAAGTATCAAATGTATAAATCATTTCAAATTCCTTATATTAAGCAAACCAGACGGCACCATTTTCTAGTTTTAGAAATGTACGGATAGCCAGGGGCACACTCCAACACTCAGACATCATTTACAAACGATGAATGTGTGTTTAGTGAGTCTGCCAGATGAGAGGTTATTTTGATAAGTGTGTGAATTGGACAATTTTCCTGTCCTGCTAAGCATTCAAAATGTAAAAAGTATTTTCTTATTATTAAGGAATGTAGTGAAGTAAAGGTAAACAAGTAATATCTAACAGTTTCACAACATATACCCAAAATACACGTACATCTAAATATAGAATGGATTAAGAATGTATATATATATACACTACCGTTCAAAAGTTTGTGGTCACTTAGAAATGTCCTTGTTTTTGAAAGAAAAGCACATTTTTTGTCCATTAAAATAACATCAAATTGATCAGCAGAGTTGCAAAGAAAAATATTATATTAAGAAATATTAAGATGAGCAAAAGAACACCGACACTGGACAGAGGAACTCTGCCTTGAAGGCCAGCACCCCGGAGTCGCCTCTTCACTGTTGACGTTGAGACTGGTGTTTTGCAGGTGACTTGTTAAGCAAATTTTTACTCCTGAACTTATTTAGGATTACCTTAATAACAAAGGTGTTGAATATTTATTGACATTTCAGCTTTAATTTTTTATTAATTTGTAAACGTTTCAAAAACACAATTCAACTTTGACATAAAGGGGTATTGTGTGTAGACCAGTGACAAACAATCTCAATTGAATTATTTTAAATGCAGGCTGTACAATAACAAAATGTAGAAAAAGTCAAGGGGTGTGAATACTTTACTGTACTGTAAATCAGATTGACAGAAACAATACAATCAGATTTTTTTTTTTAAAGATTTCTTAAAACATGTTTTCATTTGGTCATGGGTTATTGTGTGTAGATGGGTGAGAAAAAAACTGTTTTAATCAATTTTGAATTGTGGAATAGGTCAAGGGGTATGACTACTATCTAAAGGCACTGTACCAGACCTGCGTTCGAATACATGTGCATTTGAGTATTTGTTACTTTTACTTTTTAATTACTTTTTTCTGTGTATTTGAGTATATTAAAATCCACAGCCCAGAGTATTTGAATGGTTCTTTTTATAATAGTTGACCAAATTGTTTTTGAAATTTCAAATACTATTTTCAAATACCTGGGTTAAATGCATGGGAGTGTAGTTGAGCAAATGTGTAACGGTTTTCTTTAGGTGAAGTAGAGGCGGACCAAAACGCAGCGTGGTGGTTATTCATGTTCTTTAATAAAGACACTAGACATGAATAAACTAACAAAACCAATAAACGTGGAAAACCAAAAACAGCCCAATCTGGTGCAAACCACAGAGACAGGTACAATCACCCACAAACACACAGTGAAACCCAGGCAAACCCAGGCTATCTAAATATGGTTCCCAATCAGAGACAATGACTAACACCTGCCTCTGATTGAGACATATCAGGCCAGACATAGAAATAGACAAACAAGACATCCAACATAGAATGCCCACTCAGATCACACCCTGACCAACCAAAACATAGAAACATACAAAGCAAACTATGGTCAGGGTTTGACAAAATGTATTTGAGCATTTTCAAGTTCTTTCCAAGTGTATTTCTAAATACATTCCACTATTCAACTACATGTATTTTTGTTCAAATAAAGGTTATCTGAATACTTGTTTTGAAATCCATTGATAAGAAATTGAAATACCTGAAATAGTATTTGAAACCAGGTCTGGTATCTACAGTAAGCGTGGCGTCAAAGTACATTTCTAACCTTCCTTTTACCATCCCTTTATTGTGCCACCATGTCAGTGATTTGTAGTCCTCCAGACCTACATTTCTCTGTCAGTTGCATCAGTTCACTAATGCACTCTCACATCACCACAGGGACGGTGCGCAATTTAAGGGGTATTCATTTTATATTTGATATTATCTTTTTTTAGCTTTACCACTAGTTGTTATGTTAGTCTGTCTGCTCATCCATCCTCATCTCTCTCATCTCAGTGAATTAACTGCTGGGCTAAGTCAACAGTGTGTGTTATGTTAGTACACTCAACAGTGTGTGGATGTTAGTGCACTCAACAGTTTGTGGATGTTAGTGCACTCAACAGTGTGTTATGTTAGTGCACTCGACAGTGTGTGTTATGAACTTGGCTGCTTACTCATGCCTTAGTCTCCTCTGACTATGCAAACACTGACACACTCACACTTCTACAAAAAGAGAATTCCCATGCATCTTATTTTCATCTCCCTCTCTTTTCCACCATCCACCAGATGGCTGACCCATCTGCTCCCTCTCTCTTTCCCTCTATCTCTACCTCCATCTCTTTTCCCCAATACTCTGTGTTTCATACGATAGAAATCCATGATCTCCTGTACACAGAATCCTCCATCACTGTCTGGAGTTATTTACTTTCTCCAACTTGGTTTATCTTGGTACAAGGTGTATGTGGGTGGGTGTGTGTGTGTGTACTGTGCATGTGCCTGTATTTGGCCATACCCTGGTACACCTCAGGGTTATTTTGTTGTACTCAAACATTTGTGGACTCCTAGCTCATCTCTGTCTTTGAGGCTCTGTCACTTTCCTTATATAGATAGCTAAAGGCCTACTGAGAGGCCTCTGACTGACAGGTGAGCAGAAGGCACCAAATACACTCATAGACAAGCAAGTACACACATTTTGTGATTTGATTTGACACACACACACACAAACAAACAGACACACACACACACACACACACACACACACACACACACACACACACACACACACACACACACACACACACACACACACACACACACACACACACACACACACACACACACACACACACACACACACACACACACACACACACACACACACACACACACACTCGGATACAGAAATACACACACAATTAGCCCAAGGTTAAGGGAGGTACAGGATACTGATCATTTCCAACACATGCAGTGAAAGTCAACGAGGATATAGACAGAGAGACAGAGAGACAGACAGACAGCGGACGAGAGAGAGAGAGAGAGAGAGAGAGAGAGAGAGAGAGAGAGAGAGAGAGAGAGAGAGAGAGAGAGAGAGAGAGAGAGACAAGAAGGGACATCAATACACAGACATGCAAAACACAGACAGACATAACTATAAAACCAGAGGGTAGTGTGTACGGCCCAGTACATCAGCTTCCTGCCATCCAGGACCTCTATACCAGACTCCAGCCACACAAGTCATAGACTGTTCTCTCTGCTACTCTGTTTATTATCTATTACCTCGACAAACCTGTACCCCTGCACATTGACTCGGTACTCCTTGTATATAGTCTCATTATTGTTATTTTATTGTGATACAATTTGTCCTTTTGTTTATTTAGCACATAATTCTTACTTACTTTTTAAAAACTCTGCGTTGTTGGTTAAGGGCTCGTAAGTAAGCATTTCATGGTAAGGTCTACAATTTATTTGATTTGTTTTGAGGTGTGGACTTGAGTAATATGACTTGGATCAAGTCTGACTCAAGTCACAAACTTGATGCCTCAAGACTCAGGACTCGACTTTGACATGAGACTGATGACTTGAAATTATCTGGCCAGGTTTTGTATTGTTTTCTTACTCATTTTGTGGCACAAGAGTCTCCGTGGATTACTCTCCACGCAGCCAGAGACAGTATAGCACTTGCAAAAAAACACACACTCGGCCCTCTGATATGACCAGAAAACTATAAATCGCCACAGATCGGATAAGCTAGAGCAGTGAGAACATTTTGGGGGGTTGCAAATGTGAAACTCAATGGGAGAAATATATATTTACTGTATAACTTTGCTTATGCGATCTGGTCACTATCATAGGCCAATGGCAGGGTTCCCCAACTAGCTGAATTTGGCCAGCGGGTGGTTTGATTTACCCCCCCAAAGTTTTCTGATCATTTTTACAAATAATATGCAGTACCAGCCGAAAGACTCACCTACTCATTCAAGGGTTTTTCTTAATTTTTCACTATTTTCTACATTGTAGAATAATAGTGAAGTCATCAAAACTATGAAATAACACATATGGAATCATGTAGTAACCAAAAAACATTATTTAGGATAATAAATACAAACGGAGATATCTGTTTTTGCAAAAGAACCCCTCAAATATGTTGTACACTTTAATTGGGAATCATATTTAATTGGATCTGTAATTACTAAACAATTTATTCTCATTAATAACAAGGTGAACACTAGGACAAATTCTGTTTAATATGATGCCATTTTTGATGCCTCAGTCGGGCAGATACAAGTGCACAGTTTCATATCATCACATGTTTGTTGCGCAGAACTGTCAATGTGACAATGGCCCTGTCATGAGACAATCAGGATAATTGCCACACCTGAAGGTGTTACAAAATTGGGTAGCTTTGACAATCAAATGGGTGGGTATTAAAAGGCATGCAATTACAATGTGTAATGAAGCACAATGGCTGCTTTGGCACTGTTGGGAGATTTGGTGGACGGAAGAATTCGTAGAGAGCGGATTTTCAGAGCAAATTTTCAGAAACCAGCTAGATTTACTGGCCAACGATGATGAGTGGCATATGAGCCGGTTCCAAATACCAAGAGATGTTCTCTTGGATCTCTGTGCTGTAGTGGGCCCAGCTCTACAGAGAATCACCCTCAGAAACCAAGCCATGCCTGTCCCACTTCAACTCCTTGGCAAACTCGTTAGTCGCGTTGATGGTGTCTCTTTGCGTTTGCAGGACTGCATCTGTGAGGACACGGCTGCTGGAGGGTTGTGACACGAGTTGCAGTGGAGACACCATGGCTGGGCGCACTCACCTCCTCCTCAGCTGCAGCACCACCTCCTCAGTGGAACACTCACCTCCTCCTCAGCTGCAGCACCACCTCCTCAGTGGAACACTCACCTCCTCCTCAGCTGCAGCACCACCTCCTCAGTGGAACACTCACCTCCTCCTCAGCTGCAGCACCACCTCCTCAGTGGAACACTCACCTCCTGCTCAGCTGCAGCACCACCTCCTCAGTGGAACACTCACCTCCTGCTCAGCTGCAGCACCACCTCCCCAGCGGAACTCACCTCCTGCTCCGCTGCAGCGCCACCTCCCCAGTGGAACACTCACCTCCTGCTCAGCAGCAGCACCACCTCCTCAGTGGAACACTCACCTCCTGCTCAGCTGCAGCACCACCTCCCCAGTGGAACACTCACCTCCTGCTCAGCAGCAGCACCACCTCCCCAGTGGAACACTCACCTCCTGCTCAGCTGCAGCACCACCTCCCCAGTGGAACACTCACCTCCTGCTACGCTGCAGCACCACTTCCCCAGTGGAACACTCACCTCCTGCTCAGTTGCAGCACCACCTCCCCAGTGGAACACTCACCTCCTGCTCAGCTGCAGCACCACCTCCCCAGTGGAACACTCACCTCCTGCTCAGTTGCAGCACCACCTCCCCAGTGGAACACTCACCTCCTGCTCAGCAGCAGCACCACCTCCTCAGTGGAACACTCACCTCCTGCTCAGCTGCAGCACCACCTCCCCAGTGGAACACTCACCTCCTGCTCAGCAGCAGCACCACCTCCCCAGTGGAACACTCAGCTCCTGCTCAGCTGCAGCACCACCCCCCCAGTGGAACACTCACCTCCTGCTACGCTGCAGCACCACCTCCCCAGTGGAACACTCACCTCCTGCTCAGTTGCAGCACCACCTCCCCAGTGGAACACTCACCTCCTGCTCAGCAGCAGCACCACCTCCCCAGTGGAACACTCACCTCCTGCTCAGCTGCAGCACCACCTCCCCAGTGGAACACTCACCTCCTGCTACGCTGCAGACCCCTCCTGTCTCAGCCTCCAGTATTTATGCTGCAGTAGTTTATGTGTCGGGGGGCTAGGGTCAGTTTGTTTATCTGGAGTACTTCTCCTGTCCTATTCGGTGTCCTGTGTAAATCTAAGTGTGCGTTCTCTAATTCTCTCCTTCTCTCCTTCTTTCTCTCTCTCGGAGGACCTGAGCCCTAGAACCATGCCCCAGGACTACCTGACATGATGACTCCTTGCTGTCCCCAGTCCACCTGGCCATGCTGCTGCTCCAGTTTCAACTGGCCTGGGCCCTAGGACCATGTCCCAGGACTACCTGACATGAGGACTCCTTGCTGTCCCCAGTCCACCTGGCCATGCTCCTGCTCCAGTTTCAACTGTTCTGCCTTACTATTATTCAACCATGCTGGTCATTTATGAACATTTGAACATCTTGGCCACGTTCTGTTATAATCTCCACCCGGCACAGCCAGAAGAGGACTGGCCACCCCACATATGCTCTCTCTAATTCTCTCTTTCTTTCTCTCTCTCGGAGGACCTGAGCCCTAGGACCGTGCCCCAGGACTACCTGACATGATGGCTCCTTGCTGTCCCCAGTCCACCTGACTGTGCTGCTGCTCCAGTTTCAACTGTTCTGCCTTATTATTATTTGACCATGCTGGTCATTTATGAACATTTGAACATCTTGGTCATTTTCTGTTATAATCTCTACCCGGCACAGCCAGAAGAGGACTGGCCACCCCACATAGCCCGGTTCCTCTCTAGGTTTCTTCCTAGGTTTTGGCCTTTCTAGGGAGTTTTTCCTAGCCACCGTGCTTTTACACCTGCATTGTTTGCTGTTTGGGGTTTTAGGCTGGGTTTCTGTACAGCACTTTGAGATATCAGCTGATGTACGAAGGGCTATATAAATAAATTTGATTTGATTTGATTCCCCAGTGGAACACCCACCTCCTGCTCAGTTGCAGCACCACCTCCCCAGTGGAACACTCACCTCCTGCTCAGCAGCAGCACCACCTCCCCAGTGAAACACTCACCTCCTGCTCAGCTGCAGCACCACCTCCCCATTGGAACACTCACCTCCTGCTCAGCTGCAGCACCACCTCCCCAGTGGAACACTCACCTCCTGCTCAGCAGCAGCACCACCTCCCCAGTGGAACACTCACCTCCTGCTCCACTGCAGCACCACCTCCCCAGTGGAACACTCACCTCCTGCTCAGCTGCAGCAGCACCTCCCCAGCGGAACACTCACCTCCTGCTCTGCTGCAGCACCACCTCCCCAGTGGAACACTCACCTCCTGCTCAGTTGCAGCACAACCTCCCCAGTGGAACACTCACCTCCTACTCAGTTGCAGCACCACCTCCCCAGTGGAACACTCACCTCGTGCTCAGCTGCAGCACCACCTCCCCAGTGGAACACTCACCTCCTGCTCAGCAGCAGCACCACCGACCCCGCTGGAACACGCAGCATCTAAAAACAATAGAAAATGTCAATTGTTTGTTTTGCATGTCCGTGTTCCCCTCCATCTCTGTCACTACTCCACTCAGGAGGAATTCCCCTATAATACCAGCAAGTCGCTCATCAAGGGGGTTGAGTTCCGGTGTCCCCTTTCCCCCGCCCGTGGCAAAAACATAAGGCTTTGCACCTTTTTGACTCCACTTTTATGTCGGACCACTTATTTTTATTTCTGAGAGGGTCCGACCTTCTGAGCCAGCAGCATTCACAGCGTCCGCCACATGCTGCCACCTAATGGCTTTTTGGCATTTGTAAAGCAGTGTCCACCAAACAATATATTTTTTCATGCTTCAAACTCCCCTACAAGAACTTCCATTTCACACTGGGTGTAATTTCTTTTTTTTGCCTTTCTGTCAGGATTTGTCGTCATTGTCGTCATGCAGTCAGTATGGATTAATATTCATTAGGGCATTTCACTGACTATTTATAGGCAACCATGGGCGTTAAAAAGGGTGGGACAAGACGCTCGCTCACGTGCGCCAAATTTCGAGTTGATAGAGATTTATAAAGGGAAACCGGCGTGGGACGTGTGTGTGCAGTGTGTTAGAAATCAGAATATTTTTGTGGGTAGGCACCTCCTGTGTTTCATCCATATGCCACCTTTTGAGTGAATCCTCCGCACAGTTTTATAAATGAGGCCCCAGGCCATCTGATGCAGCACTCTTATCACTCTCTTTATTGGTCAAATAGCCCTTACACAGCCTGGAGGTGCAGAAAAAATGATGCAGAAAAATTTATCCACGCTTTTGTCACTTCTAGGTTAGACTACTGCAATGCTCTACTTTCCGGCTACCCGGATAAAGCACTAAATAAACTTCAGTTAGTGCTAAATACGGCTGCTAGAGTCCTGACTAGAACCAAAAAAATTGATCATATTACTCCAGTGCTAGCCTCTCTACACTGGCTTCCTGTCAAAGCAAGGGCTGATTTCAAGGTTTTACTGCTAACCTACAAAGCAATACATGGCCTTGCTCCTACCTATCTCTCTGATTTGGTCCTGCCGTACATACCTACACGTACGCTACGGTCACAAGACGCAGGCCTCCTAATTGTCCCTAGAATTTCTAAGCAAACAGCTGGAGGCAGGGCTTTCTCCTATAGAGCTCCATTTTTATGGAACAGTCTGCCTACCCATGTCAGAGACGCAAACTCGGTCTCAACCTTTAAGTCTTTACTGAAGACTCATCTCTTCAGTGGGTCATATGATTGAGTGTAGTCTGGCCCAGGAGTGGGAAGGTGAACGGAAAGGCTCTGGAGCAACGAACCGCCCTTGCTGTCTATGCCTGGCCGGTTCCCCTCTTTCCACTGGGATTCTCTGCCTCTAACCCTATTACAGGGGCTGAGTCACTGGCTTACTGGGGCTCTCTCATGCCGTCCCTGGAAGGGGTGCGTCACCTGAGTGGGTTGATTCACTGATGTGGTCATCCTGTCTGGGTTGGCGCCCCCCCTTGGGTTGTGCCATGGTGGAGATCTTTGTGGGCTATACTCAGCCTTGTCTCAGGATGGTAAGTTGGTGGTTGAAGATATCCCTCTAGTGGTGTGGGAGCTGTGCTTTGGCAAAGTGGGTGGGGTTATATTCTTCCTGTTTAGCCCTGTCCGGGGGTGTCCTTGGATGGGGCCACAGTGTCTCCTGATCCCTCCGGTCTCAGCCTCCAGTATTTATGCTGCAGTAGTTTCTGTGTCGGGGGGCTAGGGTCAGTTTGTTATATCTGGAGTACTTCTCCTGTCCTATTCGGTGTCCTGTGTGAATCTAAGTGTGCGTTCTCTAATTCTCTCCTTCTCTCTTTCTTTCTCTCTCTCGGAGGACCATGCCCCAGGACTACCTGACATGATGACCCCTTGCTGTCCCCAGTCCACCTGGCCGTGCTTCTGCTCCAGTTTCAACTGTTCTGCCTTATTATTATTCGACCATGCTGGTCATTTATGAACATTTGAACATCTTGGCCATGTTCTGTTATAATCTCCACCCGGCACAGCCAGAAGAGGACTGGCCACCCCACATAGCCTGGTTCCTCTCTAGGTTTCTTCCTAGGTTTTGGCCTTTCTTGGGAGTTTTTCCTAGCCACCGTGCTTCTACACCTGCATTGCTTGCTGTTTGGGGTTTTAGGCTGGGTTTCTGTACAGCACTTTGAGATATCAGCTGATGTACGAAGGGATATATAAATACATTTGATTTGATTTGATTTAGTCCCAATAAGCGCAAACCAGATGGGATGGCCTATCACTGCAGAATGCTGTGGTAGCCATGCTGGTTAAGTGGGCCTTGAATTATAAATAAATCACTGACAGCGTCAACAGCAAAGCACTCCCAGACCATCACACCTTCTCCTCCATGCTTCACGGTGGGAACTACACAAGCGGAGATCATCCGTTCACCTACTCTTGGTCTTACAAAGACACAGTGGTTGGAACCAAAAATCTCACATTTGGACTCATCAGACCAAAGGACGGATTTCCACCAGTCTAATGTCCTTTGCTCATGTTTCTTGGCCCAAACAAGTCTCTTCTTATTATTGGTGTCCTTTAGTAGTGGTTTCTTTGCAGCAATTCGACCATGAAGCCCCTGCCGAGGCGGCAGGGTAGCCTAGGGGTTATAGAGTTGGACTAGTAACCGAAAGGTTGCAAGTTCAAATCCCTGAGTTGACAAGGTACAAATCTGTCGTTCTGCCCCTGAACAGGCAGTTAACCCACTGTTCCTAGGCCGTCATTGAAAATAAGAATTTGTTCTTAACTGACTTGCCTAGTAAAATAAAGGTAAAAAATTAAATAAATAAAAAATGTGGTCTCCTCTGAACAGTTGATGTTGAGATGTGTCTTTGAAGCATTAATTCAGGCTGCAATTTCTGAGGCTGGTAAAGAACGTATCCTCCGCAGCAGAGGTAACTCTGGGTCTTCCTTTTTTGTGGCGGTCCGCATGAGATCCAGCTTCATCACAGCGCTTGATGGTTTTTGCGACTGCACTTGAAGAAACTTCAAAGTTCTTGAAATGTTCCATATTGACTGACCTTCATGTGTTAAAGTAATGATGGACTGTCATTTATCTTTGCTTATTTGAGCTGTTCTTGCCATAATATGGACCAAATAGGGCTATCGTCTGTATACCCCCCTACCTTGTCACAACACAACTGATAGGCTCAAACAAATAAACCTCTAACAAGGCACACCTGTTAATTGAAATGCATTCCAGTTGTGTCCAAACCTTTGACTGGTACTGTATATATAAATATATGTGATGGGATGTATAGCCATTATGGACTGTATTTGGATGCTGGCCTTGAAGGCAGAGTTCCTCTGTCCAGTGTCTGTGTTCTTTTGCCCATCTTAATCTTTTTTATGGCCAGTCTGAGATATGGCTTTTTCTTTGCAACTTCGCCTAGAAGTCCAGCATCCCGGAGTTGCCTCTTCACTGTTGACGTTGAGACTGGTGTTTTGCAGGTACTATTTAATGAAGCTGCCAGTTGAGGACTTGTGAGGCGTCTGTTTCTCAAACTAGACACTCTAATGTACTTGTCCTCTTGCTCAGTTCTGCACCGGGGCCTCCCACTCCTCTTTCTATTATGGTTAGAGCCCGTTTGCACTGTTCTGTGAAGGGAGTAGTACACAACATTGTAAGAGATCTTCAGTTCTTGGCAATGTCTCGCATGGAATAGCATTCATTACTCAGAACAAGAATAGACTGACGAGTTTCAGAAGAAAGGTCTTGGTTTCTGGCCATTTTGAGCCTGTAATCGAACCCACAAATGCTGATGCTCCAGATACTCAACCATTCTAAAGAAAGCCCGTTGTATTGCTTATTTAATCAGCACAATAGTTTTCAGCTGTGCTAACATAATTGCAAAATGTTTTTCTAATAATCAATTAGCCTTTTAAAATGACAAACTTGGATTTGCTAACACAATGTGCCATTGGAACACAGGAGTGATGGTTGCTGATAATGGGCCTCGGTACGCCTATGTAGATATTCCATAAAAAATCAGCCGTTTCCAGTTAAAATAGTAATTTACAACATTAACAATGTCTACACTGTATTTCTGATCAATTTGATGTTATTTTAATGGGAAAAATGTGCTTTTCTTTCAAAAACAAGGACATTTCTAAGTGACCCCAAACTTTTGAACGGTAGTGTATATATATATACATTCTTAATCCATTCTATATTTAGATGTACGTGTATTTTGGGTATATGTTGTGAAACTGTTAGATATTACTTGTTAGATTTTACTGCACTGTTGGAGCTAGAAGCACAAGCACTTCACTACATCCGCAATAATGTCTGCTAAACGTGTATGTAGCCAATATAATTTGACTTGATTTGATTATTTGATTTGATAGTTGAATAGGATGGTATAGACTAGAATACAGTATATACATATGAAATTAGTAAAACAGTATGTAAACATTATTAAAGTGACCGGTGTTCCATTATTAAAGTGACCAATAATTCCATGCCTATGTACATAGGGCAGCAGCCTCAAAGGTACAGGGTTGAGTAACCAGCTGGTAGCCGGCTAGTGATAGTGACTAAGTTCAGGGCAGAGTACTGGGTGGAGGCTGGCTAGTGGTGAATATTTAACAGTCTTGTGACCTTTAGATAGAAGCTGTTTTCAGTCTCTCAGTCCCAGTATTGATGCACCTGTAATGACCTCACCTTCTGGATGATAGCGGGGTGAACAGGCTGTGGCTCAGTTGATTGATGTACTTTATCTTTTTGGCCTTCCTGTGACATCAGGTGCTGTAGTTGTCCAGAATGGCAGGCAGTGTGCCCCTGGTGATGCGTTTGGCAGTTTGTGAGGATCTTAGTGGCCAAGCCAAATTTCTTCAGCCTCCTGAGGTTGAAAAAGGTGCTGTTTTGCCTTCTTTGCCACACTGTCTGTGTGTGTGGACCATTTCAGATTGTAAGCGATGTGTACGCCGAGGAACTTGAAGCTTTTCAGCTTCTCCACTATGGCCCCGTTGATGTGGATGGGGGCATGCTCACTCTGCTGTCTCCTGAAGTCTACAATAAACTCTTCATTTTGTTGACATTGAGGTAAAAGTTATTTTCCTAGCACCACTCTGCCAGAGCCCACACCTCCTCACTGAAGATTGTCTCATCATTGATGGTAATCAGGTATACTACTGTTGTGTCATCTGCAAACATGATGATTGAGTTGGAGGTGTGCGTGGCCATGCAGTCATGGGTTAACAGGGAGTACAGGAGGGGGCTGAGTACCCACCTTTGTGGGGCCCCTGTGTTGAGGATCTGCGTAGTGGAGGGCGGGGTACAGACTAGAGGTCGTCCGATTAAGATTTTTTCAACACTGATACCGATACTGATTATTGGAGGACCAATAAAGCTGGTACCGATTAATCAACAGATTTTTATTTTTTTTATTTGGAATAATGACAATTGCAACAATACTGAAAGAACAGTTATTTTAACTTAATATAATACAGAAATAAAATCAATTTAGCCTCAAATAAATAATGAAACATGCTCAATTTGGTTTAAATAATGCAAAAACAAAGTGTTGGAGAAGAAAGTAAAAGTGCAATATTTGCCATGTAAGAGGGCTAACGTATAAGTTCCTTGCTCAGAACATTAGAACATATGAAAGCTGGTGGTTCCTTTTAACATGAGTCTTCAATATTCCCAGGTAAGACGTTTTAGGTTGTAGTTATTATAGGAATTATAGGACTATTTCTCTCTATACCATTTGTATTTCATTAACCTTTGACTATTGGATGTTCTTATAGGCACTTTAGTATTGCCAGTGTAACAGTATAGCTTCCGTCCCTCCCCTCGCTCCTCTCTGGGCTTGAACCAGGAACACAACAGCCACCCTGGAAGCAACGTTACCCATGCAGAGCAAGGGAAACAACCACTCCAAGGCTCAGAGCTAGCGAGTGACGTTTGAAATTCAATTAGCGCGCGCTAACTAGCCAGCCATTTCTGTCTGGGCCTGCAGCCTTGCGAGTGTTAACGCGCTTAAATGTCTTACTCGCGTTGGCAATGGAGAACCAACTGTGGCACTGCATTATCCTCAAAGCGGGCAAAGAAAGTGTTTAGCTTGTCTGGGAGCAAGACGTCGGTGTCTGCGACATGGCTGGTTTTCCCTTTGTAATCCATGATTGTCTGTAGACCCTGCCACATACGTCTCGTACCTGAGTTGTTAAATTGCAACTCCACTTTGTCTCTGTACTGTTTTTGTTGTTGTTGAGTTAACTGTGTTTTCTATTGGTTTTCTATGGGAAACTAGATTTATGAGGCACCTGGTTGCAGTTCCTATTGCTTCCACTAGTTGTCAACAGTTTAGAAATTGGTTGATGTTTTTCCTTTGAGAAATGAAGAAGTAGGGCTGTTCAGTGTCAAGCCAAGTGGACTCTTTTGTTTGGTGCGCACAACCTGGAACTCGCTCCACTTTGATTTTATCCGCTATTGAACACAGTATATTCCGTTTTAAATTTGACCGATTATTTACGTTTTAGGATACCTAAAGTTGGACTAGGAAAATTGTTTGAAATGTTTGTACCAAGTTTACAGGTAACTTTTAAAATCATTTTTAGTCATGTTGGGCGAGTTGGAACCGGTGTTCTTCTGAATCAAACATGCCAAATAAATTGACATTTTGGGGATATAAGGAAGCAATTTATCAAACAAAAGGACCATTTGTGATGTTTCTGGGACATTTTCGAGTGCCAACAGAAGAAGATCTTCAAAGGCATGAATTATATTGTTATTTCTGACTTTCATGTCGCACCTCCCTGGTTGAAAAATGTTTGTCATGCATTTGTATGATGGGGCGCTGTACAGATAATCGCATGGTTTGCTTTCACCGTAAAGCCTTTTTGAAATATGACATGGTGGCTGGATTAACAAGAAGTTAAGCTTTATTTGTATGTATTACACTTGTGATTTCATGAAAGTTAAATATTTGTAGTAATTTAATTTGAATTTGGCTCTCTGCCATTTCACCGGATGCTGTCAAATTGATCCCGCTAAAGGGATTTGATCCCTAAGAAGTTTTTAACAAGACAATAACTAGGAGATGGAGAAATGTAAAAAAAAAATGGACAGAAATGCTTTTCTGATTCTGTAGTTGTTGTTGAAATATTGAACAAAGAACAGAAAGTGGGTGTACTGTATGTTTAGAAAAATAATATAGTCTGGTGTGTGTGTGTGTGTGTGTGTGTGTGTGTGTGTGCATGTTTGTGTAAGTGTGTGTGTGTGTCACAGCTGCTACCAGGGACACTCCTGGACAGAGCAGCGTGGGACCGGAGACCTCAGGTGTGGCTACAGCAGACCTATTCTAGGAGGGAGTATGGAGAGATGAAGGGATAGAGGTATGGAGAGAGATGGAGGGGTCAGAGGTCAACGTGGGTACAGGGTCAGCTGTATTCGTTTGGAATTAACAAAACCATTTAAAACCCTGTGTAACTGTGACCTAACCAAATAAAACATTACAAAAGCGATACAAGGATAACATCCTTGCCCCCAAGAGCAGTCTTGCCCCCCCCCCCCCACACACCTTGCCCCCATCGCCCTGGGTGGCCCAACTATACCTAGCTGTCTCGGAGCAGAGGGACGAGGAGAAGTGTAGAGATGAGGACCTCCTGCGCTGTTCTCTAATCTGTTGCTTTAACCCTTCATTAAACACACTCAGCATTTAACTCCTCGCTGACTGAGCCCTGCCTGCCTCGCAAAATCACACAGCCCTCTGGTGGGATCCCAGCTGAGCTCAGATATGCCAATTAGTGAGATGAAAGCCAAGGCTACATCAGCCGGATCAGAGCTAGGCATTACAAGACTCAGGTGAAACAAACAAACCAATTAATTAATTAATTAATCCTACCAATCAACCAGACTGTGTATGTGTTTGAGAAGGGAGAGTTATCGAGAACAGATGGTGTGTGTGTGTGTGTGTGTGTGTGTGTGTGTGTGTGTGTGTGTGTGTGTGTGTGTGTGTGTGTGTGTGTGTGTGTGTGTGTGTGTGTGTGTGTGTGTGTGTGTGTGTGTGTGTGTGTGTGTGTGTGTGTGTGTGTGTGTGTGTCTAAGAGTCTTTGTGGGAGTAATACGAGAGGTCCTGGAACTGATTGCAGTAAACTGATAAACAGATGAAAGCAGCAAACGAGAACAGTGAGAAAAAGTCTTTAATGTTTCATGTTAGGGAACGACGCTGGTGAAAGACTGACAACATGGAGCCGTAGTAAAAATACCAGAGCAGAGCAGCTTTACAAGGCAGTGCTTTAGAACAATAGAGCGAGAGGGACAGCAGCTAGCCAGGCAGAGAGGCAGAGGCAGTACTCTACTCAGTAAAGATCAGAAACAAGGGACCATAATAAGGCTCACATAAGGCCAGCCATACAAGCCATTAGATCAAGGTAACATCGGCAATGAGCAGCCATGAGGATCACAGTTAAGACATTGCAGATATTGGCAACATAAATCCTCACACAGAGAAACGTATGGCATGACAGTAAGAGGGAAATAGACGTAAGAGATTAAAGACACAACATTATCATAGAGGAACAAGAAGGATCCCATCTAATGTATTGCATGTGTTATAGTTCACATAGTTAAAAGTATTGAATGTGGTTGAAGGCGGATAGGTAGCAATTCTTACTAGGGTTAATGGTCAAGTGGTATGTGGTGCCAACGTTTGATCCACAGGGCAGAGGGGCAGAGGACCAGGCGCCATGCTGCCACTGTGCCCTTGAAGAGAAAAGGGCTACATGAGCAGACTGCTGAAAAAGGTCTTGGAGAGGCAGTGGGGAGAGAAGAGAACAGAGAGCCAGTGAACTGAATCATCACCACCATCAATGTAATGAGAGGAGATCTGTCCTGAGAGAGGAGATAGAGAGGGGGGGTGGAGAGAGAGGGGAGGTGAGAGAGAGGAGCAGGGGAAAAGGTTGAAAAGGAGAGGGGGAGAGACAGGAGAAAGGGAAGGGGAGATAGGGGGGAGGAAGTGACAGGGGCAGAGAGAACAGGAGGGTAGAGGGATTGAGAGAGGCATGGGCAAGGGAAATAGAGAGGGAAGGAAAATGGAGATTGTGATTCAGAGAGGACATGGGAGAGAGAAAAAAAGAGAGAGAAAGAGCTGAGAGGGGATAGAGAATAAGAGGGATATGGGGACTGTGACAGAAATGGAAAGTGAGAGAGGGGGGGAGACACAGCGGATAAATATTTGTTCGGCTTTCTGCTGCAGTGCTGACGAGGGAGCTTAACATCAGAGACTGAATACCATCGAAGGGACAGACTGCTGGTTGTTTGAGGTTGTGGCACTCCAGCTGTCAAAAGGAAGAGAAGAGACAAAAAGTGAGAGCAAAGGCCCAGGTAAGGGCAAGAACAGAGAGAGAGGGAGAGAGAGAGAGGTGAGATTAATTTATGACTGAGAATTAGAGGACAGAGAGAAAGGGGCCAGAAAAGGGCAAGAAGAGAGAGAGAGAGATAAAGACTGAGAATTAGAGGACAGAGAGAAAGGAGCAAGAAGAGAGAGAGATATTTTATTCTCTCTTACTATTCTCAGGTTACTACAATCACACATTGTAAATTATCATAAATGATCATATTCATTATACAATCCATTCAATACCCACTCAGTCTCATAATCTATATCACCCTCTTCAATAATTTCCAGAATATCAAATCAAATCAAATTTATTTATATAGCCCTTCGTACATCAGCTGATATCTCAAAGTGCTGTACAGAAACCCAGCCTAAAACCCCAAACAGCAAACAATGCAGGTGTAAAAGCACGGTGGCTAGGAAAAACTCCCTAGAAAGGCCAAAACCTAAGAAGAAACCTAGAGAGGAACCGGGCTATGTGGGGTGGCCAGTCCTCTTCTGGCTGTGCCGGGTAGAGATTATAACAGAACATGACCAAGATGTTCAAATGTTCATAAATGACCAGCATGGTCAAATAATAATAAGGCAGAACAGTTGAAACTGGAGCAGCAGCACAGTCAGGTGGACTGGGGACAGCAAGGAGCCATCATGTCAGGTAGTCCTGGGGCACGGTCCTAGGGCTCAGGTCCTCCGAGAGAGAGAAAGAAAGAGAGAATTAGAGAGAGCATATGTGGGGTGGCCAGTCCTCTTCTGGCTGTGCCGGGTGGAGATTATAACAGAACGTGGCCAAGATGTTCAAATGTTCATAAATGACCAGCATGGTTGAATAATAGTAAGGCAGAACAGTTGAAACTGGAGCAGGAGCATGGCCAGGTGGACTGGGGACAGCAAGGAGTCCTCATGTCAGGTAGTCCTGGGACATGGTCCTAGGGCCCAGGCCAGTTGAAACTGGAGCAGCAGCATGGCCAGGTGGACTGGGGACAGCAAGGAGTCATCATGTCAGGTAGTCCTGGGGCATGGTCCTAGGGCTCAGGTCCTCCGAGAGAGAGAAAGAACGAGAGAAGGAGAGAATTAGAGAACGCACACTTAGATTCACACAGGACACCGAATAGGACAGGAGAAGTACTCCAGATAAACAAACTGACCCTAGCCCCCCGACACATAAACTACTGCAGCATAAATACTGGAGGCTGAGACAGGAGGGGTCAGGAGACACTGTGGCCCCATCCGAGGACACCCCCGGACAGGGCCAAACAGGAAGGATATAACCCCACCCACTTTGCCAAAGCACAGCCCCCACACCACTAGAGGGAAACCTTCAATCACCAACTTACCATCCTGAGACAAGGCAGAGTATAGCCCACAAGGATCTCCGACACGGTACAACCCAAAGGGGGGGGGGGGGACCCAGACAGGCCGACCACAACAGTGAATCAACCCACCCAGGTGATGCACCCCCCCCCCAGGGACGGCACGAGAGAGCCCCAGCAAGCCAGTGACTCAGCCCCCGTAACAGGGTTAGAGGCAGAGAATCCCAGTGGAAAGAGGGGAACCGGCCAGGCAGAGACAGCAAGGGCGGTTCGTTGCTCCAGAGCCTTTCCGTTCACCTTCCCACTCCTGGGCCAGACTACACTCAATCATATGACCCACTGAAGAGATGAGTCTTCAGTAAAGACTTAAAGGTTGAGACCGAGTTTGCGTCTCTGACATGGGTAGGCAGACCGTTCCATAAAAATGGAGCTCTATAGGAGAAAGCCCTGCCTCCAGCTGTTTGCTTAGAAATTCTAGGGACAATTAGGAGGCCTGCGTCTTGTGACCGTAGCGTACGTGTAGGTATGTACGGCAGGACCAAATCAGAGAGGTAGGTAGGAGCAAGCCCATGTAATGCTTTGTAGGTTAGCAGTAAAACCTTGAAATCAGCCCTTGCTTTGACAGGAAGCCAGTGTAGAGAGGCTAGCACTGGAGTAATATGATCAAATTTTTTGGTTCTAGTCAGGATTCTAGCAGGCGTATTTAGCACTAACTGAAGTTTATTTAGTGCTTTATCTGGGTAGCCGGAAAATAGAGCATTGCAGTAGTCTAACCTAGAAGTGACAAAAGCATGGATTAATTTTTCTGCATCATTTTTGGACAGAAAGTTTCTGATTTTTGCAATGTTACGTAGATGGAAAAAAGCTGTCCTCGAAATGGTCTTGATATGTTCTTCAAAAGAGAGATCAGGGTCCAGAGTAACGCCGAGGTCCTTCACAGTTTTATTTGAGACGACTGTACAACCATTAAGATTAATTGTCAGATTCAACAGAAGATCTCTTTGTTTCTTGGGACCTAGAACAAGCATCTCTGTTTTGTCCGAGTTTAATAGTAGAAGGTTTGCAGCCATCCACTTCCTTATGTCTGAAACACATGCTTCTAGCGAGGGCAATTTTGGGGCTTCACCATGTTTCATTGAAATGTACAGCTGTGTGTCATCCGCATAGCAGTGAAAGTTTACATTATGTTTTCGAATAACATCCCCAAGAAGTAAAATATATAGTGAAAACAATAGTGGTCCTAAAACAGAACCTTGAGGAACACCGAAATGTACAGTTGATTTGTCAGAGGACAAACCATTCACAGAGACAAACTGATATCTTTCCGACAGATAAGACCTAAACCAGGCCAGAACATGTCCGTGTAGACCAATTTGGGTTTCCAATCTCTCCAAAAGAATGTGGTGATCGATGGTATCAAAAGCAGCACTAAGGTCTAGGAGCACGAGGACAGATACAGAGCCTCGGTCCGATGCCATCAAAATGTCATTTACCACCTTCACAAGTGCCGTCTCAGTGCTATGATGGGGTCTAAAACCAGACTGAAGCATTTCGTATACATTGTTTGTCTTCAGGAAGGCAGTGAGTTGCTGCGCAACAGCCTTCTCTAAAATCTTTGAGAGGAATGGAAGATTCGATATAGGCCGATAGTTTTTTATATTTTCTGGGTCAAGGTTTGGCTTTTTCAAGAGAGGCTTTATTACTGCCACTTTTAGTGAGTTTGGTACACATCCAGTGGATAGAGAGCCGTTTATTATGTTCAACATAGGAGGGCCAAGCACAGGAAGCAGCTCTTTCAGTAGTTTAGTTGGAATAGGGTCCAGTATACAGCTTGAAGGTTTAGAGGCCATGATTATTTTCATCATTGTGTCAAGAGATATAGTACTAAAACACTTGAGCGTCTCTCTTGATCCTAGGTCCTGGCAGAGTTGTGCAGACTCAGGACAACTGAGGTTTGGAGGAATACGCAGGTTTAAAGAGGAGTCCGTAATTTGCTTTCTAATAATCATAATCTTTTCCTCAAAGAAGTTCATGAATTTATCACTGCTAAAGTGCAAGTCATCCTCTCTTGGGGAATGCTGCTTTTTAGTTAGCTTTGCCACAGTATCAAAAAGGAATTTCGGATTGTTCTTATTTTCCTCAATTAAGTTAGAAAAATAGGACGATCGAGCAGCAGTAAGGGCTAGTCTTTGTAGTAACTGTCATTATTCCTATCACTACAATGTCCAGACACAGAGTCAATGTGACTCATACTGCAATCTAAGCTCCCATGATCTGCTGACCTGGTCCTTCTATACGTTTCCTCCTGTCCGCGATGGAGAAGAGTCATAGACTGTAGCAAATGGCACCATATTCCTATATAGTGCACTACTTTTGACCAGAAGTAGTGCACTATATAAGGAATAGGGTGCCATACATTACCATACATGTGTTTCTGTGTGAGTGGGGAAACCATCAGAACAGGGGAAGGTAACTAGATTCAGCCACGGGATGATTTTTGTCGGAGCTGATGGTCGGGGGGCCGGAACATAATTATAATAATTTGCACACTGAAAATTGACTACAACTAAGCCCAAAAATAGATTATACTTGAAAATAACAATAATTTCATATCTTGATTACATTGACACATATCAGATCGTCTCTTTAGCCATCCCTCCGGATCATCTGTCAATGGTGTCCTCCCCTCATCTCCGTATTCTCTCTCATTACCCTCACATTCACTTCCAGCCTGAATTACAATTGCAGACTCAGTAAAGAGGCAGGAAGCTGAGGGGCTGGACCTGAGTAACGAGCTCTGGGATGTTTAATTAATACCTCCCCTTCCCACCATGTACCAGGTGGGCGTTCAGGCCAGGGGGAAGACGGCATTGATCGGACCGGGCCTGGATGGGCCTGGGGAGGTAAAGGGGAAGGTGGACGATGGGCCGAGGTCGTCCCGGGGGAGATTCAGTGGAAATCTAGGAGAAGAAAGACAACTTCACGCCTCGGTGCAGAGTCTGGGCCTGGCTGAGTTGGGCCTGCTGATGAATGTCAAAAACCCTGCAGTCCTCTGAGACACTTCAAACCTCCAAAAACACTGTACTTTACTATCCCCTTCCCTTCCCACAGGCAGACAGGCAGACAGGCAAGCAGAGAGATAGCCTATTTCCATAAGTACTGCCGATAATGTGATGAATCTATATTGAACTCCATTTAATTGTGTATGTCATAAACTGGTCGTTTGATGTTGGATACATGAATCAGTGTTTGCTCCCTCCACCACACTGCCATGTATAAAATTACAAAAAGAGTTTTGCATTGGTTAGTTTTGCAAATGTTAGTTCATACAAACAATACCAAGCACTAAAACCAGCAGGCACTCAAAATCCTTTTGATACCCTGAAAAAACAAGAATAAAGGAGGAGCAATCCACTCCCAGTCCTACAGGGCATGATGATCACCATTTAATAAAGGTTGTCACTAGTTACCACAGCCACAAAGTCTACATAGGCTATATTGTAAAAAACAAAATATGAAAACATTTTATTTTTGGTCTTAATTTAAGGTTAGGGTTAGGCATAAGGTTAGGAGTGTGGTTACGGTTAGGTTTAAAATCTGATATAGAAGATAAATAGTAGAAATAGGCGGGGTTTAAGCCATAATTATGACTTTGTAGCCGTGGTAACTAGTGACCACCCATAAAGGACTCGGCAATAAAAACAAGCGCCACACAGGAGTACGTGGACTGAACATGGCAAGAGACCAGCGCTTCTCTTGACCCCGTGTCTGTTTGCCTGGGAGGCCAGGAACCTCTGCTGCTGACGATGAAACAAACAGACATGCCACGTTTATACAGTCAGGTGTCATGACAAGGTTTAAACTGCCCTGAGCACCAGGGTTCCTCTGGGGCTATCATTATCACCATCATCAGAACAACACGCACAGCAGTGGGGGAACAGCACACTAAAAGTGCCTACAAACCTGCCTCTGAAAATGACAAGGACTGACTCGGAATGGACCAGACCTGTTAGACCACACTTAAAGGCTGGCAATGTTTTCTCAGTGAGGAGTTATTCATTCTTGCCGCTGAATTATTTTGACGGAAAAGCCATTGTCAAAAACAATGTTGTGGAGAGGAAAAACAGGTTCGAGGAGACCAGCAGCACGTGACAGGAATGACAAGCGCCTCAGAGAAATGAAAAATGGCACCTCTCAAATGAGGCGAGGGAGCAGCAGCCTCTTGCACGACGGAGGATAGGGATGCGCAAGAAGCACAAACGCAATTATCCATCGCGCCAGCTCTGCTGTTTGTCAGAAACTGGCGCGCGTTTAAGGACTCGAGCATGCTGATTAGGCTTACCAGACGCCCGGAGAGCCTTCAGGGTGGACACAAGACAGCGCGCCCAGAGTCATTACCTCAGCCAAATAGACTTCTCATTTGTTTTGCCGATCCTGGTACAGCATCAAGGATGAGATTCAAATAAATAATATGTTTTTCTCTGGTACACTCAATCATCACCAAAGGCACACATGCTAATCATTGTTTTTCTCTTTGATCTCTTTGCTCCTACCGTCACATGGAATAAGTGTTTTAGATCGACCTGTAGATATATAATAATAATAATAATAATAATAATAATACAGTGCCTTCAGAAAGTATTCATACCCCTTGACTTATTCCACATTTTGTTGTTGTTAGAGCCTGAATTCAAAATGGATTACATTGCTTTTTTTCATTCAATAATGACAAAGTGAATCCATGTTTTTCGACATTTTTTGAAATACTACTGAAAATAAAATACAGAAATACACATTTGGCAGTAAATACAGCTTTGAGTCTTTCTGGGTCTCAGAGCTTTGCACACCTGAATTGTACAATATTTGCACATTACAAAAAATGGTATTCTTCAAGCTCTGTCAAGTTGGTTGTTGATCAATGCTAGACAGCCATTTTCAAGTCTTGCCATAGCTTTTCAAGACAATTTAAATCAAAACTGTAACTAGGCCAGGGACATTCAATGTCATCTTGGTAAGCAACTCCAGTGTATATTTGGCCTTGTGTTTTCGGTTATTGTCCTGCTGAAAGGTGAATTTGTCTCCGAGTGTCTGTTGGAAAGCAGACTGAACCAGACTGAACCGGGTTTTCCTCTAGGATTTTGCATGTGCTTAGCTCTATTCCATTTCTTCTTATCCCAAAAAACTCCCTAGTCCTTGTTGATGAAACGCATTCCCATAACATCATGCAGCCACCAACATGCTTGAAAATATGAAGAGTGGTACTCAGTTATGTGTAGTGTTGTATTTGGCCCAAACCTAACGCTTTGTATTCAGGACATAAAGTACATTTCTTTGCCACATTTTTTGCAGTTTTACTTTAGTGCCTTATTACGAACAAGATGCATGGTTTGGAATATATTTGTTCTGTACAAGCTTCCTTCTTTTCACTATGTCATTTCGGTTAGAATTATGGAGTAACTACAATGTTTTTGATCCATCCTCAGTTTTCTCCTATCACAGCCATTAAACTCTGTAACTGTTTTAAAGTGACCATGGCCTCATGGTGAAACCCCTGTGAGATTTATTTCCTCTCCTGCAACTGACGCCTGTATCTTATTAGTGACTGGGTCTATTGATATACTATCCAAAGTGTAATTCATAACTTCACCATGCTCAAAAGGAATATTCAATGTCTGATAAAAAAAATAAAAAAATAAATGTAACTACCAATAGGTGTCCTTCTTTGCGAGGCATTGGAAAACCTCCCTGGTCTTTGTGATGGAATCCGTGTTTGAAATTCACTGCTCGACTGAAGGACCTTACAGATATGTGTGTGTGTGTGGTACAGAGATGAGGTAGTGATTAAAAAATCATGTTAAACACTATTATTGCACACAGAGTGAGTCCATGCAACCTATTATATGACTTAAGGTCATGTTTTACTGCTGAACCTATTTAGGCTCGCCATAACAAAGGGGTTGAACACTGATTGGCTCAAGAAATTTCAGCTTTTCATTTGTAATCCATTTGTAAATACTTTGAAAAATATAATTCCACTTTGACATTATGGGGTATGGTGTGACACTAAATCTCATTTTAATCTATACATTCAAGCTGTAACACAACAAAATTTGGAAAAAGTTAAGGGGTGTGAATACTTTCTGAAGGCAATGTATATGCCATTATAGTACTTATATCCAAAATGGCTTACAGTCCTGCGTGCATAGATTTCACGTATGGGTGGCCCCAGCGGAAATCAAACCCACGACCCTTGGCGTTGCAAGCGCCATGCTCTACCGACTGAGCTACACAGGACCATCCACAGGAGCTATCCAGTTTGAAATGGATCTGTGTTCATCTAACAGACTGGCCTCCCCCAGGAGCCTCACCCTTAATCAGATTTGGTAGCTGAGACCAAAATTGCATAGGACCACCTGACAGATGGCATTACGTGGGCATAGAGGTTATTTTCTGACACTGTGAAAATCATTGTGCTGGCACCTTCCTATATCGCCATTCACCAGCTGGTCTTTTTCAAAATGCACTGTTATTTAGGTTCAAACACAATGTTATTTTCACCATTTGTCAAACCGTCCCCGTGTCACCATCCAATAGTCGATTTTAAATCATTATGAGAGTGGAGAGAGCAAATCATGAGATGATGAAACTGAAAAATGGCCCTCATATTGAGAGCTAAATGGCCCTATACCAAGGGTGGAGACCAGTGGCAGTCGGTGCCGTTTAAGATGAGGGAAGACGATACATTTTTTATGAGAATGGCTAATTTCTATTACAGCATATTGGATGACTGTCATTCATATTCCATTCACCCAGCTCAATGTAACATCAATAGGTTTTGGCTACTACATAACTCACATTTTCCCTGTACCCATCATGAGGTTGTAACTCTGGATAAGAGCGTCTGCTAAATGACTTAAATGTAAATGTAACAACCTAGCCTATGAATGAAAGTTCACAATGTAGTTTGAGAGAAATTTTAGTAATCAAAGTGACAGTGACATTGAGTACCGCCTTGCACACTCTTCCCTGCATCAAGTGGATCTAGGATATAATCATTAGTCCAACAGTTGCAAACAACAGTTTCAAATTCAGGTAGTATGTTAATCCCCATTTCGTTCCATTTAAGAAAAGTTTTTTAACAGAATCGGCGGAATTAATACATCCTTGATCACACACAAACATTTCACTTTCATAGCAGCCAAATACAAAAAGCATGACCATTTGTTTGTTGTATAATTCCATCTCGCATATAAGAGCTCTCCTCTTCTCACCTTTTCCTCTTATTTGTGGACTTCAGTGTAAAACACATCTGTCTGTGACCAGGTGAAAAAAGCTTTCCAAGCCAAACCTTCATAGCATAACTGCTAACCGCTAAGCACAGCCTACATCGCTGTCAACCTATTAGCAAGCGTCACAGTCAACATAGTAACTAGAACAAAGGCGTTAATAAACCCGCAACAATCATGCAGTAAAGTATAGTCAGCAAGCAGTTTAGCAGTTACAACAGCAGATCCCTGTGGCGATACATTCATAAAACCAAAAGCTTACCTTGACTTGGAAGAGTTCCAGTGTTGGATAGCCATAGCCAGGTAGATATCATATGTGAGCCATTTTTTCAAGAGGCTAGACTAGCTAGCTGCATTCACTAGCTACGTGAATGTGAAAAAAAATACAACAAAATATAACTAGCTCTCTCTATTGGTTCTTCCTTTTTTAAGAAATGTAACTATTATCTTTCTCTCTCTTTGAGTCAACTACTCACCATATTTTATGCACTGCACTGTTAGCTAGATGTAGCTTATGCTTTCAGTACCAGATTCATTCTCTGATCCTTTGATTGGGTGGACATGTTAGTTCATGTTGCAAGAGCTCTGATAGGTAGGAGGACATCCTCAGGAAGTTGTCATAATTACTGTTTAAGTTTATGGTAGGGGTGAGAACCATGAGCCTCCTAGGTTTTGTATTGAAGTCAATGTACCTAGAGGATGGAAACTTGCTGTCCTCCGTGCTACATTACAGTGCTGTTGAGACTACTATAGACCTTCCTTGCAAAATAGTATTTGAATGAATTATTTGGTGACGTAAATATATTTAGTATAGTTTAATATTAAAAGGATAACTTTGTTTCATTATTTAAATTATGAAATTCACTGAGGATGTTCCAACTGTTCGTCCTCCACTGGTGGAGAACTTCGGTCATAACTGGCCACAGGCCCCTCATGTTGTACAAGCTTTTGTTCCATTCCAGTTCTTCTACACACTCAAGTCCATCATGTTGGAAAGAGAAGACCAAGATTAGTTCAATATTTGAATTAGGAATCTTGTGCTTATCCTTAAAATAGTCTTTGCTCACTCATATGACCTTGCCATCTCATCAGTGGTCCACTAACCAGTAAGTTAAATGCTCTGCATGAATCCAGCTCAACACACAGTGCCATTGTGAGGTTGCAATTCGCATCTCTTCCTTTTACTCAGAGCAGAACACTGGAAAAGGCTCTTTTACATTTATTGAAATCCCATTTGTTCATTTTTCCATCTGCCAACTATCCACCTGTGAAACTAGATTCTAACCCTGGCTGAAGGGGTAGGGGCCTAGACGTCTACCCATTGCCGTTGTTTCCCGCCCATAAAACCGCTGAAGGGCCTCACAGCCCAACGCAGACCGTTACATCGTAAAGCACAGTGACAGAGCGGCACATAACATTAGCATTGAGAAGCTAAATGTGTCATAGAGAAATTAAACAATACATTTCCCTTCCAATTAAATAATTAAATCGTTGCTAAACCAGTGGAGGGGAAGTTACACGTGAGGGGAAAATACACTGTATTCCACACAGGAAACAGAATTAATGCTAGATATGTAAATGAGCAACTCCAATGGTTTAAAAGGTAAACACTGCTGCTACTCCCCACTGGATCACAGAGCAGGGTTAGAAGGGTCGCTATCGGTAGAGGAACAGAAAACATCAAGATTTCAGAGGCAAATGACAAAATGTCAACAGAAAATGAACATTTTGGGGAAAGGAGTAATGTCAAGGAAAAATATGAAATGACAGGTGAGAATGTGTTGTGTGCATGTTATTCATGTACACATCTACAGTAAACACAGGAGGAAAAACAAAAGGACACAAATAAAAAGACATTCCAAGCTGAAAAAAAAAAAACATCTCGGGATTTATTGATAAAATATTTGCTTTCCCAGTTCTGGTTACAAGGTAGAGCTATAACAGTGTAAGAGAGACTACTCCAAGACTGAGTGAGCCGTATATTGAGCCCCCCATATCAAACACCGTGTGGGGGAACTGGAGCCCATTGTTTGGGAAAAATGTTCAAACATTTAAATGAGCTAGGAACATATCTGAAAGTAAACCACAGACGTGTAAGTGAAATTCATCCAAAACGGAAGAAAATTATTGCGATATCCTTATCAACCATTCCTAATTCTTATAATTCTCAAACTCGACCATTCCTCCCTCCCCTCTCTATTTCTTTGGTTCTTGGTACTGGTGGTGCAGCTTCAATACATCTTCCTGGGAGACTCTGGTCCAGCCCTCACTGTGGACGTGGTATAGGTTGACCTGTCCTCCGCTGTAGGCATCTCGGTATGTGGCCTGGTAGATAGCCCTGCGGCCCAGCTCACACGCCTCTTCCACAGATAGATCCTGTCTCAGCCCGCTGTCCACCACACCGTACGCATACATGGACCCAGAGCCAACTGCAAACAGGTCTCCGCACACACGGTTCCCCTCCGAGTCCACGTAGTACAACCCTGAGGAAGCAGAGACCGGAATCAGTCTATACCATCTGACATTCAGGGAGGGGTAGGAGGAGAGCAAGGTAAAGTGGGTTAATTTAACAGACTTTCGGAATCAAGTGTTGAACTGTGTCAGGGAAATTGAGATGTAGGCTACAGACTAGGGCTGACCCCATTAAGTGGAAAATATATATATTTTTCCCATTGCTAGTCTAAAAAAATTCTCGGCCGACCAACGGTCTGTCCACTTAATGGGGTCAGCCCGAGTGTGTAGCCTACACCTCAACTTCCCTGACAGTTCAGCACGTCCGTCCAACAGTCTATGTACATACGTGTGTGTACACACACACACACACACACAGTGCCTTGCGAAAGTATTCGGCCCCCTTGAACTTTGCGACCTTTTGCCACATTTCAGGCTTCAAACAAAGATATAAAACTGTATATTTTTGTGAAGAATCAACAACAAGTGGGACACAATCATGAAGTGGAACGACATTTATTGGATATTTCAAACTTTTTTAACAAATCAAAAACTGAAAAATTGGGCGTGCAAAATTATTCAGCCCCTTTACTTTCAGTGCAGCAAACTCTCTCCAGAAGTTCAGTGAGGATCTCTGAATGATCCAATGTTGACCTAAATGACTAATGATGATAAATACAATCCACCTGTGTGTAATCAAGTCTCCGTATGAATGCACCTGCACTGTGATAGTCTCAGAGGTCCGTTAAAAGCTCAGAGAGCATCATGAAGAACAAGGAACACACCCGGCAGGTCCGAGATACTGTTGAGAAGAAGTTTAAAGCCGGATTTGGATACAAAAAGATTTCACAAGCTTTAAACATCCCAAGGAGCACTGTGCAAGTGATAATATTGAAATGGAAGGAGTATCAGACCACTGCAACTCTACCAAGAACTGGCCGTCCTTCGAAACTTTCAGCTCATACAAGGAGAAGACTGATCAGAGATGCAGCCAAGAGGCCCATGATCACTCTGGATGAACTGCAGAGATCTACAGCTGAGGTGGGAGACTCTGTCCATAGGACAACAATCAGTCGTATATAGCACAAATCTGGCCTTTATGGAAGTGGCAAGAAGAAAGCCATTTCTTAAAGATATCCATAAAAAGTGTCATTTAAAGTTTGCCACCAGCCACCTGGGAGACACACCAAACATGTGGAAGAAGGTGCTCTGGTCAGATGAAACCAAAATTGAACTTTTTGGCAACAATGCAAAACGTTATGTTTGGCGTAAAAGCAACACCCTGAACACCATCCCCACTGTCAAACATGGTGGTGGCAGCATCATGGTTTGGGCCTGCTTTTCCTCAGCAGGGACAGGGAAGATGGTTAAAATTGATGGGAAGATGGATGGAGCCAAACACAGGACCATTCTGGAAGAAAACCTGATGGAGTCTGCAAAAGACCTGAGACTGGGACAGAGATTTGTCTTCCAACAAGACAATGATCCAAAACATAATGCAAAATCTACAATGGAATGGTTCAAAAATAAACATATCCAGGTGTTAGAATGGCCAAGTCAAAGTCCAGACCTGAATCCAATCGAGAATCTGTGGAAAGAACTGAAAACTGCTGTTCACAAATGCTCTCCATCCAACCTCACTGAGCTCGAGCTGTTTTGCAAGGAGGAATGGGAAAAAATTTCAGTCTCTCGATGTGCAAAACTGATAGACATACCCCAAGCGACTTACAGCTGTAATCGCAGCAAAAGGTGGCGCTACAAAGTATTAACTTAAGGGGGCCGAATAATTTTGCACGCCCAATTTTTCAGTTTTTGATTTGTTAAAAAAGTTTGAAATATCCAATATATGTCGTTCCACTTCGTGATTGTGTCCCACTTGTTGTTGATTCTTCACAAAAAAAATACAGTTTTATATCTTTATGTTTGAAGCCTGAAATGTGGCAAAAGGTCGCAAAGTTCAAGGGGGCCGAATACTTTCGCAAGGCACTGTACATATACACACACACACACACACACACATATACATACACACACATAAACACGTATGTACATAGACTGATGGACGGACGTGCTGAACTGTCAGGGAAATGGAAATATATACACACACACACACACACACAAAATATACATACATACATATAAATATACACACACACCCCTCCCCTCCGGGAAAGTATTCAGGCTCCTTGACTTTTTCCACATGGTAACATTACAGCCGTACTCTAAAATGTATTAAATAACATTTTTACCCTCAAATCAAATCTAACTACACACAATCTCCCATAATAACAAAGTTAAAACAGGGTTAGAATTTGCAGACTTAAAAAATAAATAGCTTATTTACATAAGGTCACACAGTTGACAGCGCATGTCAGAGCAAAAACCAAGCCATGAGGTCCAAGGAATTGTTCGTAGAGCTCCGAGACAGGATTGTGTTGAGGCACAGATCTGGGGAAGGGTACCAAAATTTCTGCTGCATTGAAGGTCCCCAAGAACACAGAGGCCTCCATCATTCTTAAATGGAAGAAGTTTGGAACCACCAAGACTCTTCCTAGAGCTGGCCGGCCTGTCAAACTGAGCAATCGGGGAGAAGGGCCTTGGTCAGGGAAGTGTCCAAGAACCCGATGGTCACTCTGACAGAGTTCCTCTGGGGAGATGGGAGAACCTTCCAGAAGGACAATCATCTCTGCAGCACTTCACCAATCAGGTATATATGGTAGTGGCCAGATGGAAGCCACTCCTCAGTAAAAGGCAGATAACAGCCTGCTTGGAGTTTTCCAAAAGGCACCTAAAGGACTCTCAGATCATAAGAAACAAGTTTCTAGTCTGATGAAACCAAGAGGCCAAGCGTCAGATCTGGAGGTAAAATGGCATCATCCCTATGGTGAAGCATGGTGGTAGCAGCATCAGCACACAGACAAGACAACGCAGGAATGGCTTCGGGACAAGTCTCTGAATGGACTCTGGCTGGGTCACTCAATGACAAACTTGAAACAGATTTATTTTGAGATATATAGACTATTAGAAATTAAATGAAACTGTTCCACGAAAATGTGCACATGAAAATCATAACTTGCACGCAGATCAGTAGAAAGGGTATGATAACTTGGCACTCCAAACCGCTGGTGTAGGCTATTACCGGCAACTTCAGGAGCATAATGGCAGAATCTGCGAGGGCCAGCAGCGGAAGAGGAGGGTCGGGAACAGGTTTTTTTCCATCTGGTTAGCCTACATTGATCTCAGACTCTTAGTCATTTGTTTTACTTTATTTTTTAAATAACAGTACTTAAAGCATCAGGCAAGCTCAGTAGCCCACATATAGATGATTTTTTATAAAAACATAGAATGTGTCAAATATATATTTAAAAATACACTTTTAAAAAATGTCTACCAATCGCTTGGTTGAAAGAACAGACAACTCAGTCGACCAAGATTATATATTTTTTATTTTAGTTAGGGACAGCCCTACCATCCACAAACACTTCTCTCTCTCACACGCACACAAAACACGTAATAGATCCAAGTGCACACACCATGCGGTGCCCTCCAGAGGGAATGTGAACAGCTGCATCCTCAGAGTAAACCAAGCCCAGCAGAACCTGCTGACGAGGCACATCCCGAAACACTGCCTGCCTGTCTACCCCGGGGCGCTGCTCTAGGCCTTATTGATCCCTCCCAACACACCCAAATTAATTATCAACCCATACCAGGCCAAGCAGGTGACCCGAACTCAGAGGAAAGATGGAAAAACTAAACAAAATCACAACCATATTCATATATACACACTCGCACATGCTACACCTGATAATGCAAGCACACATACACACACAAAATTCAGGCTGGTGTATTTGCAAGGATGACTTGTGAGACAGTTTAATCCCCAATGTGACACGCAGAGGGCTTGATCACAGTGACGCAGCAGCAGTGACTAGCCCCACCAGCCTGTGCTGTTCCACCAGAGAGCCAACCTACAGATGGTGAATCAGGGAGGGAAAAAGCCAGTCTCTCAACACCATAAAAACATGAACCTATGATAATTGTGAATCTCACACACACACACACACACCTCCCAGGACAGTTAAGGACAGCCTATTAAAGCATACTTCTTTAAGAAATTGCTCTAAGAAGTCACAATTGCTTTCAACTGGCAAATTGCACCTTCTATACGCGTCGTTAGCTCTCTCTGATAATCACTAAGCTCCTGCCTATGCCAGGATAATTTGCCATTTTGGAGCTGCGACTGAAGACTGAGGACTGGTTAAAAATGTAATAGAGACTTTTCTAAAGGCAGCCACTCATGCAAAGAGGCAGGGAGGAAGGAGGAGGGTGGCTCTTCAGGGCCAGGCAGGGATAAAAGCACCAACACCTCCACATCCATAACACACCTGGGATCTATGTAGAGAACGCAGGAATGTAGATTGGGATGACGGAGGGGGAGGGAGAGTGCGTCACTGAGAAGCGGCACAGAAGATGAGGGGAGAGGGGGACGCTCATCATGGCAGAACAAAAGGGCTTAAATTCACGAGCCCACATAAACCTGCAGGAAGGCGGCGGGCTGCGAAAGGCGGAACGTTCCGGCATAGCGCCTCGCCTTCCACTCCACCAGTTAGGTGACAGGCGGTTAAGCTCTAGCTCTTTTTCATGTCAGCGCTGAGGAACATCAGAGTGACAGCCTTCAGAAGAGCAGGGGCTGGCATCAGACGGACGAGCAGAGTGTCTGTCTGTCTGAATGTGTCTGTCTCACTTAAACACATCACTGGCTCCGCTCCAAGGGAAAGGAGGCCAGGGGCTTCAAAAACAGATGCTCAGCCTCACACTCACTAGGGAACAGCAGCTTACCTATACTGTGCAGCTCCTGCTACCTGTGCAAATCCACTGACTCACTCACTTCAGGAGCCTATGTGGTTTGGTATTACAGTGCATTAACTTGGCCGTCAATGCATCATATAGTCTCTCCATTTCATGACGCTTACCCTTTAAAAGTAACTGTTCAATGTTCCCAGATTTCTTTGAAATATAATTAATAGTGAAAGTTTCCCCCCAAAAAAAATTGTAATTAAGTATGTTAATTGTGTTGGAATGGTGTGGGCGTACAGAATGTGTGTCATTAAAAATTATTCTTGCTTTTGAAGTGTTTTTTGCCCTTTAGCCACAAATAGGAGTATAATACAAGTCAACAACATTATTTGGATACAAGTTAACAGAATAAGAACTTTTAAAAGTGAGCTTTTCACTTGACAGTTACTTTAAGTACACTGATCACAAAACATGAGACGATTTGTGTCCTAGAAACCAGCAACAGAACACGACCGCGAGAGGTGTGCGTTAACTCACACCATCTAGCAGCCAGGCACTAAGCCTGTTCACCATATGAGAGTCATGGCATTGAATGTTATTACTAGGCACTAAGCCTGTTCACCATTTGAGAGCCATGGCATTGAATGTTATTACCAGGCACTAAGCCTGTTCACCATTTGAGAGCCATGGCATTGAATGTTATTACAGTCATATTAGTCAAGATCTTAACATACTTCATTAGATATATTTATTGTGCCACTTAAGACACTTAATCACCAGAATAACAGTGCTTGACATCATTGTAACCGCTAATGAGCTTTCTCTTAATCGAGATTGATTTAATTTAGATGACATTTACCTCTCCATTCAAATCACTGGCATTGTAGCTGCTGCCATTCCTACAGCACTTATAGTGGGATCATTATTCACGCGATTGATTGCAGGATTTAATACGAGTCACCAAGGTCCCAGGCAGTCTGAAAGTCCACACATACTCCACACTCTGTGAACAAAGCTCATCGGTCAAGCAGAACCACTTTATGCATGCGACCCAATTGTCCAGGCCGAGACCGTGCGTCAATCACCACGCCGGCTCTCCCTGGCCCAAAGTCCCAGCCCTATCAATCTCCCGTCACAGCGTCATGGTGCAGCCCTCTTTAAGCACACCTCATGTACTGTAATGTAGGCTACTGACTATTACCTCACAGCATCTAAAAACACAAGTTAAATACACAAAAGTAAGCAAGTGTGACAGCAATGCCATCTAGTGGGAGACAACCATAATGCAGTCAAACCAGTACTTAGCCTACTTTTTGAACTGTGTTGGTAACTGTTGACAGCTGATGTGTTGTAAACATTTTCACAAGCAGCAGAGACAGGAGAAGTTCACTCAATCCCTGCTAACTATTGCTATTATGAACCACAAAAAAGAATATACACACACACCTCATACTCTGAACAGCTACTAAGTCATGATGTATGTTGCCTACCTGGTATGAGTATGGGAAAACAGTTTACATAGTTGGCTAGTTCACCGGATCATAGTGTAAACAAATACATGTACAGGTATGACTGGGGTTCCACTGTAACATAGCTACGTCAATTGGGGTAACACATGTACTCAGAGTGTAGGAGTTTTAATTACCTGGTCCCCTCTTGTCCCAACCACACACCATGGTGCCCATGCTGAGGCCCATGCCTTTATACTGGTACACCATATTTGCCAGAAGCTTGGAGGCAGCTGCCACAGAGATGCGCTCCTTGTTGCGAAGCTCATAGACGCGACACTGGCGGGCCAGCAGGCGCTCCCAGAAGCTGCAGTCTGCTGCACCTCCAGCCATGGTGCCCAGCAGGTACGGGTTAATCTCTATAACCTTCTTTACAGTCTGGGAGGCGATGTAGGCGCCAGCTGTGGCCCGAGAGTCCACCGCCACGATGACGCCATGTTGGAACTGTGGAATGATGACAAATGGGATTGCAGGTTGGTTAAGGAGGGCCAGCTGCTCTTGACTTGAGAAATTGGTGGCCTTACTGGCTGTCCGTTGATGGTTTCTTTCTGCTACAGAGAAGTTGATCCAACACTTTTAGAAGGATACAAATTCTAATGAACAACGTTTAGGCCAGTATGTAATGTATACTTAGCAAGTAACCTTTGCCCTGGATAGGACCACGTAACTAACTAAGTGCAATTGAAATTACTGACAAATGCCAAGCAAATAAACTGTGGCTACTAGCTAGTATGTGACACATTTGGATAAAGCAAACTTGTAATCTAGCTGGAGAACTGTCAGTGTTGTCAAGCTACTGCAGGCAGTTATTTAAATAGCTAGCTTGCAAGCTTGGCTAGCGTTGGCAATGAGCAAGCACAATTTACACGCTAACATAAGCTAGCTAGCTAACCATCAAGAAAACTGAAAAACAGACAAAGCAAGAAACTCAAGATCACGTCACCAATATAGCTAGATATAGCTGATATCAAATACAATTATCACGGATATCATTTTAGTTCATGTGTGAGTTATATTACATTTTAAAAAAGGCTTTAACTAGCAATCTTAATTTACTTTGAAAGCCAAGGTGGTAGTCCCATGGAGAAATTCTATTTTTCTCTCCGGGCCGTCCTTGTCGTCAGGGCCGAGTGAAGCTTTTATGGCGAAATTAAGTCTGTCGCCCGGTGCAGCCCCAAATCCCAAATCGGTCTGACCGAATCGACAACCAAATGAAAAAGACCGGTCATTATTAAATGAAAAATCCGCAGACTCACTCTGCAAGACACTAGACAACGCCATCTTTGAAAGTGTTTTGGAGATCAACCGACATACACGTCTCCTTCTATGGTATTTTTGCGAATGTACAATTGGATGTGCATCGCGCCACCTACTGTACGGGATGAATAGAGGATAACACTTCATAACTTTTGAACGGCAATAACGACTCTGGGATTTATATATACCGTTCAAAAGTTTGGGGTCACTTAGAAATGTCCTTGCTTTTGAAAGAAAAACACATTTTTTGTCCATTAAAATAACATCAAATTGATCAGAAATACAGTGTAGACATTGCTAATGTTGTAAATGACTATTGTAGCTGGAAACAGCTGATTTTTAATGGAATATCTACATAGGCGTACAGAGGCTCATTATCTTGTTCTGAGAAATGAATGCTATTCCATGCGAGAAATCCCGGAGTCGCTTCTTCACTGTTGACATTGAGACTGGTGTTTTGCGTGTACTATTTAATTAAGCTGCCAGTTGAGGACTTGTGAGGGGTCTGTTTCTCAAACTAGACACTAATGTACTTGTCCTCTTGCTCAGTTGCGCACTGGGGCTTCCAACTTCCTCTTTCTATACTGGTTAGAGCCTGTTTGCGCTGTTCTGTAAAGAGAGAAGAACACAGCGTTGTACGAGATCTTCAGTTTCTTGGCAATTTCTCTCGTGGAAAAGATTTCATTTCTCAGAACAAGAATAGACTGACGTGTTTCAGAAGAAAGGTCTCTGTTTCTGGTCATTTTGAGCCTGTAATCGAACTGATGCTCCAGATACTCAACTAGTCTAAAGAAGGACAGTTTTATTGCTTATTTAATCAGAACAACAGTTTTCAGCTGTGCTAACATAATTTCAAAAGTGTTTTCTAATGATCAATTAGCCTTTAAAATTATAAACTTGGATTAGCTAACACAGTGCACCATTGGAACACATGAGTGATAGTTGCTGATAATGGGCCACTGTACGCCTATGTAGATATTCCATTAAAGAAATCAGCTTTTTCCAGCTATAATAGTCATTTACAACATTAGCAATATCTACACTGCATTTTGGATACATTTTGTGTAGAAGGTTTTGATTTTAATGGACAAAAAAATGTGCTTTTCTTTCAAAAACAAGGACATTTCTAAGTGACCCCAAACTTTTGAACGGTAGTGTATACCTAAAATGTTATTAAATAAATCAAACAACTTTACTGTTAAAAAAAGGTATAGATCTGATCCCTACACAGGCACAAGGGGTGCCTCGGAGGGCAGGCCTTCTTCTGGCACCAGTACCCCTTGCATGTCTTCAGATGTAAAATCTTTATGTCCCAAAGTCTTTCCTTCTGCAGTCACAATGTCCAGTTTTATAGACTTCGTTGAGACTTGAGTTGTACAGTTTATAAATGTGGCCAGGAACTCTATCTTTTTAACACACAGGGTATTGTTTGACTGGCTGCAAACTTTTACTACAGGCTGTGGTGCATCCACTACCCTAAGTTCACTAGCATCACTTGTTTAATAAATGATTTCAAATCGCCTCCGCGTAGGAGATTCGATTGATCACTAACTTTTGCCAACTCAATCGCCTTCACTCCAGGAACTCGGGATCATGAACCCCACCACAATTGCAACACCGTCGTCCTTCTACACATCGTTCTTCAGTATACTCTGTCCGTCTGCACACACTTGAAACAACAATCCAGCTCTAACACTGTGTCTTACATAGCCAAGCTTCACATGCGTAGGTAGATGCTCTTTTCAAAAAAAAATAGGACCAACAGACTTTCTTCTTCTCTCCATTCACCCAGCAAGTCAGAAGCCGGGCACTAAACCACACCAGGAATTCTCCTTAGGTATTCAACGTGAACATCCATCGTCACCCCTGAGATGACTCTTTTGACGGGTGATCTACTCCGAAGTTCAAAGCACAAATTTCTGTTGTCCGGATTCTTTTGAGGCCCACTGCAATCGTGCTCTGTTCTTCAGAATTACAATGAATCAAAATAAGACACCCCCCCCCCCCCAAAAAAGTAAGCAAATCACTATCATTCGTAGATGTATCCTTCACTCCAATTTTAGACTATTTCCTTTTTGTTCCAGTTTGACACTGCTGTTGTCCATTCAGGACTTTCATCTTCACCAACTTTGCTTGATGCTCTGCTCGATTCGAACTCAGCTTTCACTCCACTCCATGCCATTTTACTCCACCTCTCTGTATTTTCTCTCGCTCTACTGATCCCCTCTTCCCCACACCTAGAGTCAAGACCAAAGATGTTGCATGACCCCCGGCATCTTTCTTTTCTGTCTTCTTTGAATCGAAGATGCCAAATGCTAAGAGTGGCCACTATTGCACTGGCAGGATGCCAACCGCTGTTAAACTTAATCCAAGAAGAAGTAGTATCTCACTGGCAGACTGTGGCAGCAGCTCTCATCTAATTTATTCCTTGCTTGTTGCCAACCTTTCCTCTTCATTCTCTCCCTCTGCACCCACACCCTGTATCTGACCCACCATCTCTGCATGCATTTCCCTTACTTTCTGTAAAAAGTGGCCAGTGATTCTATTTACTTAAATCTACCCTAGCCCAAGAATGAACTAAAGAAGCATAAAATTACTCCCTATAGTCCAAGGAACTGACATGTTCTGTTTCTAGGCGAATTGGCTCTGGCAGTCCAAACACTCAATCTAAACGTGAATTAATTCTCAATTGCAGTGCAGTTCTAGAAACATAAAGCCCTCTACCTTCATATCACATCAAAATAAATTCCCAAATGCTAAATATAGGCTACATTGACTGTACACTATTTTAACCGGTTTTAACAGAGTTGCCGCTGACAGTATTTTTTTGTGACAACACAATTATGGTGTCCGTCTTCCGTTTACACACAGGTGTTCGGAGACGCAGTTAGCTAATTAGCAGAGGTAGTCACCTCTGTCTTCCATCTGTTTTCTGTAAACAAGAGCTGTAACATGGAAATATGGCTGATATGAAATATACGTTCCTTATGTTTCCAAAACCGTACTGCAAGCGATGAATGTTAACGTTCAGCACGAGTGTCGGGGCTCTTCATTAAACTCCCCCGGCCAAAAGATATACGTTCATGAATAGACGCTAAAGGTAATTAGCAGCTATGAATGGGCTAAATCTACCCCTACCCTCTAACCCCAACCATCCCCCTTCCCTATTTATCAATCCCTATTTCTTATCTTCCTCACTCTCTTCTTTTCCCCTCTTCAGCACCCTCTCCCTCTTTCTGTGGTACTCCTCTCTCAGATCCTCCCTGTCTCTTCGGCAATATCCTTGGGCAGTGATGTGGAAAAGGTCCACACAGTTCCCTGAATATGCATCTCTGTGTGTGGCCCTGTACACAGCTTCTCTGGCCAATGAGATAGCCTCCTCCTCATTCAGGCTCCACCGCACCTCTCCATCCAGCACTCCGTAAGCATAAGGCGAACCTGAGCCAACCGAGAAAAGCTCTCCCTGCAGCCGGGTGCCATCACTGCACACATAGAACAGCTTTGGGCCACAACGATCCCTGACAGGATGGGATCTTGTCAGGTCCACATCAGTTACTGCATGTCTTGTTCTCTCACAGGCACGGTCAGTCAAGTCATCTTGACTACAAGCATCACTAGTTGACAATACTGTCTCTTCAATGGGCCGTTTTGCTGGAGAGATGCTGTCGTCTCTGCCTGATCCCATCCTATCAACTCTTTGTCCCTTGAATTCCTCCACCCTAACCTCCTCTACATCCCAGCCACAAAGAGTAGCTGCCACACACACATCAGTCCCCTTAAAGGGGTGCAGCATATGAGAGAGGAGCTTGGCAGAGCCAGTAATTGACAAGCGGCGGCCGTGCCGTAGCTGGTAAAGGCGGATCTCTCTGGCCAGGATTCTCTCCCATAGCATGCAGTCTGCACCACTGCCTGAGGTGGTGACCAGTAAATGGGAGTGGATGGGCAGGATCTTCTGGGCAGAGGGACAGGCGACAAGCCCTGAGCAGCTGGCACGTGTGTCTGCCGCTGCTATAACACCTCCTTGGAACACAAAGGCCAGGGTAGTGGTTCCATGAGACAAAGGGAATGGGCGGCGGGTGGGCAGTGATGAGGAGGTGGACAGGGAAGAAAGGGACGTGTGTCTGTTGTCACAGCGGAAAGGAACAGAGCTCTGAGGAGGAGGTATGAAAAAGCGCAGAGGCACCCCTCCATCTCTCTCAGATGATTTAAACCTTCCCCAACCAAGGATCCTTTCATCAGCCATGTCCAGGAGAGGAGTGGTATCTCCCATAGGCCCAGATAGTGAGGCAGGAGTATTCCACATGTGAGACATAGGGGTGTCCTGAAAGCCACTGACATCTTGTAAAGCCATTGTGATGGTATTTTGCTGACGGATTGTGGTAGATATCAATGCAATAAAGATCACAAAACAGACTCAATCTCCCTACAAAAACAGATTTACTGTCCCTTGAATTTGTGTAAAAGGTTGATGCTCAGTGTAATCTCTTAATATGGAGAGGCAATACAATTTAACAGCACAGAGCAATCCATAATCCAGAGAAACTGTCCTTAGGCTTGTTCAATTTCTCCCAGTGAAATCCATTTTTACGGCCTTGTATATGACAGTCCTGCTTGGTATCAACTCTCTCCCCAAATACAATGACACTGAACTTGAAGTGTTTTTATATTGCAGTCTGACACACACATGCGCGCACAAACACACACACACTAATATTTCTCACAAGCATTTAGCTTGACTTAGCGATATATGATAGTGCTTCTGTTGTGATGGTGATACGATATAGAGAAGCGACTCTACAAACACTACAGGGTCAATTCTGAGGCAGCTTGTCAATAGGCCACATTAGTGAAGCGACACTTGCACTTGCATAAACATGTCCTCTTGTTACATTTTTTGTTTCACATTTAATGTCATTTTATATCTGTGAGTTATATTTGAAGGTAAATCCAATTATTATTATTCTTCACAAAAGGGTCGTTACCCTTCAAAAAGAACAAGGAAGAGGATTTCGACACCATCTCATATTGTTCCGAAATCGTGTCTGTTGTTAGAAACAGATAAGATTAGCATTCATGCAACATTATTTTGTTGAAATATCATTTGATCTCAGAAATTAAGCTAATTAATTGCACCAAAATTGGCCATTTTAATTTATAGGACTCATAATATTAAATAAATATTATGCCCAACGTTTGATTTGGACTAAACCTTTTTCTAACTATGACAAGTTTACCATCCAACCTTTTTATGCGAGTAAAGAACATGTTGCATAAAAAATGTCACGACAGGCCTTGTCGGTAAACGTTCCAAATCCCAACAAAACAAAATACGCTAGACAATTAATTATGTGAGAAATAACGGTGGAAATGATTTTATGCTCAAATATTGATATATTAACCATCATATTGAAGTCAACTTGGAGTCACTACAGCTCAGGAAAGTATGCAGGTTATTAGGCTACAGATGAAATAAATTATGATGAACTTCACAGGGTGGTGAAAGTGCACAGTGATGAGCTTGATGCTCCTTTCCAATAAATACAGTGCCTTCAGAAAGTATTCATGCCCCTTGACTTATTCCACATTTTGTTGTGTTGCAGCACGAATATAAATGGTTTAAATGTTTTTTTGTTACCTATCTACACACAATAACCTATAGGGAAAGGGGGATATATACAAGATGGCGCCGGAGGGGAGGGCTGCCATTTTATTGGTTCTTAACCAACCATGCTATTTTGTTAGGTTTCTTTGTGTGTTTTTTTGCACAAAATGTTGCTGCTACCGTCTCTTATGACCGAAAAGAGCTTCTGGACATCAGAACTGGGATTACTCACCTCAAATTGTATAAGGAGTTCGTCATCAATGAGTCAGACGCGAGGGATATACTACAGACACACGACCAGGTCCAAATCCCCGTGATTCTCTGGAAAAGGAAACGTAGGATTCGCGGAAAGAGATCAGGATGCCTTGTGAGGATCAGGAGATGAGTGGCTTATCTGCCCTTTCCTTCTGTTCTGATAGCTAAAGTCCAATCGCTGGAAAATGAATGAGAGGAACTGAAAGTACGTATATCCTATCAACGGGACATGAAAAACTGTAATATTTTATGTTTCACCGAGTCGTGGCTGAACGTCGACATTAAGAACATACAGCTGATGGGTTATACACTCTATCAGCAGGACAGAACAGCAGCCTCTGGTAAGACACGGGGCAGGGGCCTATTCATATTTGCAAATAATAGCTGGTGCACGATATCTAAGGAAGTCTCAAGGTTTTTCTCGCCTGAGGTAGAGTATCTCATGATAAGCTGTAGACCACACTATCTGTATTTTTTGTAGCTACATACCACATCAGACCGAGGCTGGCACTAACACCACACTCAATGAGCTGTATTCTACCATAAGCAAACAGGAAAATACTCATCCAGAGGCGGCGCTCCTAGTGGCCAGGAACTTTAATGCGGGGAAACTTAAATCAGTTTTACCTCATTTCTATCAGCATGTTAAATGTGCAACCAGGGGAAAAACAATTAGAGACCACCTTTACTCCACACACAGAGATGCGTACAAAGCTTTCCCTCACCCTCCATTTGGTGAATCTGACCATAACTCTAACCTCTTGATTCCTGCTTACAAGCAAAAATTAAAACAGGAAGCACCAGCGACTCGGTCTATAAAAAAGTGGTCAGATGAAGCAGATGCTAAACTAAAGGACTGTTTTGCTAGCACAGACTGGACTATGTTCTGGGATTCTTCCGGTGGCATTGAGGAGTACACCACATCTGTCACTGGCTTTATCAATAAGTGCATTGAGAACGTCGTCCCCACAGTGACTGTATGTACATACCCTAACCAGATACCATGGATTACAGGCAACAAGGGTAGAGCTGTCGCTTTCAAGGAGCGGGACTCGAACCTGGAAGCTTATAAGAAATCCCGTTATGCCCTACGATAAACCATCAAACAGGCAAAGCATCAATACAGGACTAAGATCGAATTGTACTACACCGGCTCCGACGCTCATCGGATGTGGCAGGGCTTGCAAAATATTACAAAGGGAAACACAGCTTAGAGCTGGCCAGTGACACGAGCCTACCAGACAAGCTAAATAACTTCTATGCAAGTTGAGGCAAGTAACACTGGAACATGCATGAGAGCATCAGCTGTTCCGGACAACTGTGTGATCACACACTCTGCGTGTGATGTGAGTAAGACCTTTAAACAGGTCAACATTCACAAGGCCGCTGGGCCAGACAGATTACCAGGACGTATACTCCGAGCATGCGCTGACCAACTGGCAAGTGTCTTAACTGACATTTTCAAACTCTCCCTGTCAGAGTCTGTAATACCAACATGTTTCAAGCAGACCACAATAGTCCCTGTGCCCAAGAAGACTAAGGTAAACTGCCTTAATGACTACCGACCCGTAGCATTCACATCTGTAGCCATTAAATACTTTGAAATGCTGGTCATGGCTTACATCAACACCATTATCCCAGAAACCCTAGACCCACTCCAATTTACATACTGCACCAACAGATCCACAGTTGATGCAATCTCTATTGCACTCCACACTGCCATTTCACTCATGACTGCACGGCCAGGCACGACTCAAACACCATCATTAAGTTTGCTGATGACACAACAGTGGTAACCGACTACGATGAGACAGACTATAGGGAGGAGGTCAGAGACATGACCGTGTGGTGCAAGGACAACAACCTGTCCCTCAATGTAATCAAGACAAAGGAGATGATTGTGGACTGAGCACGCCCCCATTCTCATTGTCGGGGCTGTAGTGGAGCAGGTTGAGAGCTTTAAGTTCCTTGGCGTCCACATCACCAACAAACTAACATTGTCCAAGAACACCAAAACAGTTGTGAAGAGGGCACAACAAAACCTATTACCCCTCAGGAGACTGAAAAGATTTGGCATGGGTCCTCAGGTCGACAAAAGGTTTTACATTTACACCATCGAAGCGACCCATCATAACGGGTTGCATCACTGCCTGGTATGGCAACTGCTCGGCCTCCAACTGCAAGGTCACTACAGAGGGTAGTGCATACGGCCCAGTACATCACTGGAGCCAAGTTTCCTGCCATCCAGGACCTCTATACCAGGTGGTGTCAGAGGAAGGCCCTAAAAATTGTAAGACTCCAGCCACCCTAGTCATAGACTGTTCTCTGTTCTACCGCACGGCAAGCGGTACCGGAGCGCCAAGTCTAGATCCAAGAGACTTTAATAATTCTACCTACATGTATAATGTCTCGTCATTGTCAGTGATAAGGCCTACCACTGTTGTGTTATCAGCAAACTTAACGATGGTGTTGGAGTCGTGCCTGGCCGTGCAGTCAATTTCCTCGACACCGGTGCCCCTGCACATTGACTCTGTACCGGTACCCCTGTATATAGCCCCGCTATTGTTATTTACTGCTGCTTTCTAATTATTTATTATTCTTATCTCTTACTTTTGTTTAGGTCTTCTCTTAAAACTGCATTTTTGGTTAAGTGCTTGTAAGTAAGCATTTCACTGTAAGGTGAAATGTTGTTGTATTATACCTGTTGAATTCGGCGCATTTGACAAATAAAATTAGATTTGATACCTAGTCAGTTGTATAACTGAATGCCTTCAACTGAAATGAGTCTTCCGCATTTAACCCAACCCCTCTGAATCAGAGGTCTGCCTTAATCGACATCCACTAACTGCCTTGCTCAGAGGCAGAACGACTTTGTATAATCAATATCTTTTTTTAATTTTAACCCAGCTACCAATAGGGGCCATTCTTTGCGAGGCATTGGAAAACCTCCCTGATCTTTGTGGTTGAATTTGTTTTAGAAATGCACTGCTCGGCTGAGGGACTTTACAAATAATCGTATGTGTGGGGTACAGAGATTAGGTAGTCATTCAAAAATCACGGTGAACACTATTATTGCACAAAGTGTGAATTTATGCAACTTTTTAAGCACATGTTCACTCCTGAACTTGACATAATAAAGGCGTTGAATACTTATTGACTCAAGATAGCTCAGCATTTCATTTCCAATTCATCTGTAAAACAATTATTCCACTTTGACATTATGGGGTATTGTGTGTAGGCCAGTGAAAAAAAAATCTCAATGGAATTTGATTTCCATTCAGACTGTAACACAACAAAATGTGAAAAAGTCAAGGGGTGTGATTACTGCACAGTATCGAGGGTTTTATTATTGTGACATGATGGTTGATGCTTGGCTGATGTTTGACAAATAAAAATAATCTCACTCTGTCCATAATAATCTCATAATGTACACTATACCCACACTGTAGCTGCGATCTGTTGGCTAGAGCACATGTGCCAATACCAGAGTGGGCACATTCGCTATAATGCAAAACATTTTGTGACAAAACCATCAGTGGAGTTGAAAATGCAATGGAAACCCATTCAACCTGTATTTTTTATTCGGTTCATGGGAATTCAACTGCAAAAGTTTTTTTAATGTGCACTACATCATCACACACAGCCTTTTATCTGCAAAAAGTACATTTGATGGAAACTCATCTCTGGTGGTAAAATGCATACATTGCTTATATGCAGATTTTTGAATATTTGCACAGAAATCTGTGGCCAATTGGATGGAAACCTAGCTAATGAGTTAGACATGAGGAATTGACAAAAGACACCCACAGACCCCCCCCCCCCCAATCTCAGCCCAACAACGAGTATATACTATCAGTTCTCTATTTGACAAATAGTATGGAGCTGTGGCTCACAGTATGGTTTCTTCATCATATGTAGTGTATTCTCAGTGAACTTTTTTTTTTTTTTTTTTAGAGAAATTTGGCATTGGAGTTGTTGGGTTTATGTACCATCCCACATCCTGATATTACCAGGTTCTTGACCACAAGATGGTGCTATTCTGAGATTCTTTTTTTTAAAGGGATAGTTCACTCAAATTACAAAAATACATATTGGTTTTCTTACTCTGTAAGCAGTCTATGGCCCACGGGCATATTCATTACGGAAATCGTTCACTGTTTAAGAACCAAACTGAAGCGAACAAAGAAAAATGAGAGTTAATATTGGACAAATTCAGGTAGGTCCCGCCCCATTTTGTTTGCTTCCGTTTTGAAACAGAATCTGTGTATTGAATACGCCCCCGGTATCACAGCAACGCTTCAGTTTTATTTACCTGGCCACTGTTTCAAATGCAAACTTTTCAGCAGTTGTGTCATAAATCTAATGGAAGTCAAATGGTACCTATATTAGCATTTCTTAGTATGCTAGTTTAGTGAGTCTGCCATATCAGAGGCAGTGGGGATGGCCAGGGATGTTCGGTTGATAAGTGTGTGAATTTGACTATTTTCCTGTCCTGCTTAGCATTCAAAATGTAAGAGTACTTTTGGGTGTCAAGGAAAATGTAAAAAGTACAATATTTTCTTAAGTAATGCAGTGAAGTAAAAGTAGTCAAAAATATAAATAGTACAGTACAGATACCCAAAATAACTACTTAAGTAGTACTTTAAAGTATATTTACTTAAGTACTTAACATCACTGAAAATGTGATTTATAGAGCCAATATATTTTTTATATATAAATTAAAGAAACTGGAAAATCAAGAACAGCGGGACGAATCTAATTAACAACCACCCCAAAAAATTATGCAGCTAGATACTTACTTACATTGTCTGGGTGTGACCAAATATGATCCCAATGGTTTATCAAACATCTGTGACGTGACCCCAAACTACCATAATCTCGCTGGATGTACAAGTGTCGCGACAGTTGTTGAAACTGCATTCCGGGGGAAGTCATTTTGATTCTGCGCTTCATATCCACGCTATGACAGCATACGCTTGACTAGAGCCAAAATGGCGTCGGTTTCCCCGATTCTAGTTGCAACTCCCTTCTTTCCCATTCCCTCGGTTAATGATGGCGTCCCACAGTACAGGGGGCAGGGTGTCTTGCGGGAGAGATTTGAATTGTGTGCCCGAGGTTGCTGACACACTTGCAGCGGTCGCTAAACTTGGGTAAGTAAACTGCTTCGTTCAAGCAGTCAAATACTAGAGACGAGTAGGATATGCCTATCTACCCTTCGGCTTCATTTCTACACGTGATGTAGCCAGCTAACTGGCTAACTATTTTAGCGCGGCAGTAACAGCAAACTAGCTAGGTTCATTTGCCGGTGAAATATTAGCACGTGCACTATCACAATGGCTAAGAAATGTTCCTCCTGGCCATTACCTCAATATGATCTGTTGAGAATACATTTGACTGTAGATCGATGACGTTACTTGAATGTATTATACAATTAAATGTTAACTACGTTTGTAAAGTAATTTTCGTACAATAAACTTTGCAAGAGCATCAGGCTAGTTTTTACATTTAAAATGTTTATTTTGTATTTATTTAACCGTTTATTTAACTAGGCAAGTCAGTTAAGAACAAATTCTTATTTACAATGACTGCCTGCCCAGACCAAACCCGGACGACGCTGGCCCAGTAGTGCGCCGCCCTATGTGACTCCCAATCACGACCGGATGTGATTCAGCCTGGATTAGAACCAGGGACTGTAGGTCATCGACAACTCAACTAAAGTGTCCCATCTGTCCCTTCTCTTACAGGTTTGACTTCTTGTGCATGCCCCTCTTCCACCCGAGGTTCAGGAGGGAGTTTGAGTTGGATCCCGCCAAAGTCCGATCTGGAGCACATACACGCTCGGACCTGCTACTTTGTGGGCGAGGTGAGGTCAGAGGCAACCTGTATTTATACTGGCCTCAATGGTAGGAACTAGACAGTACATTCTCATTCCCAAGTTCCACTGAGCACAGGAGCATTTACTTACATAAATATCTAATCAAATGTTTTATTAAGTGTCAGGATATTGAATTACAATTCTTCCTTACCCAGACTGGAACACTCTGGTTGTTGGAAAGCTTTCTCCGTGGATCGAGACAGACTCAGAGGTGGAGACGGAGCGCAGGAATTCAGAAGCGGTGAGTTGGACATCATGAAAAGACGTATTCACACATGTTTCGCTATGAAAATGACTTTCTATTGTTTAAATTCAGGTAGGTCCCTCCCCATTTTGTTCTGTTTGGGTTCCGTTTGAATTTTAGTAAATACACCATGGCCTCCTTTGTCCGCTCAAGCAGAACATTTGAAACATATTTGCCACAGTTTGAATTGTTGCTCTCCTTTCATCCCTCTGTCATGTCTCAGGCTCTGGTCCAGGAGCTGAACTTCTCAGCGTATCTGGGTCTGCCGGCCTTTATGATCCCTCTGAAGGGCCCTCACTGTGCCAACCTGGCCCGTGTGCTGCTCAACCACATCCAGACTGGACACCACTCCTGCATGGTAGCTACAGCAGTCAAGAGTTATCTATCTGTACCATATAAGAACTATAACTCATTCTTAATCCTTGGCTTGTGTTGTGACTGGCAATTTCATGGTATTTCAGTGAACTTAAAATTGAAGTTATGAAACCTACAACTAAGAAATTGTGGATTGTGTCATCAGTTCTGGATCCGGGTCCCCCTGATTTCCTCTGATGATATGCGTGATGACATCATCGAGAATGAGCAAACGAAACACACAGATGATGGCAGTAATGACGAGAAGACCTGGGCCTGGTGGGTCTGCCATCACAGCTAGGGCCACGTGGCTACGGCATCAAGGTTTTCAGCCTTGTTTTTTTGCTTTTTGTAAAAATGTACCTTCTGTTTTTAATTTTTCAGGTGGCATTCATTCAGAACTCTTTGTGACTACAACAAGAGAATCTGTTTAGGTAAGGAAGCAGGACAGGGAAACATGGTTGGAGTGTTGACAAACTGATAAGGAATTGTTTTGGTCACAATTGATACTGACCTTTCTTCCATTCCTTTCCCTGAAGCCATTGAGGTTGGAGCAAACATGCCCACCAACGCTGTGATCGACAAGTGGCTTGGAGAGCCAATTAAAGCAGCTATTCTTCCCACCAGTATCTTTCTGACCAATAAAAAAGGGTTCCCAGTCCTTTCAAAAGCCCACCAGCAAATCATCTTCCGTCTATTCAAGGTACTGTAAATGGCAATTGTTATAGCAACTACAACCGTTTTATCTTCAGTCTGTCTTCTGTTCTTGAAAATGTATTTTACAAAACATTTCCTTGTTCTCCCAGCTTGAGGCCCAGTTCATCTTCACTGGCACCAGTCGTCACAGTGAGAAGGACTTCCGCTCTTACTTGCAGTACCTTGAATACCTCAACCAGAACCGCCCTGCCCCCAATGCCTATGAACTGTTTGCCAAAGGTTACGAGGATTACCTACAGTCTCCTCTTCAGGTTTGTGTTTAAGTTTGTAAATAGGCATACCTATTGTCTGTATGCATTGGATTCTTTGTTATGTCTAACTGTTCTCTTCCCATTAGCCTCTCATGGACAATCTTGAGTCTCAGACATATGAAGTGTTTGAGAAGGATCCCATCAAATACTCCCAGTACCAGCAGGTAAGGAGCCTTTGACATGCATGTTCTCACAGTATAATACACTAACAGTATTAGTGATGTGGCTGGTAGGGTTTAACACAATAATATCATTAAGTTCCGATTGGGTTCTCCTGATCTTTATGCAGGCTGTGTATAAGTGTTTAATGGACAGAGTCCCGGAGGAGCAGAAGGAGACCAATACACAGTGAGTAGCTCCAACACCTCACTGTCTGTCCTCTGTTAATGAGTATCAATTCTCCTATCACCTTCCCCCTCTGTATCTGGTGGGTAACGGTATGCATTCTCTGTAACCCCAGGGTGTTGATGGTGCTGGGTGCTGGGAGAGGTCCTTTAGTCAATGCCTCCCTGCGGGCCTCCAAGCAGGCTGACAGAAGGCTCCGTATCTACGCTGTTGAGAAGAACCCCAACGCTGTCGTAACGTGAGTGGAACTTTTTCTCATTTTGAACCCTGACCTCCAAAAGATTTGCCAGCACAGACTAAACTCATTCCAGAAGATAATTGAAGTCCTCCATTTTTTAAATTCAGGCATTTAGGAGTAATTTCCCCGGATAGCTTTAATACTCTCTGGCAGATTAATAAATCCAGATGAAAATGGGATTTTCTCCACTGAGCTCCTAAAAATTCCCTGTACTGATTCTGTCACACACTCCCAGGCTTGAGAACTGGAAGTTTGAGGAGTGGGGTGATCAGGTGACCGTAGTGTCATGTGACATGAGGGAGTGGGCGGCACCTGAAAAGGCGGACATCATCGTCAGCGAGCTGCTCGGGTCCTTCGGGGACAATGAGCTGTCCCCAGAGTGTTTGGATGGAGCACAGAACTTTCTCAAAGGTAGGGGGGGGGTCATTCTAATTGCAGTAATTTGCAACTCGTTGACATTGAACTTTTGCTCATCAAAATTTCAATAAAGATCGAAATCTTTGATAGCTATACATATCATGGGCATTGAAAGACAATTACCATTTATTTTGCCTCATCCACCTCTACCCTTGCATCTTAAACGTGTTCCCATTCTCTTGTTCCTCTCAGATGGTGGGGTGAGCATCCCCTGTTCCTACACCTCCTTCCTGGCCCCCCTCTCTTCCTCCAAGCTGTATAACGAGGTCCGGGGGTGCAGGGAGCGGGACAAGGACCCCGAGTGCCACTTTGAGACCCCTTACGTAGTCCGACTCCACAACTTCCACCAGCTGGCTGAGCCCAAGGCCTGCTTCACCTTCATTCACCCTACCGCAGGTAACACACAGGCATACACACACGTCGAACACCCTTACATGGTTAATGATCACACATATGTACTAAATGCCCTTCTCTCCTTTCCTTCAGATATGAACAACAACCGGTATCAGTGCCTCAGATTCTCTGTGGGGTGTAACACAGTGTTGCATGGCTTTGCTGGATACTTTGAGACCACACTCTACGGAGATGTCACACTCAGTAAGTAGTAAGAGGGGACAACGATGATGATGAGGTTTTAAGGTGTTTGGATAACATTAACATCAATGTGTGCATCTGTTTGGTCAAGGTATTAAGCCAGAGACCCACTCTCCTGGAATGTTCTCCTGGTTCCCCATCCTCTTCCCTCTCAAAGTAAGTTGACTGTCATACGGTCATGTAAAATGTCTTTACATTTTATTACCCAAAAGAATGTAGTGTATTTACTCTTTTCCTTCCTGCAGCAACCGATCCCTGTGACGAAGGATGATGACGTCGTGGTGAGGTTCTGGAGGTGTAACAATGGGAAGAAGGTGTGGTACGAATGGGCCGTGACAGAGCCCTCGTGCTCCGCTATCCACAACCCAGCAGGACGATCCTACACCATCGGCCTGTGAAGATCTCACACCCACATACATACAGACGCAATTAAACAGGCACTTGGTTGCAAATGAAGTTGAGGTAGTCTTGCTCAAAAGGTCTAGCATTTTACCTATTCACCTGTAATCATGAGCTTGCTCATACCATGAAACCTACAGACCAGGGTCACAGTGAAGGTTTAGAAACCTACAGACCAGGGTCACAGTGAAGGTTTAGAAACCTACAGACCAGGGCCAAATTGAAGGTTTAGAAACCTACAGACCAGGGCCAAATTGAAGGTTTAGAAACCTACAGACCGGGGCCAAATTGAAGGTTTAGAAACCTACAGACCAGGGCCAAATTGAAGGTTTAGAAACCTACAGACCAGGGCCAAATTGAAGGTTTAGAAACCTACAGACCAGGGCCAAATTGAAGGTTTAGAAACCTACAGACCAGGGCCAAATTGAAGGTTTAGAAACCTACAGACCTGGGCCAAATTGAAGGTTTAGAAACCTACAGACCTGGGTCACAGTGAGGCTTTAGAGCTGGGAATAAGAACCCAATCAATGGTTTAGATGGGACCGATTTGAGGCTGTTAATTTACAGTATAGTTAGGAGTCAGTTTCAGGCATGGACTATCATCCACATACATTCCCATACCTATTGAATTTAAGTTACTTATTTTGCCGGCAGTCAAGAGACCCCCAATGGCAGTATTCAGACAGGCAGCTGAATTTTTATATTTTTTTCACTAATTGTTCTTTTGACCAATCAGATAGTCTATGAAAAATATCTGATGTGATTGGTCAAAAGACCCATTCCATACTATAATAAATCGATGAAATGGCTCTAAATTGTAACTCGACACTTAAACTGGTTACAACTCCGATACAGCAGTGTGTAGGAGATGGGCTGTTCAGGTCATGTTTTTCAGGTGTTCATTTCTTTTTGTTACGTTTGTCGGATCCATATTGTCAATAAAGACAATTACTAGCAACTTGCTGCTCTTTGCCCTGTTTATGTGCCTCTTGCATCTACTTACTTATTTAGCATGTTCACTCGTGGGTTAAATGGCAGGCTGTGGTAAGGTTGTTATTCCACTGAATTATTTTGAATTCCGGGTATGCATATCAAAAAGATATTTGGAATGGAAAACAATGCATGCATGTACACAAAGAAACTGTATATAAAAGATCTATTCCTTTTTGTGTCTGATCAGACTGCATCATGGCTTGTAATGTGGTGATGTATTCTGTCCAGTAGGTGTCACCATAGGAGAGGTCAGGATCAAATATTGGCATTGAATGTAATTAGCATTTTATTTTTTATTTAATCAGGCAAGTCAGTTAAGAACAAACTCTTATTTACAATGATGGCCTACACCATTCGAGGCAAACCTATCAAAATAACACAAGTAGGTAGCTAAGCCACACATGCTGTCATTTAGGGATCAGGTCCAATAGAAATGGAGAAGGAAGACTGCTATATCAGAGGAACATTTATCACAGATTCTTGGAATTGCTGGTAAACACCAAGTTTCCTTCTGGAAAAGAAGACCTCTTAAAATCGTCTCCACAAGGTGAGAGTGTTATTGCTGCAGTGTAGACCTCTAGGTAATACTTTCACCTTTTCCCACATCAATTTTCAAATAAATACTGATGCATTTGAACTCATGTCCTATGAGTATTTAATGTAATTGGAAATAAGTATTTTAAAATACGAAATTTGACATTTTTTGAAAATACTTCCAATAGAATTAGCTGATTTCGGTCGCATTATTTGAAAATACTCAAATACTGTACACAGAAAAATTTGAATTTCAATAAAGAATTTAACACACGTATTTCAACACAGTTCTGGTACCAAGTGACCTTTCTTGCCCTCTCATATTCCTGTAAATAGTGTCTGCTCTAGATATATAGGTACCCTGCCATTTTAGGGTGGGACAAACACTAATGCAAAACAAGCTCTAAAATATTCTCAAATGTTGGCCTTAATCCACATCACAAACCACAAACCAAACTGCTCACTAACTGCCATTGATGTTTTCATTCTCTCAAAATGCTGACTGTGTTGCTGTCTCTGTCCCGCGCTGTTTTACCATGAGAAGACCAGCAGCAACGCTAGCTCAACCACACACTCACTCTGGCTGCTGTTTTACCAACAAGCTGTGTACGTAATGTGTGCACACATGATACTTGTCATTATGGTAGTAAGCGACACAAGTATAAGATGTTTTTTCCCCAATTAAACATGAATTCACTAAGGCATAGCTTGGAATTTGACCAACTCAAAGTCAGTGTTTCTCTCCATCTGTCCGTCTGCGTGACCCTAATAAGGTGTTTTGACAGATTGCTTGTGATGACAGAGTTGCTCATGTTAAGAGAAAACAAATATCCAGCTGTAAACACAGGTGTGAAGGAGGGCAGGTTGTAGCCTCCACCTCAAAGGCATGGTTGTTTTAGAGGAACCCGTTTTGTTCTCAGATCAATCTAGTTTCCAGACCGTGTCAATGCTATATAATATGATGGCTACTCACACCTTTCCTATTTAATGCACTTGAATGATTTCTATCATTCTACTTCCTCTTGACCTTTCACAAACTAATTTAAACGAACATTCTTAAATTGTATTTGAGTTTACTAAAGCATTATAACAGTAAAATAATACATTAACAACCCTGCTGAAACGTGGAGGGGAGGGGCTAACCCTGTGTTGACTATTTCGGCCACATTGATTGGTTGAGCATTTCAAGCAAATTGTGTTAAATTTTCTGGTAAGGCGGAGATCTTGTTCACTTGCTAATGTAGAACAGCTGTCGGGTGTGCTGATAACAGGATGCTGGTGATTCGTCATTTTAAAAGTCACGGCTACTCCGAAGAGGTGGGTCGATCATTTTGTCAATTGCTTGAATTTGAGGCTGTAAAACAGTGTCAAGGATTACAATGGCATAGGCTATATTGTATCCATCCAAACTGAATCGCTCTCATCAATAATTACAGGGGCGCTACTGTCACTGGGGAAGGGGGACGTTCCCCACATTCTGAAATTGCATTTTTGTCCACGATACAAAACGATTGTGCCGTAGGACCATGCGGACGCCTGTGAGCGGTTGGGTAGGCTGTTTGGAGTGTTTATCCGACTGGAAACAAATATGCCCCCCCCCGCACACACACACTTCTAAAACCAAAGTTGCGCCCCTACTAGGCTATATCATGCATTGTTTTTTGTATATTTTTTTAAAACAAAGAAATCAACTTTAGGGGCAAATGAGAAATAATACATACTGTTATAGGCAACAGGAATGTAGTAGTCTGGCACACAGAATGGGTTATTGGGAACATTTAGGTTACTGATATAGCCTACTGTAAATTGCATACCATTGCCAGTTTGCCATTGTTATTTTCAATGTGGTCGACCTGCCGCTGTGTATAGTAGGCCTATAAGATTATCTTCAGTGGCCTATTTCCTCTACAAAGCCTATTACTGCTGGGTGATCTTGTGCCTACTTTACGCAGGTGGGGCTGGGCTGGCTGGTCGCACCGCGTTGCGTCGAACTGAATTATTTATGAAACAATGTAGTTTCTAATAATAGCAGTAATCTCGGTGTAGCCCACACACTTCGAATGGCAGGGAAACGTTATGGGGCGGTATATTGTACGCTTCATCAGTCTGAACGCTTACATTTATGTTTTAGTTAACTAGAGAATTCTCACTGACAATTTATTTGTAAATCACATTTGTGCCACGGGCTGTGTTTTTTTTATGGCATCAAAGATAACTTTGACACTGATAAATAATGTTTCTGTAGATAAACGGTTTTTGTTCTCCATTAATGCAGGTAACACCAAACTGAGCTAGGTTGCACCGCACCTGCGCTTTTCATACAACAAAGTAATCTTGGAGACGAGATGACCGATGGTCCTAGGCTGCGGGGCAATGCATCGGCAGATGGGGATACGCTTTCCTCCGAATCCACTGAAGAGGGCTCAGGAAGAGTGGCCCTGAAGAAGGAGATTGGCCTTGTCAGCGCATGTGGAATTATTGTGGGCAAGTCATTATTATGCTCATCCGTTCTTGCTATCTATTATGTCTTCCTCAATGTAGGTATGGGTGTGTCTACCTAAAATCCAACCTAAATAGATTGCGATGAAATGTATGGTCCACATGGATTGCACAAACTGTGCTAATTTTGTAGCTGATCTGAACTGGTCTTGAAAAACCTGTGTACATTATTTAATGGCCAGGCTACTTCCTGAAAGTTTTGTGATTGCAAGAAAATCCACAGGGCTCAAAATACATTATGTGCCTGTGTGAGGTTGTCTATTTAACTGGTATGTGGATTTGTTCTAAAATGGCTGTCACAGAGCTGCATCCATCCCACCCACATGCAGAGGAAGTCAATAAAAAGTAATCTCAATAATGCTTGGCCTGTGTACCAGCTGCACTTTAAATCATCAGCATGGATCAGCAAAGTGTTCTTGGGGACCTTCAATGCTTCATACATTTATTTGGTACCCTTCCCCAGATATGTGCCTTGACACAGTCCTGTCTCTGAGCTCTTCGGACAATTCCTTCGACCTCATGGCTTGATTTTTGCTCTGGTATGCACTGAACTGTGGGACCTTATATAGACAGGTGTCTTTCCAAATCATGTCCAATCAATTGAATATAACACAGTTGGACTCCAATCAAATTGTAGAAACATCAGGAATGCTCAATGGAAACAGGATACACAAGAGCTTAATTGAGTCTCATAGCAAAGTGTCTGACTACTTATGTAAATAATCCATTTGCAAACAATTCTAAAAACCGGTGTTCACTGTCATTGTGGGGTATTGTGTGTAGATTTAGGAAAACAAATATTAATCAATTTTATAAGGCTGTAACGTAACAATATTTTGGTCAAGTCACCCAAAAAGTCGCATATTGCAGCTTTAAGGTAAACCCTTAAAGGGTATGTAAGCATAAACGTAACCACATGTAACATATGAATTTGCATTAGAATACGCAGCAAAAGTCCCAGTGCAACGTTACCCTTCACTTTTACATTTTGAGTTGTTACACAAAACGGATCGGCAGTCATGCCGGGAAAGAAAAATAAATTGTGGGGTGTGACTTAATATGGAGGATGTGACAAGTCAGCCTATTACCTATATGTAAACTCCAACAGAAATAACAGAACTTCAAATGTATAACTTCAAATTATACCAAATCAATTGCACTCATGACTACTGGTTTCAATTAAATTCAGCCAATTTACAAGCAAATATGAATGTTACAAATCAGCTTGCAAGGTTACTAGCCTGCTAACGTTAGCCCTACAATCTGCTAATGTTACATTAGTATTGTGAGTCAGCCAGATGCTATCAGCACCTCCCTTCCAGCAACATTAAAGTAAACCAACTTTTTGAAAATGCATAATGCCATCTAACCAGTTATTCAATAAGGTTACCGGTATATGTAGTTCTTATCCAGCCACCTAGAGTTATTTTAGTCTGACAGCTAACTAACCTAGCTAGCCAACCACCATGGTCTACATAGCTAAGTAGTTAGCCAGAGAAATTAGTCTAGCATAGGCAGGAACCCACAGAACACCCCCCCTCCTCCCCCCAAAAAAATTGACAGCTGAGTTGGTTACCAAAGTCAAAGAAGAGCTAAGGAGAGACCTTCAGAGGGAGAGCTAGCTAATCCAATAGCAATATAGTGAGGTAAATCCACATTACATTTACCTGGTTTATCTCCACTGTTGACACTTGCCATATTGGTTTGTAGGAAATAGGTTGCAGGCTTCACATTCACCTGGTTTGTCACTCATTCTGAATCCTGCCTTCTACTGATTATAACCTGCTGACTTCAACCGGACAAACTGTTCTGACTTCAAAGCTTGCTTCTCCTTTTTTGGACCACAAATGAGTCCTAACCCCGTCCTTGTGGGTATTACTGCACTAGCGACAAACAGAACTACAACACTCACCCGACTACCACTAACAAACATTACTTTATATGGTTTCTTCTTTGTGGATGTACATAGTAGCTCACCAGTGCCAACACTTGGTTTGGAATGTAATTACATGCTAGCAGGTAGTAGGTAGTGTTAGCCAGCTGAAATTAGCTAGGTATCACCGGTTCTCCATATGACGCTGAGAAATGCATTGTGGGTAGTTCCGAAGATATCCGTAAATAAGTTATGTTTAAGCTTTTTTACATTTTTGTAGTTTTAGGTAACCACATCGTGACTACAACTAAGTTACTAAGTCTTTGACCACGCTGCTACTTTGACAAGAACTCGTGCTTCCTTTCCTTTAAGGGTAATACTTAAGATGTTTTATGTAACTGGGCTCCATGGTTGAAGTGAACCTACAGGACAGTATAGCGCTCCAGGAACCGGGTTAGAGAGCCAGACCTGTGCTGTAGAATCACACCTCATAACAATTTCTCTGCGTGTAGATCTGATCTTTTAGAATTACTTTTGAAGTCGGAGTCTGACTGGGATCTTCCTTCCCTGGGTGGTCTTTGTGGTGAAGGGATCAGTCAGATAAGCCTGGGGGAAATGTGAGTGTCAGTCTGTTCCTGAGCGTGATTAGTCAGCAGTTGGTGGTTTTGCCCTGCTGTCCTGTTTGTGCTACTGTATTATTTCAGACTCCCAAAAACATTCTGATAATCCTGATCTTATGTTTGAGTCACAACAAGTAGTCTGAAGATGTAGTTGCGACTGATGTAAATGAGAAGAGGTAGTGGATAGTGAGTTATACAGTATGAGAAGTTGGCAAAGGGTTCCTGTGATGTTGTGCTTACTTGGCCCCTAAGCAGGAAGCTGTGGACTAAGTGACCGGAAACACTCACTTTCCGTTCCAGTCCACACTCCACTTGTTTATCAGCCAAAGGGACCATGTCGGCCTTAGTCAATGTTGTGTAATATTACCCTCCACTTTTGAAAGATTGATGCAGCATTTTCCACTCCTCCTTACCCTCCCTGTCTCTTTGTCTGGGTCTCAGGTAACATCATCGGTTCAGGGATCTTTGTGAGCCCAAAGGGTGTTCTGGAGAATGCGAGCTCTGTGGGGCTGGCTCTCATCGTGTGGATTGTCACTGGAGTGATCACAGCCATTGGCGCACTCTGCTATGCCGAGCTGGGCGTTACCATCCCCAAGTCTGGAGGAGACTACTCATACGTCAAGGACATATTTGGAGGACTTGCCGGGTAAGGGAAATGCATGGTGATGAGAGAATACTTATACTGTAAGATTACTGCAAGAGAAGTACTGGTTACCATCTGTCATTTTGAGCCACCCTTTTCTCAGACACAGAAATTGACAGTATACTGTACAAAGCCCCCCCCCCCCCACGAAGCAGTACATTTCCATCCTCTTGTCCTCCACCATTTCCTGTATGTCATTAACCTTGTTTTAGTGTCTGCCCTTTATTGTACACATGCATCAGCCCATATTATTGAATGTCTGCTAGTTGGTTTTTTGTGTTCACACTGTCCTCTAATGAGCACTGGTATTTATTTTCCTGACAGGTTTTTGCTCTACTTCAGAAATGTAGATGTTGATATACGTGAATGAGGTGTTTTGACGTGTGATTTTCTGACCCCCTCCCTCCTTCCCTCCCTACCTACCTCTCCCAGGTTCCTGCGTCTGTGGATCGCGGTATTGGTGATCTACCCCACCAACCAAGCGGTCATCGCCCTCACCTTCTCCAACTATGTCCTGCAGCCCCTATTTCCCTCCTGCTTCCCCCCAGAGAATGGCCTCCGCCTGCTGGCTGCTGTCTGTTTATGTGAGTGCCTCAGAGAACATGCATGCCGCCTTAGTTGTTTTTGGACTACTTTGTTTACTTCAGCCTGATCACTGGCCCTCCTGGCTCTCTTCGCTGAATTTGAGACTTGAGGTATATTTGTAGGTCAAATATACCGTATTACCCAGTCTACATTTACATTTAAGTCATTTAGCAGACGCTCTTATCCAGAGCGACTTACAAATTGGTGCATTCACCTTATGACATCCAGTGGAACAGCCACTTTACAATAGTGCATCTAAATCTTTTAAGGGGGGGGGGGTGAGAAGGATTACTTTATCCTATCCTAGGTATTCCTTAAAGAGGTGGGGTTTCAGGTGTCTCCGGAAGGTGGTGATTGACTCCGCCGTCCTGGCGTCGTGAGGGAGTTTGTTCCACCATTGGGGGGCCAGAGCAGCGAACAGTTTTGACTGGGCTGAGCGGGAACTGTACTTCCTCAGTGGTAGGGAGGCGAGCAGGCCAGTCTAGTATAGTGTTACTGTATTCCATGTGTGGTAAGTTGCTATGATGCGTGATGTGACTCTTCCTCCTTTCGTCCCAGTGTTGCTGACGTGGGTGAACTGCTCCAGTGTGCGCTGGGCCACTCGTGTTCAGGATGTCTTCACTACTGGGAAGCTGCTAGCCCTGGGTCTTATCATCATCATGGGCTTTATGCAGATCTGCAAAGGTAGACTCGGTCTCTTTGATTTTGATTCTGATCTGTAACTGTTGATTTCTTTCATCATTCATTAGTCATTGGGATGTCTACAGGATAGGCCTACTGTACGTGGAGTATTGGCAAAGACGGTACACTATGGAGATGCTTCTCCAATAGAAGAAAATGCAATCGGCGCCTGCGTAGCAACCTAGCGGTGCCAAAAGCCCTGGTCTACCCTAGAAATCCTGTGTAAATTACCATTGGCAGAATGGCCAAACTAAACTTTTTTTAGACTGCTGTTTTGGCCACTAAAATGTGATGTTATGATGATGTTCGATCCCCACTGGTAAACATTTAAAATTTCGCTACAAATCGGGATATTTAATTAAATATACAGTTTTAAGTCGGAAGTTTACATACATTTAGGTTGGAGTCATTAAAACTTGTTTTTCAACCACTCTACAAATTTCTTGTTAACAAACTATAGTTTTGGCAAGTCGGTTAGGACACCTTCTTTGTGCATGACACAGAAGTAATTTTTCCAACAATTGTTTAGACCGATTATTTCACTTATAATTCACAATGACAATTCCAGTGGGTCAGAAGTTTACATACACTAAGTTGACTGCCTTTCAACAGCTTGGAAAATTCCAGAAAATGATGTCATGGCTTTAGAAGCTTCTGATAGGCCAATTGACATCATTGGAGGTGTACCTGTGGATTTATTTCAAAGCCTACCTTCAAACTCAGTGTCTCTTTGCTTGACATCATGGGAACATCAAAAGAAATCAGCCAAGACCTCAGACTTTTTTGGGTAGACCTCCACAAGTCTGGTTCATACTTGGGAGCAATTTACAAATGCCTGAAGGTACCACATTCATCTGTACAAATAATAGTACGCAAGTATAATCACCATGGGACCACGCAGCCGTCATACTGCTCAGGAAGGAGACGCCTTCCGTCTCCTAGAGATGAACATATGTGGGTGCCAAAACTGCAAATCAATCCCAGAACAACAGCAAAGGACCTTGTGAAGATGTTGGCGGAAACTGGTACAAAAGTATATATTTCCACAGTAAAATGAGTCCTATATCAACAACTTGAGAGGCCGCTCAGCAAGGAAGAAGCCACTACTCCAAAACCGCCATAAAAAGCCTGACTACGGTTTGCAACTGCACATGGGGATAAAGATTGCACTTTTTGGAGAAATGTCCTCTGGTCTGATGTAACAAAAATAGAACTGTTTGGCCATAATGACCATCGTTATGTTTGGAGGAAAAAGGGGGAGGTTTGCAAGCCGAAGAACACCATCCCAACCGCGAAGCACGGGGGTGGCAGCATCATGTTGTGGGGGTGCTTTGATGCAGGAGGGACTGGTGCACTTCACAAAATAGATGGCATCATGAAGAGGGAAAATTATGTGGATATATTGAAGCAACAGCTCAAGACATCAGTCAGGAAGTTAACCCATTTGCGACCAAGCTTTTTCCAAATGGAAAATGACCCCAAGCATACTTCCAAAGTTGTGGCAAAATGGCTTAAGGACAACAAATTCAGGGTATTTGAGTGGCCATCACACAGCCCTGACCTCAATCCTATAGAAAATTTGTGGGCAGAACAGAAAAACGTGTGCGAGCAAGGAGGCCTACAAACCTGACTGTTACACCAGCTCTGTCAGGAGGAATGGGCCCAAATCAAATGTATTTATATAGCCCTTCGTACATCAGCTGATATCTCTAAAGTGCTGTACAGAAACCCAGCCTAAAACCCCAAACAGCAAGCAATGCAGGTGTAGAAGCACCCAACTTATTGTGGGAAGCTTGTTGAAGCCTACCTGAAACGTTTGACCCAAGTTAAACAATTGAAAAAGGCAATGCTACCAAATACTAATTGAGTGTATGTAAACTTCTGACCCACTGGGAATGTGATGAAAGAAATAAAAGCTGAAATAAATCATTCTCTCAACTATTATTCTGAAATTTAAAATTCTTAAAACAAAATGGTGATCCTGACCTAAGGCAGGGAATATTTCCTAGGATTAAATGTCAGGAATTGTGAAACACCTTAGCCAAATATATTAAAACTCAGTTTATGTAAACTTCCGAATTCAACTGTACTTGTCAAATATAAACGCAACAATTTCAACAATTTTACTGAGTTAGTTCATATAAGAAAATCACTCATTTGAAATTAACTCATTAGGCCATAACCTGTTGATTTCACTCGACTGGGCAAGGTGTGCATTTGCTCACTGAAGTCGGTTATGACGCCGAACTGCAATCAGGTCGAGATGCTGAGGACTGAGCACGCAGATGAGCTTCCTTGAGACTGTTTCTGACTGTTTGTGCAAAAATTATTTGGTTGTGCAAACCCACAGTTTCATCAGTGGTCCAGGTGGCTGGTCTTAGATGATCCCGCAAGTGAAGAAGCCAGATGCGGAGGTCCTGGGCACGGGGTCTGTGGTTGAGGCCGGTTGGACATACTGCCAAATTATCTAAAACAATATTGGAGGCAGTTTTTGGTAGAGAAATTCAAATTGAATTCTCTGGCAACTACTCTAGTGGACATTGCTGCAGCCAGCATGCCAATTGCACGCTCCCTCAAAACTTGAGACATCTGTGGCATTGTGTTGTGACACAACTGCACATTTTAAAATGTCCTTTCATTGTTCCAAGCACAAGCTGAACCTGTGTAATCATGCTGTTTAATCAACTATTTGATATGCCAAAGCTGTCAGGTGGATGGATTATCTTGGAAAAATATTTTTTAAATAAATACATTTATTTCACCTTTATTTAACCAGGTAGGCTAGTTGAGAACAAGTTCTCATTTACAACTGCGACCTGGCCTAGATAAAGCAGTGTGAACAGACAACAGAGTTACACATGGAGTAAACAATAAACAAGTCAATAACACAGTAGAAAAAAAGAAACAAATGTCTATACATTGTGTGCAAAAGGCATGAGGAGATAGGCAAATAATTACAATTTAGCAGATTAACACTGGAGTGATAAATGATCAGATGGTCATGTGCAGGTAGAAATACTGGTGTGCAAAAGAGCAGAAAAGTAAATAAATAAAAACAGTATGTGGATGTGGTAAGTCAATTGGGTGGGCTATTTACCGATGGACTATGTACAGCTGCAGCGATCGGTTAGCTGCTCAGACAGCAGATGTTTAAAGTTGGTGAGGGAATAAGTCCAACTTCAGCGATTTTTGCAATTCGTTCCAGTCACAGGCAGCAGAGAACTGGAAGGAAAGGCGGCCAAATGAGGTGTTGGTTTTAGGGATGATCAGTGAGATACACCTGCTAGAGTGCGTGCTACGGGTGGGTGTTGCCATCGTGACCAGTGAACTGGGATAAGGCGGAGTTTTGCCTAGCATGGACTTGTAGATGACCTGGAGCCAGTGGGTCTGGCGACGAATATGTAGCGAGGCCGACTAGAGCATACAGGTCGCAGTGGTGGGTGGTATAAGGTGATTTGGTAACAAAACGGATGACACTGTGATAAACTGCATCCAGTTTGCTGAGTAGAGTATTGGAAGCTATTTTGTTAATGACATCGCCGAAGTCGAGGATCGGTAGGATAGTCAGTTTTACTAGGGTAATTTTGGCGGCGTGAGTGAAGGAGGCTTTGTTGTGGAATAGAAAGCCGACTAGATTTGATTTTAGATTGGAGATGTTTGATATGAGTCTGGAAGGAGAGTTTACAGTCTACCAGACACCTAGGTACTTAAAGATGTCCACATATTCTAGGTCTGAACCATCCAGGGTGGTGATGCTAGTCGGGCGTGCGGGTGCAGGCAGCGAATGGTTGAAAAGCATGCATTTGGTTTTACTGGCGTTTAAGAGCAGTTGGAGGCCACGGAAGGAGTGTTGTATGGCATTGAAGCTCGTTTGGAGATTAGATAGCACAGTGTCCAAGGAAGGGCCAGAAGTATACAGAAAGGTGTCGTCTGCTTAGAGGTGGATCAGGGAATCTCCCGCAGCAAGAGCAACCTCTTTGATATATACAGAGAAAAGAGTCGGCCTGAGAATTGAACCCTATGGCACCTCCATAGTCTGCCAGAGGACCGGACAACATGCCCTCCGATTTGACACACTGAACTCTGTCTGCAAAGTAGTTGGTGAACCAGGCACGGCAGTCATTAGAAAAACCGAGGCTACTGAGTCTGCCGATAAGAATATGGTGATTGACAGAGTCAAAAGCCTTGGCCAGGTCAATGAAGACTGCTGCACAGTACTGTCTTTTATCGATGGCGGTTATGATATCGTTTAGTACCTTGAGCGTGGCTGAGGTGCACCCGTGACCGGCTCGGAAACCAGATTGCACAGCGGAGAAGGTACGGTGGGATTCGAGATGGTCAGTGATCTGTTTGTTGACTAGGCTTTCGAAGACCTTAGATAGGCAGGGCAGGATGGATATAGGTCTGTAACAGTTTGGGTCCAGGGTGTCTCCCCCCTTTGAAGAGGGGGATGACTGCGGCAGCTTTCCAATCCTTGGGGATCTCAGGCGATATGAAAGAGGTTGAACAGGCTGGTAATAGGGGTTGCGACAATGGCGGCGGATAGTTTCAGAAATAGAGGGTCCAGATTGTCAAAACCAGCTGATTTGTACAGGTCCATGTTTTGCAGCACTTTCAGAACATCTGCTATCTGGATTTGGGTAAAGGAGAAGCTGGGGAGGCTTGGGCGAGTAGCGGGGGGGGGGGGGGGGCGGAGCTGTTGGCCGAGGTTTGAGTTGCCAGGAGGAAGGCATGGCCAGCCGTTGAGAAATGCTTATTGAAGTTTTCGATTATCATGGATTTATCAGTGGTGACCGTGTTACCTAGCCTCAGTGCAGTGGGCAGCTGGGAGGAGGTGGTCTTGTTCTCCAATGGACTTTACAGTGTCCCAGAACTTTTTGGAGTTAGAGCTACAGGATGCAAATTTCTGCTTGAAAAAGCTGGCCTTTGCTTTCCTGACTTCCCTGAACAGTTGCATATCGCGGGGACTATTCAATGCTATTGCAGTCCGCCACAGGATGTTTTTGTGCTGGTCGAGGGCAGTCAGGTCTGGAGTGAACCAAGGGCTATATCTGTTCTTAGTTCTGCATTTTTTGAACGGAGCATGCCTACTGACGGGATGAGGTCAATATCCTTCCAGGATACCCGGGCCAGGTCGATTAGAAAGGCCTGCTCGCAGAAGTGTTTTAGTGAGCGTTTGACAGTGATGAGGGGTGGTCGTTTGACTGCGGGCCCGTAGCGGATACAGGCAATGAGGCAGTCATCGCTGAGATCCTGATTGAAGACAGAGGACGTGTATTTGAGGGGCCAGTTGGTCAGGATAATGTCTGAGGGTGCCCTTGTTTACAGATTTAGGGTTGTAACTGGTGGGTTCCTTGAGGATTTGTGAGATTGAGGGCATCTAGCTTAGATTGTATGACTGCCGGTGTGTTAAGCATATCCCAGTTTAGGTCGCCTAACAGAACAAACTCTGAAGCTAGATGGGGGGGCGATCAATTCACAAATGGAGTCCAGGGCACAGCTGGGAGCGGAGGGGGTTCGGTTGCAGGCAGCAACAGTGAGACTTATTTCTGGAGATAGTAATTAAAAAAATTAGTAGTTTGAACTGTTTGGGTATGGACCTGGAAAGTATTGACATTACTTTGCAGGCTATCTCTGCAGTAGACTGCAACTCCGCCCCTTTTGGCAGTTCTATCTTGACGGAAAATGTTATAGTTGGGAATGGAAATCTCTGAATTTTTGGCGGCCTTCCTAAGCCAAGATTCAGACAAGGCAAGGACAACAAGAGGGATGGAAAGGAGGAGTAGTATGAGGGTGCGGCTAAAGGCTATCAAAACTGGTCGCCTAGAGCGTTGGGGACAAAGAATAAAAGGAGCAGATTTCTGCTTACTATCAGGGATGTAAACAAATTTGTGCACAAGATTTGAGAGAAATTATCTTTTTGTGCTTATGGAAAATTTCTGGGATTTTTTTTCAGCTCATGAAACATGAGACCAACACATTACATGTTGATTGGTACTTTTGTTCAGTGTAGTTATCCATTCTGACGTCATTTGTTGTGACGCAGGACCACGTGCTGACAGACAAATCACTGGCCAGTAGGCTCTGAGGAGGGCCACGCCCTCATGTCATAGACATTAAGGTTGACTCTCAGGCAGGATGAAAATGACTACATCGACCACAATCTTTTCCTGCAGTTACAGCCACTTTCAACATGATCCTTAGTGATTTTTTTGTTGTTGGTGCCATTCAGCTCAATTCAGCAATATTGCACGCTTCAAATTAAAATACTTCTGGCTTCATGCGCCAGCTGCTTTTTCCCATATTAATACATGGATGACGTCAGCGCTGTCACGATCTACTGGTTTTCATGTCCATGGACCCCACACACAATTCCATCACCCACTCTGTGTTCTGTGTTGTCTGTGCCCAGGGGAGTATTACTGGCTGGAGCCTGCGCATGCATTTGAGACGTTCCAGCCCTATGACATTGGCCAGATAGCCCTGTCCTTCCTGCAAGGCTCCTTTGCCTACGGGGGATGGAACTTCCTCAACTATGTCACAGAGGAGCTTGTCGACCCCTACAAGTGAGCTAGATCCCCCAACTTGACCGAAATCACAAGTTGCACATGGTCTCAACAGGGTAGCATTACATACACACCCAATCTAACCAGTCATGTCTGGATATCATTAGTGTCCGACTTGGGCAGGAGCTCACTGGAGTGGAGTACCGGCACCAAAAATGTTCTACTGCTTGAGCTCCTGCACCTCCTTATAGAATAATAGCTCAAATTTATTGTGGAAATGCTGTACCTAAATATATACGGTACCGGCACCCAAAATGAGTATCGGTACCTATTTCAGTCCAAGTCGAGCACTGGTTATCCTAGTCAACCATGATCTATACCTTTTAACTCTGTATTACAGATGAGACTGTGTCCTGTTAGGCCTGTGTTATCAATTTGGATGGTAATTCACACCATTCATACACCCCCACCAGAACCCCAGCTCTTCAACCCTGTTCTCTCTGTATAACAGGAACCTTCCTCGGGCCATCTTCATCTCCATCCCTCTGGTGACTTTTGTTTATGTGTTCGCCAACATCGCCTATGTCACCGCCATGAGTCCTCAGGAGCTGCTGGCCTCCAATGCCGTCGCTGTGGTGAGATGCCCCGGCCCTCCCCATTCTGCTGCCCTTGTGTAGCTGCTTTTGGGAATGGCTGCGTTTGGGACTCATGCAGCTTGGTCTAAAGTCTGGTTATCAGTAGAAAATGCTTTTAGTCACCAGTCTTGGATTTCAAAGTCATCCTGAAACATCAGTTAGTAGAATTTGTTTGTTGAAACTCTCCTCTCTCCTGTGTCCACAAATTCTCTTCCAGACATTTGGTGAGAAGTTACTTGGAGTGATGTCATGGATCATGCCCATCTCTGTCGCACTGTCTACTTTTGGGGGGGTCAATGGCTCCCTCTTCACTTCGTCGAGGTCAGTTTATGCACCCCATCCTTCGCTCTCGGTTTGTCTTTTTGCTCTCACGCTGTCTGTAATTACATTCCCCATTCTTTCCTCCTGTCTGTAGTGCGTCCTTCATACTTGTGGAAATATCAGACCACAGAATGATCACATCTAGTCACTATGATTCCTGTTCTTTCTGCACTCTCTAACCCCTTTCTTATTCCATATGTTGCACCTCTGTGTGCCTCTACCATCACTGCCCTGCTTTGTCTTAATTTCTTTGTGTCCCATTTGTTATCACTTGTTTGTTTTTCTACACCTCAATGGACAGTTTCTTTTTTACCCCTCGTTCTTTGTGAGTCCAAAAGCAACAAGAGAGAGGACTGTTTTTCCAGTATCTCAGTGCTGACCTTATATTCATGTTCTTCACCGTCTCTTTCAGGCTGTTTTTTGCTGGCGCAAGGGAAGGCCATCTCCCCCGGCTACTGGCGATGATTCATGTGAAACGCTGTACCCCAATCCCAGCCCTACTATTCACCGTGAGTCCTAACTTTACCCGGCGTAACCTCTCTTCCTCTCTCACACCTACAAACGTGTCATCCCAGTTCATTTTATGTACAGTAGTCTCTCGAGTCTGTAATGCTTAATTTGACTTTAAAATGAATGGATGACTTTTGCCCCACCACCCTGCTTCTTTACAGTGTGTATCCACCCTACTGATGCTGTGCACCAGTGACATGTATACCCTCATCAACTATGTGGGCTTCATAAACTACCTCTTCTATGGGGTCACCGTCGCTGGGCAGATTGTGCTGCGCATCAAACAGCCAGACCTATATCGGCCTATCAAGGTAAAACCTTCATGCCTGTGCTTCCATCACTCAATCCGTTTGGACAAGGTTATTGCTTGCACATTTTGGGAGGAGCATGGTTTTGATAAGAATTCTTTACTCAATACTGTCCTGATTGCAGTCATGGGTCTACTCTTGTTTATGACAAGTTACAAGCTGACATATGAACAATGCCATAATTGTCAAAGCATGTGTTGTGTTCCCCCTGTGGATTGTTCAATTGTTTACTCTTTACTTTGTATGCATTACATTGTTTGTGTAAATTTATCATGTATGAGATGGTATAGATTGTTGGCTGTCCTGTCTTCAGGTGAGCCTGGTGTGGCCAGTGATCTACCTGTTGTTCTGGGCCTTCCTGCTCCTCTTCTCGCTGTACTCTGAGCCTGTGGTGTGTGGCCTCGGCATGGCTATCATGCTGACTGGAGTCCCTGTCTACTTCCTGGGGGTCTTCTGGGACAACAAGCCCCAATGCTTCAACACCTTCATCGGTATGGAAACCATATTCACTAGTGATGATGCTCATTACTACGTCCCCTAGTTCTTTCTAGTAAAGTGCTAAATGACAGTACCTGTACCATTTATTGTTGTGCAAAATGCTTAGCTTTCGGGATTACAGTCGTGGCCAAAAGTTGAGAATGACACAAATATTAATTTTCAGTCTGCTGCTTCACTGTCTTTATATATTTTTGTCAGATGTTACTATGGACTATTGAAGTATAATTACAAGCATTTCATAAGTATCAAAGGCTTTTATTGACAATTACATGAAGTTGACGCAAAGAATCTATTTGCAGTGTTGACCCTTTTTCAAGACCTCTGCAATCCACCCTGGCATGCTGTCAATTAACTTATGGGCCACATCCTGACTGATGGCAGCCTATTCTTGATTCTTGCATAATCAATGCTTGGAGTTTGTCAGAATTTGAGGGTTTTTGTTTGTCCACCCGCCTCTTGAGGATTGACCACAAGTTCTCAATGGGATTAAGGTCTGGGGAGTTTCCTGGCCATGGACCCAAAATATCGATTTTTTTTGTTCCCAGAGCCACTTATTTATCACTTTTGCCTTATGGCAAGGTGCTCCATCATGCTGGAAAAGGTATTGCTCGTCACCAAACTGTTCCTGGATGGTTGGGAGAAGTTGCTCTCGGATGATGTGTTGGTACCATTTTTAATTAATGGCTGTGTTCTTAGGCAAAATTGTGAGTGAGCCCACTCCCTTGGCTGAGAAGAAACCCCACAATTCAGTTCATTTGCATGGCAAAGAGGAACTTTGCAATTCATCTATCACTCTTTATAAACTTCTGGAGTATATCCAAATTGCCATCACACAAACTGAGGCAGCAGACTTTGAAAATTAATATTTGTGTCATTCTCAACTTTTGGCCACGACTGTATTGATATGAAATCTATTTTTTCCTCTTCTACAGTTGGTTACTCACTACTTTCTCCCACCCAGGTAAGATGACCCATGTGTGCCAAAAGTTCTGTGTGGTGGTGTACCCAGACATGGGCGAAAGCAGGAATGTAGGAAACCAGGGAACGGAATAGGGACAAAGATCTAGGGGATGTGTTCATCTGAATGGACATTGGCACAGACAGTCACTCCTAAAAGGGTGTTGAGAGAGACTGGGAGACATCAAAAGATGGACGGATGCACTCAAGGAGATATGCTACAGCACATGGTTTTCTCTTGTAAATGTTGACTAGCCTTAAGACTTTACACATCTGCCTCAATGCAATTACTACTGCCCATTCCCATGAGTCTGAGCTGCAATATCAATATATTGGACAGATAAGTAATGTTGATGTTCAGATGTAAAGATAATTTTCTTCTGTTTTGGAGAATGTTGTACTGTATTGTCTTTTATTTAGATTTTGGTATCGGTTTCATTTCCGTTTTGGTTGTGGCAAAGTTGAATAGTGATCTTAATGTATAGTCTTCCACATAACACTAAACAAACTCATTCCCTAAATGTTTGTTTACTGCATTTAATTTATCACCCCTTTTCATTGTTTTGTTATTGTTGTACATGAGTGTAATGTCTTCTGTAGACTGCTCTTCAATGAACTAGAGGGTAGGTGTACTCCTGAACGATTAGATCCTTTTATGTGATAAAGCCACTTCAAAGTCACGTTATACCACTCATGTAACTTGATATGTAGATCTTCGAGATTAGATTTTTAATTCTTGCAAAAGAACTAGCATGACCCATACACTGAATGTAATAATTATGTAAACAAATGATTAATAATCATAGAAATGCTGCATAGAAAATATATAATTTACATTAAGTTTTGCTCAAAGGCGCAAACTTCGTCTGTTTATGATTGTCAATAATAATGCAACATATTCCTTTATAAAGCCAGTCACAGGTCTTTTTGTTTGGTGATACACATCTTGCATTGATTGAAATGTTTATTACTGTGCTGCTCAGCATGGAATCACTAATTCCTTACACTTTCAAGATTCATTACCATCTTATATTCTCAATATCAATAGAAACATGCAATGAAACACTAACACACTAGTCATTTGAATGATAAGAAATTCCTCACTGAACTGCCACCATCTATCTTACATGCTTTGTTACCCTGTTTGTCAAGCAACAACAGGCAATGACAATGAACAGGCATGCTCCTACTGTCTCCTTGTGGTGCTGGGAAGCCCAATGCTGGTGGTTTAGTTCCTTCCTGCCATTAAAATCCTCCCACAAACACTATCTCTCTGCTCCATTTATGTGGTCCGATCTATGCTTCCGAGGATATTATTTAACTTACCACCACTGTTTAGTAATAACATGTAAAACAGCTCTCATGTAAATGTGTTAATTGAGTTGTGCAGTGGCAGAAAGGCAAACGTGCATGTTTAGACACTTACACAATGTTATGGATGAAAATAAAATTACATAGGGATGACTGATGAGAGGAATGTTGCTATAATATGGAAAAAGATGACTGACCATGACCTTCAATGTAATTGTTCAGGTGATTGCTTCTCTGTCAATGCACCATCAGTTTACTCAGCACCCCCACCTCAAGCTTTCATCCACCTGGGGTGTATTAATTAGTTGGATTGTTTTGCAACTAGTTTGTATTGGACAAATGTTTGTATTGGACAAATTCAGTTATGTTTGCTTTAGTTTGTTTCATGGAACAAACGATAACCAGATGTTGCTAACTGTTTGTTGCTAAATGCTTAATACACCCCTGTTGTCAAGGACACCGACCTCCACGTAGCCTACAGTCTAGGCCTAGGAACAGACAGTGTTCCTAGCAAAGGTGTCTAAATTCTGGATTACAGTGCTATGTATTGGCCATTGAGAGGCTTTGACGCCAGTGGTCGGCCATATTGGCAACCCCCAGTAGGCGCAGTCCTACGTAGGAATGAATGGAATTGTACTGTATTTAAATTAAATATTTCAAGGACAAAATTAAATATTTAAGTATGTTTTTGGTATAGTGGGACACTAACATCATGCATTAAGGTGTATGTAATACAACAAATGTGGCAAAAATGAATGTAGGCATTAATTTCTATAGCTATTTTTCTTTCCAACGGCGAGGGAGTGCCAAGATGGAGGCAAGAGGCTTCAACACAGCACCCCCTACAAATCATCTAGTGTATAAATAATTTGTTTTTTTTAGCCTTCAGTTTTCCTAAGGGGCGGAGTTCAGGGTTTGTCAGAGATCCGATTTCGGAAGTGATGCTGCCATTATGTTTTTCAGATTAAGTTTATGGGTTTAGGTACTGTCGTACTTTAGGCGTCCAGCCAATATAAGCCGCCCATTCATTTGTGAGGCAAGCGTTTAATGAATGTTGACACATCTCCGTTTATTGAGCAAAGAAACCGGCTTGGTATTTTTATAGGGGCGTTTTCACTTTCTGAAGGTAAGAGACAAGCTCCCATGTAATCGAAGGTTATCCTCGGGCATTAACGTTAGCTAGCTGGCTAAATAAATGCATGGTTGACATCTCTATTAAGCATGTTCTAAAAGTAGATCGCCTAACGAACTGAATTTCTATGCAAGAGCTGTGGTTCCTCGCTTGCCATCACAGCATAAAAACATCGTGTGTTGTGTGTGGCTAAGGAGTGCTAGTTAGGTGAGTGAATTTGATAGTTAACTACATTGACTGTGTCAAGATAAAATTGACGTCAATGTTTTATATTTCACGGCTGCCTGTAAATGTACGTAAAGCTTGTTTAGTTGTACATCATGGTCGTTTCGTATTTAACTTTTCACTAATGACTGAACGGCTGCTCTATTAAACGAATTAGAGACCTCGGGTGTATCATTAACCCCACTTGCACCTCGGAAGTAATATTGTTGTTCTTCATGACTGTACAGGAAATGCGAGTGTTTTTACAGGCGCTCATGAACGTGTTATTAGTTTTGCTTGGACCGATACTCAATGCATTTTCCCGTTCAGATTACTATGTATTCTTGTATGTCTGTCACCTGCCTTACGTGTCGGTGAGCCAGGCAGGTAATAAGGACCTTTGTTGATGTTGTTGGAGCTCATCCTGAACTCTCTTTCACTCACTCAAACAGCAGAGCCATGTCTCCTTCGGTGCGTCTGCAGGAGATGATCAGGGTGATCAGAGGAGCCCGTACACAGGGTGAGGAGCGTGGTGTGATCCAAAGAGAGTGTGCTGCCATCCGGGCACAGTTCAGACAGGCTGACAATGGGACCCGCTCTCACAACTTGGCAAAGCTGCTCTATGTGCACATGCTGGGCTACCCCGCCCACTTTGGTCAGGTAGTGAACAGTGCTCTTAAGATTATAATTATTTATTTAGTTTCTACAGCGCTTTTCATTACATCTCAGTGTTGATAATATAAATAAACAAGCAACATATAAAATATATACAGAATGTAGCTACACTGAACAAAAATATAAATGCAACAATTTCAAAGATTTTACTGAGTTACAGATAATTTAAGGAAATCAGTCAATTTAAATAATTTAATTTGGCTGAAATCTATGAATTTCACATGACTGGGAATACAGCTATGCAACTGTTGGTCACAGATACCTTCTTTTTTTTTTAAGTTAAGGGCGTGGATTAGACAACCAATCAGTATCCGATGTGATCACCTTTTGCCTCATGAAGCACGGCACATCTCCTTCACATAGAGTTGATCAGGCTGTTGATTGTGGCCTGTGGAATGTTGTACCACTCCTCTTCAATGGCTGTGCGAAGTTGATGGATATTGGCGGAAACTGGAACACGCTGTCGTACAAGTCGATACAGAGCATTCCAAACGTACTCAATTGGTGGCATGTCTGGTGAGTAATGCAGGCCATGGAAGAACTGGGACATTTTCAGCTTCCAGGAATTGTGTACAGATCCTTGCGACATGGGGGATGTGCATTATAATGCTGGAACATGAGTTGATGGCGGCTGATGAATGGCAAGACAATGGGCCTCCGGATGCCATAGATAAAATGCAATTGTGTTCGTTGTCTCTAGTTTATGCCTGCCCATACCATAACCCACCACCTCCATGGGGCACTCTGTTTACAACGTTGACATCAGCAAACTGCTCACCCACACAACGCCATACACTCTGTCTGCCATCTGCCCGGTACAGTTGAAACCGGGATTGATCCGTGAAGAGCACACTTCTCCAGCGTGCCAGTGGCCATCGAAGGTGAACATTTCACCACTGAAATCGGTTACGATACCGAGCTGCAGACAGATCAAGACCCTGGTGAGGACTACGAGCACGCAGATGAGCTTCCCTGAGACGGTTTCTGACAGTTTGTGCGGAAATTCTTTGGTTATGCAAACCCACAGTCTGTTTCATCAGCAGTCCAGGTGGCTGGTCTCAGACGATCTCGCAGGTGAAGATGCCAGATGTGTAGGTCCTGGGCTGGTGTGGTTACACGTGGTCTGCGGTTGTGAGGCCGGTTGGACGTACTGCCAAATTCTCTAAAACGATGTTGGAGGCGACTTATGGTAGAGAAATGAACATTAAATTCTCTGGCAACAGCTCTGGTGGACATTCCTCCAGTCAGCATGCCAATTGCAGGCTCCTTCTATACTTAAGTCATCTGTGGCATTATATTGTGTGATAACTTCACATTTTAGAGTGGCCTTTTATTATCCCCAGCACAAGCTGCACCTATGTAATGAACATGCTGTTTAGTCAGCTTCTTGATATGCCACACCTGTCAGGTGGATGGATTATCTTGGCAAATGAGAAATGCTCACTAACAAAGATGTAGCCAAATTTATGGACCAAATTTGAGAGAAATAAGCTTTTTGTGCAAATGGAAAATATCTTGGCTCTTTTATTTCAGCTCATGGGACCAACACTTTACATGTTGCATTTATATTCTTGTTCAGTGTACATAAGATGTCAGGGGATGACTCTGTAGAGTTGGTATATTTGCTCTTTTTGTATCCTAACGACCCCCCCCCCCCCCCCCCCCCCCCCCCCCCCCCCCAATCTGGTGTCAGATGGAGTGTGTGCGTCTGATTGCAAGCCCTCGGTACAATGAGAAACGTGTTGGGTACCTGGGTGCCATGATGCTTCTAGACGAGAAACAGGATGCCAGTCTGCTCATCACTAACTCCATCAAGAAGTAAGGACAATTTTATCTGAAATGCTCTATTAAAGGGGAAATATAAGACAGACGGACGGTTCTACAGTTCCATAATCATGTGTAGGCTGTGTATGATCAATGTAGTCATTAGTCACATAAACATAGTGGTCTAGTAGCCTCTACTTGAGGACAAAGTCATTGAGAAATGGTCATGAAACCCCTCTCTCTCTCTCTCTCTCTCTCTCTCTCTGTGTTTCAGTGACCTGTCCCACAGCAGTCAGTATGTCCAGTCTCTGGCTCTGTGTACTCTGGCCTGTATGGGCTCAGCTGAGATGTGTCGAGACCTGGCCCCAGAGATCGACCGCCTCCTCAGAGCCTCGAACTCCTACATCAAGAAGAAGGTGAGCACCGTCTGTAGCCACACACACACCGCCACTCCTTCCATCATGGTTGAGCTTGGTAATGCAGAAACACAAACCAATCCATCTTGATCACTACTGTCAAACACTGCATTGCAACAGACTGATGTATACAATCATGGGCACTGATGTTGAAGGTTATTTTAGTTATGAAGCTGATCGTGATGACATTTCAGGCAGCTCTATGTGCAGTACACATGGTGAGAAAAGTACCAGAGCTAGGGGAGCTGTTCACCCCTGCAGCTCGATCCCTGCTCTCTGAAAAGAACCACGGTGAGTCACTCATCTAACCATTTAAAAAATATATTTTTATTACCAGCAATCTGTTCAAATAAATAAATCAAACAACTGTTCACTGTCTGCTCCTCTGTACCAGGCTGTCCGTCTCTACCTATTTCACAGTCTTACATTTGAGGACAGTACGTAGTCTTACATTTTGACTGTGAGCTGTTATTATGCATGTTATAGTAAATGGTGTCAGTGTGGCAAATATTCCCCTGTCCTAATGGTTTCGTCCGATTGCAGGGGTTTTACATGGAGCTGTGGTTCTGATCACTGAGCTGTGTGAGCGCAACCCAGACACTCTAGAGCAGTTTCGTAAGGTAAGACACACACTTAAACCTCATCCTACTCCATTCCAGTACATCCACTCAACATGAGACATTACATTTCAGTCCCTTGAAATGTATATATTTGGTTTTACACTGTTAAACTTCTAATTACAAAAACAGAACACATTCTCCCACAACCCTAGATGATGGTCTGTGAGTCTGACTCCTGCTCTGTGTGTGTTTGGCCCAGGCGGTGCCGGAGCTGGTCCTGATGATGAAAGGCCTGGTGATGTCGGGCTACTCTCCAGAACACAATGTGGCTGGGATCAGTGACCCATTCCTGCAGGTCAGTGTTTTGAATAGTGAATTGGAATCGGGGTAAAAACAAGCATATTGTGACAGAATCTACATGTTTCTCTCTCTCTCTTCCTCCGACTTCCTCCATCATTAGGTGCGCATTCTTAGGTTGCTGAGGATCCTGGGGCGCAATAATGACACAGCCAGTGACGCCATGAATGACCTGCTGGCCCAGGTACAGTATTTCCATCAATAAATAGTCATGCAGGGTTGTTTTATGAACTATTTAGATTTTAATCACAGCTTTTGTATTATTGACCTTCAGGTGGCTACGAACACAGACAGCAGTAAGACCGCAGGCAGTGCTGTTTTGTATGAAACTGTTCTCACTGTTATGGACATCAAATCAGAAAGTGGCTTGAGGGTAAGTGTCACACATGATATTGTCATCAAGAGATTTCTTGTTTGTATATATTTATATCTATTGGAAGTGCTACAAGTGATGGAGGCCAATGTAGCTTACATTTCTGCATAACAGAAGCCGTATCGAAGATGTTTTGTGTGTGACAGGTCTTGGCTGTGAACATCCTGGGGAGATTTCTTCTGAACAATGATCGGAACATCCGGTTAGTCTTCCCTCTCTCTCTTCCTTTGATCTCATCTGGTCCTTTTTCATGGTTTCTGGCCTGTTGCCTAGAAGATTATTGTTGCCTGAGGCAGACAAACATCTGGATTCTGATCATGCTTAACACGGTCAGTAATGTCTATTTGTGGGATTATTTAGCTAGAGCCCTTAGAATGACAGACAGGGTTCTCTGTACGTCGTGGGCTCACGTTCACATATGAAGTTTCCTTTTATCGGTCTGTTCTGAGGCATACTTCCTGTTGGGATTGCCTTAGTAGGGTCTGTCTGGTCCAGCAGGCTATTCTTGTCTGGTTTTAGGCTTAAGCTCACATCCCTGTGACAGTGTGATGGCTGCTGGAGAGCTGCTAGACTGGCTTAGATGGGATCATTCTGTCATATCGTTTCACCAGATGCACTACATATACAAAACTATGTGGACACCCATTCAAATTTGGCTATTTCAGCGACACTTGTTGCTGACAGGTGTATAAAATTGAGCACACAGCCATGCAATCTCCATAGCCTAACATTGGTAGTAGAATGCCCTTACTGAAAATCTCAGTGACATTCAACTTGGCACTGTCATAGGATGCCATCTTTCCAACAAGTCAGTTAGGCAAATTTCTGCACTGCTAGAGCTGCCCCGGTCAACTATAAGTGCTGTTATTGTGAAGTGGAAACATCTAGGAGCAACAATGGTTCAGCCGGGAAGTGGTAGGCAAGCTCATAGAATGGGAACGCAGGGTCTTACATTTACATTTACATTTAAGTCATTTAGCAGACGCTCTTATCCAGAGCGACTTACAAATTGGTGCATTCACCTTATGACATCCAGTGGGACAGTCACTTAACAAGTGCTTAGTACGTAAAAATGGTCTAACTTCCGGTTGCAACACTCACTACCATTTAAAAAAATATATGTATGTTTTTTAACTGCTTCTGGAAGCAATGTCAGCACAACAACTGTTCGTCGGGAGCTTCATGAAATGTGTTTCCTTGGCCGAGCAGCCGCGCACAATAATGGTCTGGGGCTGTTGTTCATGGTTCGGGCTACGCCCCTTTGTTCCACTGAAGGGAAATCTTAACTCTACAGACTACAATGATATTCTAGATGATTCTGTGCTTCCAACTCTGGCAACAGTTTGGGGAAGGCCCTTTCCTGTTTCAGCATGACAATGCCCCTGTGCACAAAGTGAGGTTAATACAGAAATGGTTTGTTGAGATCGGTGTGGAATAACTTTACTAGCTTAAACAAAGCCCTTCAAAATCATCGAACACCTTTTGGATGAATTGGAAGGCCGACTGCGAGCCATGCCTAATCGCACAACATCTGTGCCCGACCTCACTAATGCTCTTGTGGCTGAATAGAAGCAAATCCCCTCAGCAATGTTTCAACATCTAGTGGAGTCTTCCCAGAAGAGTGGAGGCTGTTATAGCAGCAAAGGGGGACCAACTCCATATTAATGCCCATGATTTTGATTTTCGACGAGCAGGTGTTCACATACTTTTTGTCATGTAGTGTAGATATTTAAAATAAAATTCAAAGACCTTGAACTTGGAGGAGAGCAGTCACGCCTAACACCAGGGAAGAAAGCACACAGCAATTTTTTACATAATATATATGAGATGGGAGATCTTGGAAATTATACTTATAGACAAGAATCACAAGCATGTTGCTTGGTTGAGCAGAGTATATTTTCCGTGAAATGTATACATGCACCAATTGTGTTGATCAATTCACAGCCCTTACACAAATATAATGCAGAAATATAACTTGTCTGAATGTATTTATTTTTATTCATGCACAGGTATATTTCCATGACTTCCCTTCAGAAAATTGTTCAGACGGACCACAATGCAGTGCAGCGTCACAGGGGGACCATAGTGGACTGCCTGAAGGACCAGGATGCTTCTGTCAAACGGTAATGTTGTGATTTCTGAACTTATCTTACCAGCTGGCCATGTTCTGCCTATACATGAGCTATTATGGAAGGAGGTGTGGTAATGTAGAGAACAGCAAACAGTATATTGTTCTATTATTTATGTTTATCCCTCAGCCGGGCGTTGGAGCTTTCTTTGGCCCTGGTGTCAGCTGTCAACATCCGCTCTCTGATGAAGGAGCTTCTCCTCTTCCTCTCCAGCTGTCCCCCAGAGCTCCGAGCACACACCACCTCAGGCATCTTCAACGCTGCAGAGAGGTACAGGGCTGGACCTCGCCTGGCTATGGGCTTTAATCTCTATGCCACAAAGTCTCTCTGTGGTCTGTGTGTGCTGGGATGTCTCATTTTGTGTCTTTGTCTATATGAATGTTTCCCTGTCTCTTTGAGTGACATGTTACTGTGTTTCTGTCTTGCTCTCAGTGTCTGTATATCTCACAGCTATCTGGCTGTTCTATCATAAAACATACACAGGCCTAGCCAGGAGCCTGCCCTCCCTGTGTGTCAGTCTCTGTGACTGTCTATATTTGTGTCTGAGCCGCAACACTGACCACTAAGTCTCTGTCTCTGTTAGGTATGCTCCCTCTCAGCGCTGGCACATTGACACCATCCTGCATGTCCTCACCACGGTAAATAATGACACTATATACTGCACCACAATCACCTGGTTTCAGAGCCTTTACAACTTGTTTTTAACTGAATATCTATTGTAAATACCCCCATGATGTGTCTCACTGGTCTCACTCCACTAGCCTATACCTCAAGCCGTCTGGGTGGAAACTAGGCCACCCCACATTGCCAATGTTTGACTTTAGTCTAGACAGTGGAGTTCTTCACTGATCAAGAAGGGACCCGTTCCGACCCGCACCAAGAGCAGCAGCATAAATTCTAGAATTTCTCTCTCTACTGCAGCAGTCATTCAGATCTGTATGGATCCTTCGGGACAAGTCAGTTAAAATGACACATACCTGGGACAATTCGATCCGACCCAGACCCGTGACATTATTTAGAGTTCTAGATCCGGACCCGCTGTCTAACTTTCTACTAGGCAGTACAAAATCAAATCACAGTTTATTTGTCACGTGTGCCGAATACAACAGCCTTACCGTGAAATGCTAAAATGCTTTTACAGTGAAACAGTAAAAATACATTTGAAAATAACAGTAGCAAGGCTATACAGTGGAGCAAAAAAGTATTTAGTCAGCCACCAATTGTGCAAGTTCTTCCACTTAAAAAGATGAGGCCTGTAATTTTCATCACAGGTACACTTCAACTATGACAGACAAAATGAGAAGAAAACAAATCCAGAAAATCACATTGTAGGATTTTTAATGAATTTATTTGCAAATTATGGTGGAAATTAAGTATTTGGATAAAAGCGTCTGCTAAATGGCATATTATGGCATATTATTTGTTCACCTACAAATAAGCAAGATTTCTGGCTCTCACAGACCTGTAACTTCTTCTTTAAGAGGCTCCCCTGTCCTCCACTCGTTACCTGTATTAATGGCACCTGTTTGAACTTGTTATCAGTATAAAGACACCTGTCCACAACCTCAAACACTCACACTCCAAACTCCACTATGGCCAAGACCAAAGAGCTGTCAAAGGACACCAGAAACAAAATTGTAGACCTGCACCAGGCTGGGAAGACTGAATCTGCAATAGGTAAGCAGCTTGGTTTGAAGAAATCAACTGTGGGAGCAATTATTAGGAAATGGAAGACATACAAGACCACTGATAATCTCCCTCGATCTGGGGCTCCACACAAGATCTCACCCCGTGGGGTGAAAATAATCACAAGAACGGTGAGCAAAAATCCCAGAACCACACCTAGTGAATGACCTGCAGAGAGCTGAGACCAAAGTAACAAAGCCTACCATCAGTAACACACTACACCGCAAGGGACTCAAATCCTGCAGTGCCAGATGTGTCCCCCTGCTTAAGCCAGTACATCTCCAGGCCCGTCTGAAGTTTGCTAGGGAGCATTTGGATGATCCAGAAGACTTAAATGTAAATGTAAATGTAAGATTGGGAGAATGTCATATGGTCAGATGAAACCAAAATAGGACTTTTTGGTAAACTCAACTCGTCGTGTTTGGAGGACAAAGAATGCTGAGTTGCAGCCAAAGAACACCATACCTACTGTGAAGCATGGGGGTGGAAACATCATGCTTTGGGGCTGTTTTTCTGCAAAGGGACCAGTACGACTGATCCGTGTAAAGGAAAGAATGAATGGGGCCATGTATCGTGGGATTTTGAGTGAAAACTTCCTTCCATCAGCAAGGGCATTGATGATGAAACGTGGCTGGGTCTTTCAGCATGACAATGATCCAAAACACAGCGCCCGGGCAACGAAGGAGTGGCTTCGTAAGAAGCATTTCAAGGTCCTGGAGTGGCCTAGCCAGTCTCCAGATCTCAACCCCATAGAAAATCTTTGGAGGGAGTTGAAAGTCCGTGTTGCCCAGCAACAGCACCAAAACATCACTGCTCTAGAGGAGATCTGCATGGAGGAAATGGGCCAAAATACCAGCAACAGTGTGTGAAAACCTTGTGAAGACTTACAGAAAACGTTTGACCTCTGTCATTGCTAACAAAGGGTATATAACAGAGTATTGAGATACATTTTTGTTATTGACCAAATTCTTATTTTACACCATAATTTGCAAATAAATTCATTAAAAATCCCACAATGTGATTTTCTGGATTTTTTTTTCCGTCTCATTTTGTCTGTCATAGTTGAAGTGTACCTATGATGAAAATTACAGGCCTCATCTTTTTAAGTGGGAGAACTTGCACAATTGGTGGCTGACTAAATACTTTTTTGCCCCACTGTATACAGACACCGGTTATTCAAGCTTATTGAGATAGTATGTAGATATGGTTAAAGTGACTATGCATGTATGATGAACAGAGAGTAGCAGAAGTGTAAAGAGGGGTTGGCGGGTGGTGGGACACAATGCAGACAGCCCGGTTAGCCAATGTGCAGGAGCACTGGTTGGTCGGGCCAATTGAGGTAATATGCACATGAATGTATAGTTAAACAGAGTAGCAGCAGTGTAAAAAGAGGGGTTGGGGTGGGGCCACAATGCAAATAGTCTGGGTAACCATTTGGTGTCGTATTGCTTGGGGGTAAAAACTGAGAAGCCTTTTCGTCCTATACTTGGCACTCCGGTATCGCTTGCCATGCGGTAGTGGAGAGAACAGTCTATGGCTGGGGTCTTTGAACATTTTTAGGGCCTTCCTCTGACACCGCCTGGTGTAGAGGTCCTGGACTGCAGGCAGCTTTGCCCCAGTGATGTATTGGGCCATACGCAGTACCCTCTGAAGTGCCTTGTGGTCGGAGGCCGAGCGGTTGCTGTCATTACCAGGCAGGGATACAGCTGTAGAACCTTCTGAGGATCTCAGGACCCATGTCAAATCTTTTTAATTTCCTGAGGGGGAATCGGCTTTGTCATGCCCTCTTCATGACTGTCTTGGTGTGTTTGGACCATTCTAGTTGGTTGTTGATGTGGACACCAAGGAACTTGAATCTCAGTCAAACTAAGAACTCTCTTTCAGGCAGGGGGTGACGTGCGGGATGAGACTGTGCCCAACCTGATCCAGCTCATCACCACCGCAACAGAACTTCACTGCTACACGGTCCACAAGCTGTACAGAGCCCTGATTACAGACATCTCAGTGGTATGGCTTTAGTATGAATGTGTTTGTGCCATGCTCTGTAGGAATGTGTGTGTTATCATTCAGGAAAACCTCAAGGCTCTGGTTATACTCGGATTATCAGCTGTGGCACTGTGCAACGTTTGTGTGTACGCAGCAATCCCTGGTACAGGTTGCGTGCTGGTGTATTGGGGAGTATGGAGACCTGCTTCTGAGAGGAGAGTGTGAGGAGACCGAACCTGTTCAGGTATGTGCTTTGGTTGTTGTAACACAGTCATGGTTAACACCAATTGACAATACAGTAGTAATTGTCATTAAACCGAGGCAGTAGTTCTTGTTTTCTGTCCTGCCCTTAGGTGACGGAGGATGATGTCCTGGACGCCTTGGAAACGGTTCTACAGTCACATATGTCATCGCCAGCAACCAGGGGCTTCGCTCTCACAGCAACCATGAAACTCAGCACACGCATAACACATAACGTGGAGTAAGCATCAGTATCTCACACTGCTTGAACTATACTATACAGCAATAACTGAAAACTGCTATGTCAGTTTTTGCCCACTGTGTGGGGTCTTGGGACTTGACTCTCTACATTGCTGATACAGCGACTACTAAAATAGCTCTTGCTTCCGCCTGTTTTTCTCTCCCCTGTCCCTCTCTGGCAGTCGCATTAGGAGCATCGTCAGCATCTACGGCAGCTGTATCGACGTGGAACTCCAGCAGAGAGCAGTGGAATATAACGCTCTCTTCAAGAAATACGACCACATGAGGTACAACCTATAATGTACATAATACTATTTGCAATGTTAGCCAATCATACATGCATATAGTGGTGTCAGAGGAAGGCCCTAAAAAATGGTCAGACTCTAGTCAGACTGTTCTCTCTGATACCGCACGGCAAGCGGTACCGGAGTGCCAAGTCTAGGTCCAAGAGGCTTTTAAACAGCTTCTACTACCAAGCCATAAGACTCCTGAACACCTAATCAAATGTCTACTTGCATTGACCCCCCTTTTGCTTACACCGCTGCTACTGTCTATTGTTATCATCTATGCATAGTCACTTTAAACTCTATCTACATGTACATATTACCTCAACTAACTGTACTGGTACCCCCCCTGTATATAGTCTCGCTATTGTTATTTTACTGCTGCTCTTGAATTGTTACTTTTATATCTTATTCTTATCTGTATTTTTTTTTTAAACTGCATTGTTTGTTAGGGCTCATAAGTAAGCATTTCACTGTAAGAGCTACACCTGTTGTATTTGGCGCATGTGACTAATAGAATTTGTTTTTGATTTCGACTATTATATTTTATGTATGGGTACATTGCCAGTGAGTGGGGCATTGCATCATGGAAGCCACTGTATCCCACCCCAGTACACTGCTAAGAGAGCTCTCTGTGCTCGCAGGGCTGCCGTGTTGGAGAGAATGCCGGTGATTGACAAAAGCTCCCCGGGACATACCAATGGAGAATCAGCAGGGGGGACTATCAAAGAGTTGGAGCCAACCAAACTGACACAGGAAATGGTATTTCCCCAGGAACCTTCTAATCAGGTAAGTGATGAAAATGACTGCAATAAACTTAGGTATTTCAGCTACCTGGATATATATATATATCTGACCTACTATTGTATACTGTGTGTGTACTTTCTCAAGCTAAACTTCTTGAATATTACATGATGTGTAATATTTACCCTTGCTTTACCTTGTCAAGGTGTGTGATCTGTTGGACCTGCTGGGTGGTTCTGGGGAGCCTTTCCAGCCCAGCCCATCCCTGTCCAGTACAGCACCTGGCCCAGCTAACAGCACAGCTGGGGGAGACCTACTGGACCTGCTGGGAGGCCTGGATGTAACACCTGGTGAGACACACACAACAGCTGAGAGAGGGAAAGAGATGGATGGAGTCAAATATCAACTGTTTTGGAATTAACACATCTTCATAATGTATTTAATGATCATCTGTTTTTGGTGTTGAATTCCATGATTTCCAGTGACAGATTTTTTTTTTCTTTGTTGCCATAGCACCACCTAGTGTTACAGTGTATGAGAAAAACGGTGTGACGCTGAAACTACAGACTGACACACAGACAGACACAGGGATGACCGTTACCCTCACTGCCACCAACTCCACTGACGGGGACATCACTGGCCTCACCCTGCAAGCAGCAGTACCCAAGGTCTGCTTCCCCATCTCTTTGTGTCGGAGTACCTTTTGTATTTGGTATTCCAAGCTTTTACGTCATGAGTAGGGTCCTCCAGACCATGTAACTGACCAGGAAGAACTCTCGGCCCTACTTATAGGCTGTTTGTGACCTTTATCTCGCACTCCCATCCACCTCAGAGCGTCCAGTTACAGATGAAGGCTCCGAGTGGTGACGTCATCCCTGCGCATGGCTTAGGTCAGGTGACCCAGACTGTGCTCCTCAACAACCCAAACAAGGTGGGTCTTCATTCAGTCAGTTCATGGTCACCACATGCATGCGCACACCCACAATGGACTAAAAATGAACTTCTTCCCCCCCCCCCCAGGTGAGTCTGAAGATTAGGGTGCGTGTGTGCTACACCAGCCAGAGCTCTGTCTGCCAGGACACGGTGCAGATCGACTCCTTCCCAAGCACTGCCTGGTAATGACCGCTGCAATCAACCTGTCCATCAACACTGACACAGACATAAGACAATGTACGTGGAAGGATCGATAGCTGACCAGGCCCAGGAGTGGGGACCCATTCTACCTAACAGCTGCCTGTAAATCATTTCGAGGGGATCCTCTCTGTCAATCAACTATTCCACACTACAACCTGATGCTGTCAGTCCAAGCTGATGTTTTTTCAAATTACTCTTAATTGTTATTTTTCTAAATGGCTGACCCTCGTGAACTGTGGAAATTGTTCCCCTACAGTTTGACATGGATTCATGTAGATGAACTCTCAAGAGACTCTGTCACCCTAAAAGCCATTGTCACCATTCTACCTTTTCAGCTCCTGTTCGGACTACTGGTATTACATTACCCATAGGTTAACTAGCGGTATTAATGACACCACTGAACATGGTACTAGCTTCGCTGTATATTTCCAGACTTGCAGGTCATCTGTGTCACATCAATCAACAACAGTAATATGCAGCTGTCTGCCTGAGCCAGTGGTACTCGTCCAATCAGAAGAACAATAAATCCTGAGAACTGCAATCATGACTGTCCACATGAAAGGGGTCTGTCAGGATACATTTTAAGAGTAGTTGGTAGTCTTGGCTCGTGCAACCTTGTAAACTAGTTAAGCTTGACACCTTGTCTTTCACTCCAGGACTACTGACCTACTTACTGGTGTAGGTCACTGTTACAATTATCCTAGTCTGAGCCACATGATCAGCATCCCTTAACACTACGCCTTATCTATACTTACATGCCTTCCGTTGGTGTGCTCTTGTCCCTACCTCTCTCTACCATCTGATCGGCTGCTTCTCTCTTCCCTTGTGCCTGTCACTCAGAACCCCCTTTTGGAGCTGAGGTATTATGGTGTATGTGTATCTTGACTTTATTGAGGTGAGAGTTGCTGTTTTATCTGTGAATGATTTAACTCCCCCATATCGCTGTATCTTTGAAGCATCAGTGCCAGTCCTAACCAGTGTTTCCCCTGCCATAGCTTTAGCTTCCAAAGTTATTTTCTATGCCCGGGGAAAGACTGGCCCTGACCCCTGCCCTGCATACACTACCCAACCACTTTCAGCAACAACAAAAACATGTTCTTGTTCTTAAAACACTAGATAGTCTTGGGTTGTATGAGATTGCAAATCTTGTTGCAATTACCAAATAATTTATGCATATTGGAGAAGTGCCTCCACAAGGTTACAAAAGTAGTACTAGAAAATTAGTTTGGTAACTTTCCAATATTCCAAACATCTGGGCCTTATTACCAGCTGCCCTTGCAATTGTTTAAGTAAATTGGTTTGTGGATATTAATAATTGTATGCTTCCAATGGGATTCAGTGCAAATAAGCAAAACATCCACCCTTTAGACCACTACACTCAAAGGAACCAGCTGGAGAAATGGAAACGGAAAGAGAATTTTGTTTGTGTGCATTGCCTTCGACTCCCATGTTGTCATTTCTAATTAAAGGTTATCAAACCTTAATGAGTTTAGAATTCCTATAACTGCCTATATATGGAAAGGAGTTTAACAATGCACTGCTAAGTCACACACTCATACAATAGCAGCCATACAGCCATGTACTTCAAAACAAAAAGTCAACTTCACCTTTTTAATCACAAGCAAAATATTTGAACTTAAAGCAAGAGGTGGTTACAAAAACAATCTACACAGAAGATTTATAGCAGAAGGTCCTTTGTTTGCTGAGGTGCAGGAGGCCTAATAACATTAGTGCCACACCATTGTGGCAATTTGCTGCTCTGTGTTGCAACATGGTGTGAGTGACAATGACAGAAACTTGTGGGTTGGCACAAGGCCGGCCCCAATGCCCACTAGACGATGAGTTGTATTCTGTTACAGTGGCGGACTAGCCCTCCTCTTAGCGCCAGGACCAGATGCAGAACTGAGCCTCCCTGGATCTTGTAGTCTGCAGCAGTCTTCTCATCGTTCCTGAGGGATGGGAGCAGATAAGACATCCAAGATGTAATGCCACCACTTGATTAAATGGAGCTGATTTTCATGACAAGATTGTGATGGAAGGGTTGATCACTAACATCTGTTTTCCACTGTAGATTAGTCTTTGTTGTTGAGGTGGAATCCCCTCCTTCTCCTCCACTCTTTCTTTAATTCTCTCCACCTTCATGGGTACAAGAAAGCATATGAGCTAAATGTCTTTACTAGGACGTCACTCCCCAGCAATGTATGCTGACATGAGTAATATTACACATAAAGCAAATCCATGAGATAAATATCATCAACCTCCAGGAGTAATGCAGATGTTTCATACCTTGTCTGTGGGCTCAATGTCGATCTCTATTTCTTTGCCAGTGAGAGTCTGTAACAGTAAAATAATTGATCATTTCAGAGCATAAAATACAATATTGCACTAAACAGCAACATCGTATAAGGATTGGCCTAAATTAGTGGGTAATGGCTACGGTTCAACAGCACCTGTTTATTGTACAAAGTGAGGCCTTGTATCCTGTCTGAATTAAGATGAAGACTGGGTGAGCAAAGCAGCTCAAACATAGGACAATGGCCATAGAACTTAATTTAGTATGGTAGTAAGCTACCTAAAGTAAATGAGTTATACTGAACAAAAATATGAATGCAACAAGTAAAGTGTTGGTCTCATGTTTCATGAGCTGATTTAAAAGATGGCAGACTTTTCCTTTGCCAAAACAATCCATCCACTTGGGGAAAATAAAAGGCTGCTCTAAAATGTTTTGTCACAACACAATGCCACAGATGTGTCAAGTTGAGGGAGCGTGCAATTGTCATGCTGACTGCAGGAAAGTCCACCAAAGCTGTTGCCAGAGAATTTAATGTTAATTTCTCTACCATAAGCTGCCTCCGGCGTCATTTTAGAGAATTTGGCAGTATGTCCAACCTGCCTCAACTGCAGACCACGTGTAATCACTCCAGCCCAGGACATCCACATCTGGCTTCTTCACCTGAGGGATCCTCTGAAACCATCCACCCTGACAGCTGATGAAACTGAGGACTATTTCTGTCCGTAATAAAGCCCTTTTGGGGGGGAAAACTCATTCTGATTGGCTTGGCCTAGCTCCCCTGTGGCTACGCACTTGCCCTTCCAGTCCCATCCATTGCTGCGCCCCTGCTCTCCCAGTCCCATCCATTGCTGCGCCCCTGCTCTCCCAGTCCCATCCATGGCTGCGCCCCTGCTCTCCCAGTCCCATCCATTGCTGCGCCCCTGCTCTCCCAGTCCCATCCATGGCTGCGCCCCTGCTCTCCCAGTCCCATCCATTGCTGCACCCCTGCTCTCCCAGTCCCATCCATTGCTGCGCCCCTGCTCTCCCAGTCCCATCCATGGCTGCGCCCCTGCTCTCCCAGTCCCATCCATGGCTGCGCCCCTGCTCTCCCAGTCCCATCCATTGCTGCGCCCCTGCTCTCCCAGTCCCATCCATTGCTGCACCCCTGCTCTCCCAGTCCCATCCATTGCTGTGCCCCTGCTCTCCCAGTCCCATCCATGGCTGCGCCCCTGCTCTCCCAGTCCCATCCATTGCTGCGCCCCTGCTCTCCCAGTCCCATCCATTGCTGTGCCCCTGCTCTCCCAGTCCCATCCATGGCTGCGTCCCTGCTCTCCCAGTCCCATCCATTGCTGTGCCCCTGCTCTCCCAGTCCCATCCATTGCTGCACCCCTGCTCTCCCAGTCCCATCCATTGCTGCGCCCCTGCTCTCCCAGTCCCATCCATTGCTGCGCCCCTGCTCTCCCAGTCCCATCCATTGCTGCGCCCCTGCTTTCCCAGTCCCATCCATTGCTGCGCCCCTGCTCTCCCAGTCCCATCCATTGCTGCGCCTAATTAATTTAACTCAATTGACTGATTTCCTTACATGAAATATAACTCAGAAAAATTGTTGTTACTTGTGGAGATTATATTTTGGTTCAATATAGTTAATGTTAGCTAACTCTACATTCTATACGGGGATGACTGTTTCGATGTCAATGGCCTGCTGCAATGTCCACTATATAGCGCTTTTCAGATCTATTCATATATTTAGCTACGGCAGATAGCTAGATCGGTGATGTGATGATCATTCAGTATGTAAACTAGCGGTCTTGGCCACCAATTAAATGGCTGGTCTTACCTTAACCTTGATCAGCATTTTGATTGTCGCATAAAATACGCTTTAAATCGATGTAAAAAAAAATACCTAATCCACACCTTGTGTGGTACTATCAAATTGAGCAAACCAGATTGTTCAATCTTTTTGATTCAACTTTATTTCCTGTGTAAGTCACTATAAACCCTGTAAAACCAGTCAAGCATCAAGAGAGGAATTAGTTCAGTTACTTCTTAACTACAATGATCTGTTCTCCAAGAGCGCACTGCATCGTGCAAAGCCAAGGGCTTTGAGTATTGCATTCGACTCACAGATGACAGACCATTTCGCCTACCATATCGGAGGGTTCCGCCTGCCCATTACCAGAAACTACGACAAGTGTTGACGGAAATGGAGGAACAGGAAATAATCAGGAAATATGTTTGCGAATATGCTTACCCTCTAGTAATGGTGTGGAAGAAAGATGGTGGGCTTCGTATATGTACAGTTTTCAGATGGCTAAATGCAAGGACACACAAAGATGCACATCCACTTCCACACCAATCTGACTGTCTTGAAGCTCTAGGGGGCTACACCTACTTCAGTACGATGGACTTGACATCAGGCTTTTACAACATACCTATGTGTGAGGAGGACAAAAAGTATACAGCCTTCACTACCCCACTGGGTCTGCATGAATACAATCGAATGCCGCAGGGCCTATGCAATAGTCCAGCTTCATTTATGAGGATGATGCTTAGCATTTTTGGAGACCTAAACTTCAGTAGCCTGCTGTGTTACCTAGACGACCTCTTGGTGTTTGCACCAAGCGAAAGACAAGCCTTGGATAGATTGGAGCTGGTGTTCCAGAGACTGAGACAGCACAACCTGAAACTGAGTCCAAAGAAATGCAATTTCTTGCGGACGTCTATGAAAGTTTTGGGTCATGTCATTAATGGTGACGGGGTGGCTGTGGACCAAACCAAGGTGGATGTGATATCCAAAATGACAAAGTCGGATCTAATGGAGGAAGATGGGTGCACTCCTTCATTCCAAGTCATGTTAGGTCGCGTTCCGAGACTCCCTGTTGATATAATGTTCAAGCAAGTTTTGAGGGATCCTGTGCTTGTTGACTATAGTAGCTATGTCAAAACACTGAAGTCCCATCTCCATGAAGCAGTGAGCATCACTCAACAGCATACAGTTAAAGAACAACAGAAACAGGCCAAACATTATGACAGAAAAGTCAGAAGCACTCACCTGAACAAAGGAGACAGAGTGCTTCTCGCTAAAAAAGGAGAAAGGGGGAAAAGAGAACTTGCCGACAAGTGGGAAGCTAAGGTGTACACGGTCATTGACAGAAACTTACACACACACATATATAAGGTGGTGGATGATAAAGGAAACACCAAGGTGGTACATCGGAACCTTCTTCTAGACATCAGCTTTCTGCCGGTAGAAACACCTAAGGATGATTCACGTGAATCTCAATCAGATGGAGCTGTAGATCCAGAGTATGAGGGTCAGTCAATGGACCTTTCAGGCTTTGATGAAGAGGAAAGCTCTGGAGATATGACCAGTTCATGGATAAACTGTGGAGTAGATGACCCCGCAAATCAGGACTTTTCGGAGAGACAGGAGACAGTCAGAGATGAGATGGAGCAAGAACAGTCAGCGTACAGCTGCAGGGACAATCCAAATCAAGACCGTCAAGCTCAGTTATCTCTCAATAATGAGACTGCTGTTAGCATTCCTGACTATGACAGGGTAGCTGTAGTCCCTGACACAGAACCTTCAGGTATTCCTGACTCAATTGCACCCACTGATTTAGCAAGTGACCAAGACTTACAAAGACCGGGTTCACGTGATTCGCAAGATGTGGTCAGAACACGCACTGGCAGGGTAGTGAAATCTGTAAGTCGTCTTATTGAGACAATGGCTCAGAGACCATTCACTATGGAGGGCTTAGCCACCAAACTAGGAAAGTAGTCCCAGTCTCTTCCAACTCTGTTTTAAAAAAAGGTTTTCTTTATTTCTTCTGTTGTTCTAAGGAATATTCATGGATATGTAAAGCCATCTAAGTGATGTCGTTCTGCCCCTGAACAGGCAGTTAACCCACTGTTCCTAGGCCGTCATTGAAAATAAGAATTTGTTCTTAACTGACTTGCCTAGTTAAACAAAGGTTTTTAAAAAATGGTGTCAAGGGATAATATAATGTGAGGACGAGGGTTGTATGATGTACTTGGTAGCGTACTTGTCCAGGAGATTCCTCTGAATCTGCCTGCAGATAGCTTGTATAGCAGAGGACAAAGATGAAATCTTGGAGTTCACTTGTGCCAGTAGTGACTCAGTAGAGTTTGTTATCCCTTGAGTTCCATATCTTGATTGATATGCATTCAGGATTTTGGTGAAATTCAGGAGGGGTGAAACACAAACACAGTTGTAAAATATAATTGATGTATTTCACCGAAAATCCCTCATTTTGTGTTTTGTGAGACATAGGTTCCGCTTTGCAGACTACTTTATGGGGAAAATATGTAACTATTACAATTTTTACTTTTAAAACCCATACAAATTCAAGGATGTTTTCAGACCAGGAAATACCAAAACTGATGATGTTGGTATGTTTTTAGGTCTATAATTATCGCTCCTTGACCTTTCACAGGTGTTCAGAATTAAAATGATTAGGATCAATTGGTCCATAAATATTTCTAGTTTGTGGGCACTCCTAGATCATTCAGTCATGTCTCTCCTTTGGCAATGTGCAATTCTTTTGGCTGTCGTAGCAGCAAGCGCTGCCAATGAAGGTACGTCTAATAATGAACGCATAATATGATTATGTAGCGCTGATACCATGTTAACTTGAATAGGCTACTTATCTCATGCTGGCCGCCTAACAGACTAGCCAAGTTGTGGTGTTGGCTCTTGAGATGTGAATGATGACATTATCAAATTTATATTTTTAGATTTTAATGTGGATTGTGAGAAACACTCCATTAAAGTGACATGGAAGGTCAGTCCAGAGTTGGTTGAACATGCTGCCCGTCTTTTCCTTGGACACTGTGTTCCGTCCACATTTTCTGTTCTTCCCACGGGAGAAGGGATGGCGACATTCCACTACAACCTCAATGGCTGTGCCATCAAGAAACGGGTAACTCTTGTCTAACTCTTGACCCAATGTATGCCATTTTGGATCCTGCGACGAATAATGCTTCTCCTTCTATTCCCCAGGTGACTGGCAAAAAACACATCTATTCAACCAGCCTGACTTACAGACCTAACCGAAAGCCCAAACCTGCTGCTATTAGTCACCATATTAAGTGTGTTTACATAAGGTAACCATCTATGCCAGGGGTACTCAACTCTTACCCTAAGAGGTCTGGCCCCTGCTGTCTTTCGGTTCTACTTTATCATTAATTGCACACACCTGGTGTCCCAGGTCTAAATCAGTCCCTAATTAGAGGGGAAAGATTTTTTTTTAAATGCAGTGGAACTGAGTTGAGTTTTAGGGCTCTATTGGGTGTAGTGTACTCTAGCTATGGTGTTGGAATCAAATCTTCCTAAGCCTTTGCCACCTTCATTATTAAACTAAACATTCCCCCTTGTATGTAGACCTGAGGGATGGATTCCCCCATTCCTTATCCCTGCCTATGGTAGTGCTGAGGGTCATGGAGGATTGGTTTTCCACATGGCACTCCTCAATGGTGAGTGACTCATACAACATCAATTAGTGTAAGAATATGTTCAGTCAACTTAACTGGTAAAGAAATTCCTAGCAGAGGACACTGCCCAAAGCTAGTTGAAACCTGTGGCTGTACAGTACGTATGAGCATTGTGCCCCTTCCCCTCTCTGTTGCATGTAGAAGACCTTACTGGTCTGGCTAAGAGCAGCCTGTTTCCCCTGGGCTCTTTCATCCCCATCTGGGCAGCAGTGGATCAGAAGGACCATCAGCCCTTGCTGCTGCTCTTGGAGGAGTGTGTGGCGGCCACAACACCAGAACTGCAGTCTGCGAGCCTGGTGTACCCCATCATCACCAACAAGGGGTATGTACCAGACCTGGCTATGGCCATGTAGGGTGCACGTTTTGGTTTTTGACTGCCTAGCGCTAAAGTATTGAATACATTTTAAAGTTAGCTTATTTGCTGGATGGAAGTTCTGTTTGTCTGCTCATTGCACAATGCATTTTCAGTTGCCTTGCAGATGGGAAGACTGGGAACTCCAGGTTCCTGCCTAGGTACCACTCGTCTGCTATTCTGCTTTACCTGCAGTCCTTCAAGTTTGCCTTAGGCGAGGAAGTGAGTGGACCACAAGTTCTCGGTATGACTGGGTTGTTTTCATACTGTAGCTCTTGACTGTTCTCTTATTTCACCCCAGGTGTATATTCATTGTAAGCTTGTTGCATGGGACCCTGAGGTTTTTGATATAGAAAAGAAGGCCTGCCACTACATTAAAGAGACTGGAGAGTAAGTATTGGTCACATAACGACCATAATGACGTTAGTGCCAATGCAACAGCCAACTTTTTTAAAAATTCATAGATGGGAGCTGCTGGACGACCCGTCTCAAAGTGACCTCTGCAAGTGCTGTGACTCGAGTTGCAAGCCTCGGTTGAAGAGGGGTGTGGATTCAGGTATTTTGAGGCACTTCATTTCAAGCCTGACTAAACTGTAGTTCCATATTCATTTGAGCTGATCACTCTTGAGTTCTGATGGGACTGCAGCTTGAAGTAATTTATATATATATTTTTCTCAGAACCCCAGGGCCTGGTTCAAAACTCTGTTCTTGGACCGCTCACAATAGTGGAAAACTCTGAAACCCGGATCCCCAGTGAATTTGTAAAATATCCTACTGTAGAACAAGGTTGGTGATTTTGGCATTGAAGACTATAGTTTACACTTGGCTTTTAATTGTATCAGCTTTGATGCCAAATGAACTTGAACCTGTAACCTACTCATCTGTCATTGTGTTCTGTATTCAGTTGACTGGTCGGTGTAATGGTCTGGAACACTTTGCTTGTCAGGTGTGTGTGCTGGTTATTTTACTGTAAAATCCCCCAACGGCAATGAGATGCATGTTACTAACAATTCTTCAACCTGTTACAGGGATGGCTGTCTTTTCTGTCTCTACAGCCATCTAATTGTAGGTGGCCTGAAGGGTGCATCACTTTCTACTATCCCCAGTATGGATATGAAGTCCTTTGACTTGAGCATGTTTCAATAAAATGACTACTTTACAATGGTGTTTGTTTCTAATGGTTGTCAAAATGCTATGATCCTGATGAGATGTACCCTAAATCCAGTAGTGCGGAGCCGGTATCTACACAAAATAGCCAAGAGGTGACCATCTGGTTGTAAGATACTTTTTCAGCAGTAGCCCACCCCAAGATGAAATTGACAAGCCAAGTTTAGGGATTGTAGGTGGCTGATGGCCATGCTTAGGTAACAATTCAGGAAAATGGCTGTAGTTTACCTTAGTTTAAATGTGTGTGTTTTTTTAGGAGAGTGCCCATCAGGGGAATATACCCCAAAGATTATCTTGGTTTCAGTGTCTTTCATACCTCACTGGCAAATGTCTACCTTTCTAACAGTTTAACTAGACTATCATTCGCATAGATTGAAAATCCCAGCAGTTCAAGAGCAAACTGTTTTTGGCACATTCATTGACATATAACTGATTAAACATTTCATAACACTGGCATTTCCCCTGACAGGTCACAAATGAATCCCACCCCAGTTAAATTTCATCATAGCTCACGAGCCCAGTACTTGCACTGTATCTGGTAACAGAACTCATTACAGACCAAGCGTCAGGTTTCTTTCTCCCTTTTTAAAATGATTTCTTTGCGTTGTCCTCCAGGAACCTCTTGTGGGGTGAAGATGTCGACTGTAGCTGACTTGGCCTTTTCCTTGGCCTGGGGGGTGACTCCAATATGGCTGCTGTTTGTAGACCTGGTACTTTTGAACAGGAACTCATGACTATTGGTTCAATAATGATGGGCTCCCGAGTGGCGCAGAGGTCTAAGGCACTGCATTTCAGTGCTGGAGGCGTAACTATAGACCCTGAATTGACTGGGCGTGATTGGGAGTCCTGTAGGGCGGTGCACTTGTTAGGGTTTGGCCGGGGTAGGCGGTCACTTTAAATAAGTGTTCTTTACTTGCCTAGTTAAATGTGTGCTGACGTTTCCCTTACCAATATTTGGAGGAAGGTCACTGGAGACCTGTGGGGTGTGTCGTGGAAATTTCCTGTATTACCAAATCATGAGAGCAAGTCAGTTATATCATAAAGTCCATAATTGAGCTTCACCATAGCCCTGTGACTCTCAGATCAATTCAGTGTCTATAAATTAATTCTGAGTGCTTAAAAACAATTCTTAGTATCATTTATAGTGAAGACACACTCCTCTCAGCTCACATGACAAATAACAGATTTTTAGGAACATTACAAAGGAAGACTTTACTTGAGAGAGGAGTATCCCATAGCCAGACAGCATTAGCTATAAATTATTGTTCAGTTTGGTCTCCTAAACAAAGTTCTCCCACTTCTTGGTACCACTTAGGACCAAAACATTACCTCATCCAATGGCATTTGTCAATTTGAGATACTCCCATCTCAAATACACCCCTCCTGGACAAGATCAGAAAAGACAGTGAGCCTCCTAGGCTTTACACTAAATCAAGATAAGGACAACCTCAGAGGGGACATGTAATAGTTACAGACACATTCCCATAAGAAGACAAGCCTGACCTCTCCCCTCTGGGGCACAAGTAACTTTCCCCACATAAGCATACTTATGAAAATTGATAAAACATCTTATTTATTAATGTTACCTAAAGAATTTGGATTCTGACACAACAGGTGGAAGTTGTGTTGGTGGTTGATGTGGCAGGGGTAGAGGTCATGGTGGGTGTGAAGCCTACAGCTCGAGCCAGACTGGTTGCTTGTGGGATATACGGATGGATAATCCTGGGTGCTGCTTCATAAAACTGTTAAAACCAGTCTATGCCTGCCAACTGCCTTTCCTTATTCAATGTGTTTTGGATTCCCATCCTCTCCGCCAGGTCAACTGACCCGTAACCTAATTCCTATTCTGAACCTAGCCTAACCGTAAACCCTATTCGTATGCCATTTAGCATATGTTTTTATCCTAACCCCAAACCTTATTCTAATCCTAACCCTGGCTCCTATTCTAATTCCGCCCCCTAATCCTGATAACTGGGGGATTATCTGACTATGATAACAGACATGTTATGCTAACTAGCTGGCATGCATTTAATTCACCTCAGACTCAATATTTTTGATAAACAGAAAACCCAGACATATGGCAGCAGATCCACAAGGTCTGCCATGAGAGGTGACTGTATAGTTCCCCTAAGGAAAAGCACCTTTAGTAAATCTGCATTCTCTGTGAGAGCTTCCCATGTCTGGAATACACTGCCATCAGACACACATAACTGCACCACATATCACACTTTCACAAAATGCTTGAGGACATGGCTAAAGGTCAATCAGATTTGTGAACATGGTCCCTAGCTGTGTGTTGCCGCTTTCCATGTTGTCTGTTGTCTGTAGCTTGTGAGGTGTGGAAACACTTTGTTGCTTTTATGAATTTTGTCTTGCTGCTTTTTGTTCTGTGTTGCTCTGTCTGCTACGTCTTGCTTGTCCTATGTTGCTCTGTCTGTATGCTATGTCTTGCTTGTCCTATGTTGCTATGTCTTGCTTGTTCTATGGTGCTATTGTCTATATTGTAATTGTTTTTAATAACCTGCCCAGGGACTGCGGTTGAAAATTAGCCGGCTGGCTAAAACCGGCACTTTTACTGAAACGTTGATTAATGTGCACTGTCCCTGTAAAAATAAAATAAACTAAACTAAAACTAAACGTTCTGCTCGTTAGGTTGCTAGCTAGCTAACTTGGCTAGTCAGTGCCTAAATTACAGCTAGATACAAATGATCAATAAAGAGATATCTTGCCGCATTGGTGTGGCAGACGGATTCCTGCCCTCAACATACTAACCTAACATATTACCACTTTACTAATAAAATCCAAATGTTTCCCTCTAAACAAATGGATGATTTATCTTAAGGCTTCCTTACATGTATATATCAAAAAACAAAATGTATCTAACTTCATTGGATTATATATACAACTTTTTCTAAATGATAAATAATTAAATACATTTCACTCAAAATTTTTGATGGCATGACTTCAAAAATGTTGAAATAGAGGACATTTGTTGTTGTTGTGAGATTTTCAGGGGCAGGGCACGCCTTACCCCAGGGTGCGTCTCGCCCAATAGTACCCTATATCCCAGTTGATTTGATGGTAAATTTACAACACTTCTAAGCGATGAATAAGAAATGGGAAAGTTCCAATTCCAAACAAGCTTAAGTCTCTTTCTGTACCTGTTCAAATTCTCTGGAAATGCAGTATTGCTTTCTTCCTTCCATGATATCACGAGCTATTCCATTACTTTTCCAGTGATTTTTTGTTTTAAAAAAAATGTAAATTTAGAAAGTTGGCATAAAAAAATTGTCCCGACAATTGAATCGCCTGCTGCGATGCGCTTTCATTTCTTGTCTCGTATGTCTCGTCAAATCAACAACAAAAATGGCTAAAACCCAGTGTTAAATATAAATTAAGTGGTTGAAGTGTTTTTATTACCCATTTAGGACAAATGTGAATTAATACATTTGAGACAGGTGGCAGTGCATACAGGCTATCTGTTTCATGTCTCAGGTAGCCCTCGAAAGCCAGCATGGACAGAATGCAATAATTGTCTCATGCCATATTATAATTGCACTCCTCTAGATCTGAAATAATTGAATGGTGAAGCTTGCATCCACCCAGTCAACCATAAAAGCAAGCCAAAGCAATTCAGGCATTCTTGAAAGTCTGGACAATCCTTGTCCTGCAAATAAAACTGGCACAAGATTAAGGGTGTGTTCCTCTGACCAGGCTTTGTTGAGGCATGCCAGATCTTACAACAAAATATCAGCTAACCACATATGTTATAGCAATCTGGTTCCTGACACACTCACTGACAACAAAACATTATTTATAAAAAAGCAATCTATTAATATGGTTTTTGAACACTATAGTTTGTTTACAAGCATGATAGCTGTACTTTTACTTTATTGTTCATGCAGCTTGGCGTTTCTCAACGAGTTCAAAGCACGGGAATGCATGCAACTAGTTACGACTTCACTACTGGTAAATTCAAATCTCCCACTTGGTTACAAACGCAGCATAAGTATCTGATAATTAATTGCAAGCCTGGAATGAGTTCATACTAATGATTTCCAGATCAGTGATTGATTTCCTGTGTAACAGGTGTAAAATGTACTTGATATATCTCACCAAAAATCCCTCTTATTTATTTTAATGTATTATTTAAAGGTTATTTTAAGATGTATTACATTACTTTCAAGAGTGAATTATTTTTATTGTATTTAATTTCTAAATTGTGTTAATGCTGTGATGTTCTCAACGGGAGCCACGCTCTTACTCCTCAGTTTGCTCAGAGCGTGATGAGGAGAGGCAAATATACTTGTATGGAGTCCAGACTGCAGCAGTAACTTTTGCCTTGTATTTGTATCCATTCCATGCAGTCATTAAAAGAGAGACAACTGGCTGAATTGTGTCCAAAGCCTTATCTTCCACCTACACCTTACCAGAACCCAACGCAGAAAGGTACCGGTGCAGAACCGGTTACATTGGTGCCGTGGCCCTGATCAACGTGGATCATTGTGAATCGCCGTTGATCAACACCAGCTTGGTCACCAGGTGGCCAGTCCTGACTTTGGAAATCTTATCACACAACTAGCCAACCAGATAGGACAGTCTATATCATCTCAAATTAGGATGGAAGGTGAGAAGAAGGAGGACAGGCTCAGAGCTCCAGTGCAGGCCAGACATTCACTGACACACCCTCCCTTAATTTATCCGGTATGAACTTGGTCATGCAGTCTGACGTGAGAGAGCCTCCATGTTTCAGAGGGGATGGGTCTGACAAGTACTCAGTACATGAATGGGAGGAACTCATGGACGTCTCCCTGAGAAAGAGGGGCTTGCCGGTCATAGAACAGTCACAGGAGATCATGTCCAAGCTTATGGGGAGCGCTAGAGACATCATAAAGATAACACTCAGCAGCAATACATCTCTGAAACCTCACGAGAACCCCAAAGTAATAATAGATATACTGAAACAACATTTCAGTGAGTTGACATATTCATCCATGCCTCTTGATGATTTTTACAACACTTTGCCAGTACTAGGAGAAAATGCACTGGAGTACTGGATCCGGTTGAACAAGGCAGTATATGTGGCCGACGAGTGTTTGAGGAGGCAGGGTCGGAGCACCGAGGACTCCAGCCGAGAGGTAATGATGATGTTTTTCGAAACACTGCCGAAATCCTTCTCTTTCTGCGGTTTTAAAGTTTAAAAAAGCCGATAGGTGGACAGCAGCTGAGATACAAGAACGTCTAGACGAGTATCAGTCTGAAATGAAAGCCCAAATGTTGACCAGGTCAAAGCACCCTGCTGCTGTGAGACAGGTGGTCACACATGTACTTGAAGATGAAGTGACATCTTGTCCAGTGTCTCCTAACCAGAGTGAGGTAATTGTCACACCCTCTAATCAAACTGAAGGAAACTGCATGCAAACCTTGATAAGCTTACTTGATCGCAGAACACTCAGACAACAGTAAGACCGCAGCACCCACCTAACCAAGGGTACTCTTACAGGAAATATTGCAAGGTGTGTAACGGTTCAAACCACTCTACACTTGCTCACTGTAGAAGGGAGGGTCTGTGTTGGTCATTATTTGAGTCAGGTCACTGGAAGAAAAACTGTCCGAAGTCTGAGCCTAGATACAGTGAGGAGGACACACGAGCAACCAATGGAGCGGAGCCGTTAAACTAGCGGGCCCGCATTTGGAGGGGGGGATATGCGGGTGAAGAGAAACAAACTCTCGAGTGTGATGAAGATTTAGAACGACGATATGTGAACGCATGTAGTACAGCACCAAAAGGGGTTTGGATCATAGCGCAGAATATACAGAGTAGCGCCATTTGATGAACTGTTTTATGCCCCAGTCACTGTAAATAACCAGTTCCAATTGAAAGGGATGCTTGACACTGGCTCCATAGCCTGTTCTTTAAGCGAAGCAGCAGAACAAAGAATGCTGGCGGAAAATATTAGTCTAGAGAAGAAACCACTATCAGAGCCAGTCATTCTCGTTGGTTTAGGGGGGGAAACAAAATGCATGTATGAAGTTGACCTTGATGTGTATGGGATTAGTTGTTTAGTCCCTGTGCTCATAGTCCCAGGTCAGCATGATGATCTCATCCTCGGTACAAACTTGATAAAACACCTTATGCATCAAATGAAGGGTACTGACGAGTACTGGAGCCTCATATCAGAATGTGCTTCGCAGCCATCATCTGCAGGTGAATACTTTTTGAACATGATGACTAACCTGACATGTTGGCAGAGTGAAGAAATGCCCAGAAAAATAGGGACAGTCAAACTCAACCAGGCTGTCACACTCCTCGCTAAACAAGAGCAGCTAGTGTGGGGAGGCTTCCCAACAGCGTGCCAATGTCTCCAGGGAGCACCATGCCATGAAATATCATGGTGGGTCGAGTCATCACACCCCTGTGGGGCGACAGGTGGGTGCCCATGAAAGTCACTAACCTATCGGACAAACTCTAAAGACAAATTGAAAGCTGGCTGATGTGTCTCCCTGTCTGGCTGTGGAGGACTTCAAGCAGCCCATTACAACCGACTCCGTGGATTTGAAGCAGAAACTGCTTGATGTAGGGTTGGGATGGAGATTGACATCAAACCCTGTAAAACCAGTCAAGCATCAAGAGAGGAATTAGTTCAGTTACTTCTTAACTACAATGATCTGTTCTCCAAGAGCGCACTGCATCGTGCAAAGCCAAGGGCTTTGAGTATTGCATTCGACTCACAGATGACAGACCATTTCGCCTACCATATCGGAGGGTTCCGCCTGCCCATTACCAGAAACTACGACAAGTGTTGACGGAAATGGAGGAACAGGAAATAATCAGGAAATATGTTTGCGAATATGCTTACCCTCTAGTAATGGTGTGGAAGAAAGATGGTGGGCTTCGTATATGTACAGTTTTCAGATGGCTAAATGCAAGGACACACAAAGATGCACATCCACTTCCACACCAATCTGACTGTCTTGAAGCTCTAGGGGCTACACCTACTTCAGTACGATGGACTTGACATCAGGCTTTTACAACATACCTATGTGTGAGGAGGACAAAAAGTATACAGCCTTCACTACCCCACTGGGTCTGCATGAATACAATCGAATGCCGCAGGGCCTATGCAATAGTCCAGCTTCATTTATGAGGATGATGCTTAGCATTTTTGGAGACCTAAACTTCAGTAGCCTGCTGTGTTACCTAGACGACCTCTTGGTGTTTGCACCAAGCGAAAGACAAGCCTTGGATAGATTGGAGCTGGTGTTCCAGAGACTGAGACAGCACAACCTGAAACTGAGTCCAAAGAAATGCAATTTCTTGCGGACGTCTATGAAAGTTTTGGGTCATGTCATTAATGGTGACGGGGTGGCTGTGGACCAAACCAAGGTGGATGTGATATCCAAAATGACAAAGTCGGATCTAATGGAGGAAGATGGGTGCACTCCTTCATTCCAAGTCATGTTAGGTCGCGTTCCGAGACTCCCTGTTGATATAATGTTCAAGCAAGTTTTGAGGGATCCTGTGCTTGTTGACTATAGTAGCTATGTCAAAACACTGAAGTCCCATCTCCATGAAGCAGTGAGCATCACTCAACAGCATACAGTTAAAGAACAACAGAAACAGGCCAAACATTATGACAGAAAAGTCAGAAGCACTCACCTGAACAAAGGAGACAGAGTGCTTCTCGCTAAAAAAAGGAGAAAGGGGGAAAAGAGAACTTGCCGACAAGTGGGAAGCTAAGGTGTACACGGTCATTGACAGAAACTTACACACACACATATATAAGGTGGTGGATGATAAAGGAAACACCAAGGTGGTACATCGGAACCTTCTTCTAGACATCAGCTTTCTGCCGGTAGAAACACCTAAGGATGATTCACGTGAATCTCAATCAGATGGAGCTGTAGATCCAGAGTATGAGGGTCAGTCAATGGACCTTTCAGGCTTTGATGAAGAGGAAAGCTCTGGAGATATGACCAGTTCATGGATAAACTGTGGAGTAGATGACCCCGCAAATCAGGACTTTTCGGAGAGACAGGAGACAGTCAGAGATGAGATGGAGCAAGAACAGTCAGCGTACAGCTGCAGGGACAATCCAAATCAAGACCGTCAAGCTCAGTTATCTCTCAATAATGAGACTGCTGTTAGCATTCCTGACTATGACAGGGTAGCTGTAGTCCCTGACACAGAACCTTCAGGTATTCCTGACTCAATTGCACCCACTGATTTAGCAAGTGACCAAGACTTACAAAGACCGGGTTCACGTGATTCGCAAGATGTGGTCAGAACACGCACTGGCAGGGTAGTGAAATCTGTAAGTCGTCTTATTGAGACAATGGCTCAGAGACCATTCACTATGGAGGGCTTAGCCACCAAACTAGGAAAGTAGTCCCAGTCTCTTCCAACTCTGTTTTAAAAAAAGGTTTTCTTTATTTCTTCTGTTGTTCTAAGGAATATTCATGGATATGTAAAGCCATCTAAGTGATGTCGTTCTGCCCCTGAACAGGCAGTTAACCCACTGTTCCTAGGCCGTCATTGAAAATAAGAATTTGTTCTTAACTGACTTGCCTAGTTAAACAAAGGTTTTTAAAAAATGGTGTCAAGGGATAATATAATGTGAGGACGAGGGTTGTATGATGTACTTGGTAGCGTACTTGTCCAGGAGATTCCTCTGAATCTGCCTGCAGATAGCTTGTATAGCAGAGGACAAAGATGAAATCTTGGAGTTCACTTGTGCCAGTAGTGACTCAGTAGAGTTTGTTATCCCTTGAGTTCCATATCTTGATTGATATGCATTCAGGATTTTGGTGAAATTCAGGAGGGGTGAAACACAAACACAGTTGTAAAATATAATTGATGTATTTCACCGAAAATCCCTCATTTTGTGTTTTGTGAGACATAGGTTCCGCTTTGCAGACTACTTTATGGGGAAAATATGTAACTATTACAATTTTTACTTTTAAAACCCATACAAATTCAAGGATGTTTTCAGACCAGGAAATACCAAAACTGATGATGTTGGTATGTTTTTAGGTCTATAATTATCGCTCCTTGACCTTTCACAGGTGTTCAGAATTAAAATGATTAGGATCAATTGGTCCATAAATATTTCTAGTTTGTGGGCACTCCTAGATCATTCAGTCATGTCTCTCCTTTGGCAATGTGCAATTCTTTTGGCTGTCGTAGCAGCAAGCGCTGCCAATGAAGGTACGTCTAATAATGAACGCATAATATGATTATGTAGCGCTGATACCATGTTAACTTGAATAGGCTACTTATCTCATGCTGGCCGCCTAACAGACTAGCCAAGTTGTGGTGTTGGCTCTTGAGATGTGAATGATGACATTATCAAATTTATATTTTTAGATTTTAATGTGGATTGTGAGAAACACTCCATTAAAGTGACATGGAAGGTCAGTCCAGAGTTGGTTGAACATGCTGCCCGTCTTTTCCTTGGACACTGTGTTCCGTCCACATTTTCTGTTCTTCCCACGGGAGAAGGGATGGCGACATTCCACTACAACCTCAATGGCTGTGCCATCAAGAAACGGGTAACTCTTGTCTAACTCTTGACCCAATGTATGCCATTTTGGATCCTGCGACGAATAATGCTTCTCCTTCTATTCCCCAGGTGACTGGCAAAAAACACATCTATTCAACCAGCCTGACTTACAGACCTAACCGAAAGCCCAAACCTGCTGCTATTAGTCACCATATTAAGTGTGTTTACATAAGGTAACCATCTATGCCAGGGGTACTCAACTCTTACCCTAAGAGGTCTGGCCCCTGCTGTCTTTCGGTTCTACTTTATCATTAATTGCACACACCTGGTGTCCCAGGTCTAAATCAGTCCCTAATTAGAGGGGAAAGATTTTTTTTTAAATGCAGTGGAACTGAGTTGAGTTTTAGGGCTCTATTGGGTGTAGTGTACTCTAGCTATGGTGTTGGAATCAAATCTTCCTAAGCCTTTGCCACCTTCATTATTAAACTAAACATTCCCCCTTGTATGTAGACCTGAGGGATGGATTCCCCCATTCCTTATCCCTGCCTATGGTAGTGCTGAGGGTCATGGAGGATTGGTTTTCCACATGGCACTCCTCAATGGTGAGTGACTCATACAACATCAATTAGTGTAAGAATATGTTCAGTCAACTTAACTGGTAAAGAAATTCCTAGCAGAGGACACTGCCCAAAGCTAGTTGAAACCTGTGGCTGTACAGTACGTATGAGCATTGTGCCCCTTCCCCTCTCTGTTGCATGTAGAAGACCTTACTGGTCTGGCTAAGAGCAGCCTGTTTCCCCTGGGCTCTTTCATCCCCATCTGGGCAGCAGTGGATCAGAAGGACCATCAGCCCTTGCTGCTGCTCTTGGAGGAGTGTGTGGCGGCCACAACACCAGAACTGCAGTCTGCGAGCCTGGTGTACCCCATCATCACCAACAAGGGGTATGTACCAGACCTGGCTATGGCCATGTAGGGTGCACGTTTTGGTTTTTGACTGCCTAGCGCTAAAGTATTGAATACATTTTAAAGTTAGCTTATTTGCTGGATGGAAGTTCTGTTTGTCTGCTCATTGCACAATGCATTTTCAGTTGCCTTGCAGATGGGAAGACTGGGAACTCCAGGTTCCTGCCTAGGTACCACTCGTCTGCTATTCTGCTTTACCTGCAGTCCTTCAAGTTTGCCTTAGGCGAGGAAGTGAGTGGACCACAAGTTCTCGGTATGACTGGGTTGTTTTCATACTGTAGCTCTTGACTGTTCTCTTATTTCACCCCAGGTGTATATTCATTGTAAGCTTGTTGCATGGGACCCTGAGGTTTTTGATATAGAAAAGAAGGCCTGCCACTACATTAAAGAGACTGGAGAGTAAGTATTGGTCACATAACGACCATAATGACGTTAGTGCCAATGCAACAGCCAACTTTTTTAAAAATTCATAGATGGGAGCTGCTGGACGACCCGTCTCAAAGTGACCTCTGCAAGTGCTGTGACTCGAGTTGCAAGCCTCGGTTGAAGAGGGGTGTGGATTCAGGTATTTTGAGGCACTTCATTTCAAGCCTGACTAAACTGTAGTTCCATATTCATTTGAGCTGATCACTCTTGAGTTCTGATGGGACTGCAGCTTGAAGTAATTTATATATATATTTTTCTCAGAACCCCAGGGCCTGGTTCAAAACTCTGTTCTTGGACCGCTCACAATAGTGGAAAACTCTGAAACCCGGATCCCCAGTGAATTTGTAAAATATCCTACTGTAGAACAAGGTTGGTGATTTTGGCATTGAAGACTATAGTTTACACTTGGCTTTTAATTGTATCAGCTTTGATGCCAAATGAACTTGAACCTGTAACCTACTCATCTGTCATTGTGTTCTGTATTCAGTTGACTGGTCGGTGTAATGGTCTGGAACACTTTGCTTGTCAGGTGTGTGTGCTGGTTATTTTACTGTAAAATCCCCCAACGGCAATGAGATGCATGTTACTAACAATTCTTCAACCTGTTACAGGGATGGCTGTCTTTTCTGTCTCTACAGCCATCTAATTGTAGGTGGCCTGAAGGGTGCATCACTTTCTACTATCCCCAGTATGGATATGAAGTCCTTTGACTTGAGCATGTTTCAATAAAATGACTACTTTACAATGGTGTTTGTTTCTAATGGTTGTCAAAATGCTATGATCCTGATGAGATGTACCCTAAATCCAGTAGTGCGGAGCCGGTATCTACACAAAATAGCCAAGAGGTGACCATCTGGTTGTAAGATACTTTTTCAGCAGTAGCCCACCCCAAGATGAAATTGACAAGCCAAGTTTAGGGATTGTAGGTGGCTGATGGCCATGCTTAGGTAACAATTCAGGAAAATGGCTGTAGTTTACCTTAGTTTAAATGTGTGTGTTTTTTTAGGAGAGTGCCCATCAGGGGAATATACCCCAAAGATTATCTTGGTTTCAGTGTCTTTCATACCTCACTGGCAAATGTCTACCTTTCTAACAGTTTAACTAGACTATCATTCGCATAGATTGAAAATCCCAGCAGTTCAAGAGCAAACTGTTTTTGGCACATTCATTGACATATAACTGATTAAACATTTCATAACACTGGCATTTCCCCTCTGACAGGTCACAAATGAATCCCACCCCAGTTAAATTTCATCATAGCTCACGAGCCCAGTACTTGCACTGTATCTGGTAACAGAACTCATTACAGACCAAGCGTCAGGTTTCTTTCTCCCTTTTTAAAATGATTTCTTTGCGTTGTCCTCCAGGAACCTCTTGTGGGGTGAAGATGTCGACTGTAGCTGACTTGGCCTTTTCCTTGGCCTGGGGGGTGACTCCAATATGGCTGCTGTTTGTAGACCTGGTACTTTTGAACAGGAACTCATGACTATTGGTTCAATAATGATGGGCTCCCGAGTGGCGCAGAGGTCTAAGGCACTGCATTTCAGTGCTGGAGGCGTAACTATAGACCCTGAATTGACTGGGCGTGATTGGGAGTCCTGTAGGGCGGTGCACTTGTTAGGGTTTGGCCGGGGTAGGCGGTCACTTTAAATAAGTGTTCTTTACTTGCCTAGTTAAATGTGTGCTGACGTTTCCCTTACCAATATTTGGAGGAAGGTCACTGGAGACCTGTGGGGTGTGTCGTGGAAATTTCCTGTATTACCAAATCATGAGAGCAAGCCACACGCAAGTCAGTTATATCATAAAAGTCCATATTTAATTGAGCTTCACCATAGCCCTGTGACTCTCAGATCAATTCAGTGTCTATAAATTAATTCTCAGAGTGCTTAAAAAACAATTAGTATCATTTATAGTGAAGACACACTCCTCTCAGCTCACATGACAAATAACAGATTTTTAGGAACATTACAAAGGAAGACTTTACTTGAGAGAGGAGTATCCCATAGCCAGACAGCATTAGCTATAAATTATTGTTCAGTTTGGTCTCCTAAACAAAGTTCTTCTCCACTTCTTGGTACCACTTAGGACCAAACATTACCTCATCCAATGGCATTTGTCAATTTGAGATACTCCCATCTCAAATACACCCCTCCTGGACAAGATCAGAAAAGACAGTGAGCCTCCTAGGCTTTACACTAAATCAAGATAAGGACAACCTCAGAGGGGACATGTAATAGTTACAGACATATTCCCATAAGAAGACAAGCCTGACCTCTCCCCTCTGGGGCACAAGTAACTTTCCCCACATAAGCATACTTATGAAAATTGATAAAACATCTTATTTATTAATGTTACCTAAAGAATTTGGATTCTGACACAACAGGTGGAAGTTGTGTTGGTGGTTGATGTGGCAGGGGTAGAGGTCATGGTGGGTGTGAAGCCTACAGCTCGAGCCAGACTGGTTGCTTGTGGGATATACGGATGGATAATCCTGGGTGCTGCTTCATAAAACTGTTAAAACCAGTCTATGCCTGCCAACTGCCTTTCCTTATTCAATGTGTTTTGGATTCCCATCCTCTCCGCCAGGTCAACTGACCCGTAACCTAATTCCTATTCTGAACCTAGCCTAACCGTAAACCCTATTCGTATGCCATTTAGCATATGTTTTTATCCTAACCCCAAACCTTATTCTAATCCTAACCCTGGCTCCTATTCTAATTCCGCCCCTAATCCTGATAACTGGGGGATTATCTGACTATGATAACAGACATGTTATGCTAACTAGCTGGCATGCATTTAATTCACCTCAGACTCAATATTTTTGATAAACAGAAAACCCAGACATATGGCAGCAGATCCACAAGGTCTGCCATGAGAGGTGACTGTATAGTTCCCCTAAGGAAAAGCACCTTTAGTAAATCTGCATTCTCTGTGAGAGCTTCCCATGTCTGGAATACACTGCCATCAGACACACATAACTGCACCACATATCACACTTTCACAAAATGCTTGAGGACATGGCTAAAGGTCAATCAGATTTGTGAACATGGTCCCTAGCTGTGTGTTGCCGCTTTCCATGTTGTCTGTTGTCTGTAGCTTGTGAGGTGTGGAAACACTTTGTTGCTTTTATGAATTTTGTCTTGCTGCTTTTTGTTCTGTGTTGCTCTGTCTGCTACGTCTTGCTTGTCCTATGTTGCTCTGTCTGTATGCTATGTCTTGCTTGTCCTATGTTGCTATGTCTTGCTTGTTCTATGGTGCTATTGTCTATATTGTAATTGTTTTTAATAACCTGCCCAGGGACTGCGGTTGAAAATTAGCCAGCTGGCTAAAACCGGCACTTTTACTGAAACGTTGATTAATGTGCACTGTCCCTGTAAAAATAAAATAAACTAAACTAAAACTAAACGTTCTGCTCGTTAGGTTGCTAGCTAGCTAACTTGGCTAGTCAGTGCCTAAATTACAGCTAGATACAATTGATCAATAAAGAGATATCTTGCCGCATTGGTGTGGCAGACGGATTCCTGCCCTCAACATACTAACCTACTAATAAAATCCAAATGTTTCCCTCTAAACAAATGGATGATTTATCTTAACGCTTCCTTACATGTATATATCAAAAAACAAAATCTATCTAACTTCATTGGATTATATATACAACTTTTTCTAAATGATAAATAATTAAATACATTTCACTCAAAATTTTTGATGGCATGACTTCAAAAATGTTGAAATAGAGGACATTTGTTGTTGTTGTGAGATTTTCAGGGGGCAGGGCACGCCTTAACCCAGGGTGCGTCTCGCCCAATAGTACCCTATATCCCAGTTGATTTGATGGTAAATTTACAACACTTCTAAGCGATGAATAAGAAATGGGAAAGTTCCAATTCCAAACAAGCTTAAGTCTCTTTCTGTACCTGTTCAAATTCTCTGGAAATGCAGTATTGCTTTCTTCCTTCCATGATATCACGAGCTATTCCATTACTTTTCCAGTGATTTTTTGTTTTAAAAAAAATGTAAATTTAGAAAGTTGGCATAAAAAAATTGTCCCGACAATTGAATCGCCTGCTGCGATGCGCTTTCATTTCTTGTCTCGTATGTCTCGTCAAATCAACAACAAAAATGGCTAAAACCCAGTGTTAAATATAAATTAAGTGGTTGAAGTGTTTTTATTACACATTTAGGACAAATATGAATTAATACATTTGAGACAGGTGGCAGTGCATACAGGCTATCTGTTTCATGTCTCAGGTAGCCCTCGAAAGCCAGCATGGACAGAATGCAATAATTGTCTCATGCCATATTATAATTGCACTCCTCTAGATCTGAAATAATTGAATGGTGAAGCTTGCATCCACCCAGTCAACCATAAAAGCAAGCCAAAGCAATTCAGGCATTCTTGAAAGTCTGGACAATCCTTGTCCTGCAAATAAAACTGGCACAAGATTAAGGGTGTGTTCCTCTGACCAGGCTTTGTTGAGGCATGCCAGATCTTACAACAAAATATCAGCTAACCACATATGTTATAGCAATCTGGTTCCTGACACACTCACTGACAACAAAACATTATTTATAAAAAGCAATCTATTAATATGGTTTTTGAACACTATAGTTTGTTTACAAGCATGATAGCTGTACTTTTACTTTATTGTTCATGCAGCTTGGCGTTTCTCAACGAGTTCAAAGCACGGGAATGCATGCAACTAGTTACGACTTCACTACTGGTAAATTCAAATCTCCCACTTGGTTACAAACGCAGCATAAGTATCTGATAATTAATTGCAAGCCTGGAATGAGTTCATACTAATGATTTCCAGATCAGTGATTGATTTCCTGTGTAACAGGTGTAAAATGTACTTGATATATCTCACCAAAAATCCCTCTTATTTATTTTAATGTATTATTCAAAGGTTATTTTAAGATGTATTACATTACTTTCAAGAGTGAATTATTTTTATTGTATTTCATTTCTAAATTGTGTTAATGCTGTGATGTTCTCAACGGGAGCCACGCTCTTACTCCTCAGTTTGCTCAGAGCGTGATGAGGAGAGGCAAATATACTTGTATGGAGTCCAGACTGCAGCAGTAACTTTTGCCTCGTATTTGTATCCATTCCATGCAGTCATTAAAAGAGAGACAACTGGCTGAATTGTGTCCAAAGCCTTATCTTCCACCTACACCTTACCAGAACCCAACGCAGAAAGGTACCGGTGCAGAACCGGTTACATTGGTGCCGTGGCCCTGATCAACGTGGATCATTGTGAATCGCCGTTGATCAACACCAGCTTGGTCACCAGGTGGCCAGTCCTGACTTTGGAAATCTTATCACACAACTAGCCAACCAGATAGGACAGTCTATATCATCTCAAATTAGGATGGAAGGTGAGAAGAAGGAGGACAGGCTCAGAGCTCCAGTGCAGGCCAGACATTCACTGACACACCCTCCCTTAATTTATCCGGTATGAACTTGGTCATGCAGTCTGACGTGAGAGAGCCTCCATGTTTCAGAGGGGATGGGTCTGACAAGTACTCAGTACATGAATGGGAGGAACTCATGGACGTCTCCCTGAGAAAGAGGGGCTTGCCGGTCATAGAACAGTCACAGGAGATCATGTCCAAGCTTATGGGGAGCGCTAGAGACATCATAAAGATAACACTCAGCAGCAATACATCTCTGAAACCTCACGAGAACCCCAAAGTAATAATAGATATACTGAAACAACATTTCAGTGAGTTGACATATTCATCCATGCCTCTTGATGATTTTTACAACACTTTGCCAGTACTAGGAGAAAATGCACTGGAGTACTGGATCCGGTTGAACAAGGCAGTATATGTGGCCGACGAGTGTTTGAGGAGGCAGGGTCGGAGCACCGAGGACTCCAGCCGAGAGGTAATGATGATGTTTTTCGAAACACTGCCGAAATCCTTCTCTTTCTGCGGTTTTAAAGTTTAAAAAAGCCGATAGGTGGACAGCAGCTGAGATACAAGAACGTCTAGACGAGTATCAGTCTGAAATGAAAGCCCAAATGTTGACCAGGTCAAAGCACCCTGCTGCTGTGAGACGGGTGGTCACACATGTACTTGAAGATGAAGTGACATCTTGTCCAGTGTCTCCTAACCAGAGTGAGGTAATTGTCACACCCTCTAATCAAACTGAAGGAAACTGCATGCAAACCTTGATAAGCTTACTTGATCGCAGAACACTCAGACAACAGTAAGACCGCAGCACCCACCTAACCAAGGGTACTCTTACAGGAAATATTGCAAGGTGTGTAACGGTTCAAACCACTCTACACTTGCTCACTGTAGAAGGGAGGGTCTGTGTTGGTCATTATTTGAGTCAGGTCACTGGAAGAAAAACTGTCCGAAGTCTGAGCCTAGATACAGTGAGGAGGACACACGAGCAACCAATGGAGCGGAGCCGTTAAACTAGCGGGCCCGCATTTGGAGGGGGGGATATGCGGGTGAAGAGAAACAAACTCTCGAGTGTGATGAAGATTTAGAACGACGATATGTGAACGCATGTAGTACAGCACCAAAAGGGGTTTGGATCATAGCGCAGAATATACAGAGTAGCGCCATTTGATGAACTGTTTTATGCCCCAGTCACTGTAAATAACCAGTTCCAATTGAAAGGGATGCTTGACACTGGCTCCATAGCCTGTTCTTTAAGCGAAGCAGCAGAACAAAGAATGCTGGCGGAAAATATTAGTCTAGAGAAGAAACCACTATCAGAGCCAGTCATTCTCGTTGGTTTAGGGGGGGAAACAAAATGCATGTATGAAGTTGACCTTGATGTGTATGGGATTAGTTGTTTAGTCCCTGTGCTCATAGTCCCAGGTCAGCATGATGATCTCATCCTCGGTACAAACTTGATAAAACACCTTATGCATCAAATGAAGGGTACTGACGAGTACTGGAGCCTCATATCAGAATGTGCTTCGCAGCCATCATCTGCAGGTGAATACTTTTTGAACATGATGACTAACCTGACATGTTGGCAGAGTGAAGAAATGCCCAGAAAAATAGGGACAGTCAAACTCAACCAGGCTGTCACACTCCTCGCTAAACAAGAGCAGCTAGTGTGGGGAGGCTTCCCAACAGCGTGCCAATGTCTCCAGGGAGCAGCACCATGCCATGAAATATCATGGTGGGTCGAGTCATCACACCCCTGTGGGGCGACAGGTGGGTGCCCATGAAAGTCACTAACCTATCGGACAAACTCTAAAGACAAATTGAAAGCTGGCTGATGTGTCTCCCTGTCTGGCTGTGGAGGACTTCAAGCAGCCCATTACAACCGACTCCGTGGATTTGAAGCAGAAACTGCTTGATGTAGGGTTGGGATGGAGATTGACATCAAACCCTGTAAAACCAGTCAAGCATCAAGAGAGGAATTAGTTCAGTTACTTCTTAACTACAATGATCTGTTCTCCAAGAGCGCACTGCATCGTGCAAAGCCAAGGGCTTTGAGTATTGCATTCGACTCACAGATGACAGACCATTTCGCCTACCATATCGGAGGGTTCCGCCTGCCCATTACCAGAAACTACGACAAGTGTTGACGGAAATGGAGGAACAGGAAATAATCAGGAAATATGTTTGCGAATATGCTTACCCTCTAGTAATGGTGTGGAAGAAAGATGGTGGGCTTCGTATATGTACAGTTTTCAGATGGCTAAATGCAAGGACACACAAAGATGCACATCCACTTCCACACCAATCTGACTGTCTTGAAGCTCTAGGGGGCTACACCTACTTCAGTACGATGGACTTGACATCAGGCTTTTACAACATACCTATGTGTGAGGAGGACAAAAAGTATACAGCCTTCACTACCCCACTGGGTCTGCATGAATACAATCGAATGCCGCAGGGCCTATGCAATAGTCCAGCTTCATTTATGAGGATGATGCTTAGCATTTTTGGAGACCTAAACTTCAGTAGCCTGCTGTGTTACCTAGACGACCTCTTGGTGTTTGCACCAAGCGAAAGACAAGCCTTGGATAGATTGGAGCTGGTGTTCCAGAGACTGAGACAGCACAACCTGAAACTGAGTCCAAAGAAATGCAATTTCTTGCGGACGTCTATGAAAGTTTTGGGTCATGTCATTAATGGTGACGGGGTGGCTGTGGACCAAACCAAGGTGGATGTGATATCCAAAATGACAAAGTCGGATCTAATGGAGGAAGATGGGTGCACTCCTTCATTCCAAGTCATGTTAGGTCGCGTTCCGAGACTCCCTGTTGATATAATGTTCAAGCAAGTTTTGAGGGATCCTGTGCTTGTTGACTATAGTAGCTATGTCAAAACACTGAAGTCCCATCTCCATGAAGCAGTGAGCATCACTCAACAGCATACAGTTAAAGAACAACAGAAACAGGCCAAACATTATGACAGAAAAGTCAGAAGCACTCACCTGAACAAAGGAGACAGAGTGCTTCTCGCTAAAAAAAGGAGAAAGGGGAAAAGAGAACTTGCCGACAAGTGGGAAGCTAAGGTGTACACGGTCATTGACAGAAACTTACACACACACATATATAAGGTGGTGGATGATAAAGGAAACACCAAGGTGGTACATCGGAACCTTCTTCTAGACATCAGCTTTCTGCCGGTAGAAACACCTAAGGATGATTCACGTGAATCTCAATCAGATGGAGCTGTAGATCCAGAGTATGAGGGTCAGTCAATGGACCTTTCAGGCTTTGATGAAGAGGAAAGCTCTGGAGATATGACCAGTTCATGGATAAACTGTGGAGTAGATGACCCCGCAAATCAGGACTTTTCGGAGAGACAGGAGACAGTCAGAGATGAGATGGAGCAAGAACAGTCAGCGTACAGCTGCAGGGACAATCCAAATCAAGACCGTCAAGCTCAGTTATCTCTCAATAATGAGACTGCTGTTAGCATTCCTGACTATGACAGGGTAGCTGTAGTCCCTGACACAGAACCTTCAGGTATTCCTGACTCAATTGCACCCACTGATTTAGCAAGTGACCAAGACTTACAAAGACCGGGTTCACGTGATTCGCAAGATGTGGTCAGAACACGCACTGGCAGGGTAGTGAAATCTGTAAGTCGTCTTATTGAGACAATGGCTCAGAGACCATTCACTATGGAGGGCTTAGCCACCAAACTAGGAAAGTAGTCCCAGTCTCTTCCAACTCTGTTTTAAAAAAAGGTTTTCTTTATTTCTTCTGTTGTTCTAAGGAATATTCATGGATATGTAAAGCCATCTAAGTGATGTCGTTCTGCCCCTGAACAGGCAGTTAACCCACTGTTCCTAGGCCGTCATTGAAAATAAGAATTTGTTCTTAACTGACTTGCCTAGTTAAACAAAGGTTTTTAAAAAATGGTGTCAAGGGATAATATAATGTGAGGACGAGGGTTGTATGATGTACTTGGTAGCGTACTTGTCCAGGAGATTCCTCTGAATCTGCCTGCAGATAGCTTGTATAGCAGAGGACAAAGATGAAATCTTGGAGTTCACTTGTGCCAGTAGTGACTCAGTAGAGTTTGTTATCCCTTGAGTTCCATATCTTGATTGATATGCATTCAGGATTTTGGTGAAATTCAGGAGGGGTGAAACACAAACACAGTTGTAAAATATAATTGATGTATTTCACCGAAAATCCCTCATTTTGTGTTTTGTGAGACATAGGTTCCGCTTTGCAGACTACTTTATGGGGAAAATATGTAACTATTACAATTTTTACTTTTAAAACCCATACAAATTCAAGGATGTTTTCAGACCAGGAAATACCAAAACTGATGATGTTGGTATGTTTTTAGGTCTATAATTATCGCTCCTTGACCTTTCACAGGTGTTCAGAATTAAAATGATTAGGATCAATTGGTCCATAAATATTTCTAGTTTGTGGGCACTCCTAGATCATTCAGTCATGTCTCTCCTTTGGCAATGTGCAATTCTTTTGGCTGTCGTAGCAGCAAGCGCTGCCAATGAAGGTACGTCTAATAATGAACGCATAATATGATTATGTAGCGCTGATACCATGTTAACTTGAATAGGCTACTTATCTCATGCTGGCCGCCTAACAGACTAGCCAAGTTGTGGTGTTGGCTCTTGAGATGTGAATGATGACATTATCAAATTTATATTTTTAGATTTTAATGTGGATTGTGAGAAACACTCCATTAAAGTGACATGGAAGGTCAGTCCAGAGTTGGTTGAACATGCTGCCCGTCTTTTCCTTGGACACTGTGTTCCGTCCACATTTTCTGTTCTTCCCACGGGAGAAGGGATGGCGACATTCCACTACAACCTCAATGGCTGTGCCATCAAGAAACGGGTAACTCTTGTCTAACTCTTGACCCAATGTATGCCATTTTGGATCCTGCGACGAATAATGCTTCTCCTTCTATTCCCCAGGTGACTGGCAAAAAACACATCTATTCAACCAGCCTGACTTACAGACCTAACCGAAAGCCCAAACCTGCTGCTATTAGTCACCATATTAAGTGTGTTTACATAAGGTAACCATCTATGCCAGGGGTACTCAACTCTTACCCTAAGAGGTCTGGCCCCTGCTGTCTTTCGGTTCTACTTTATCATTAATTGCACACACCTGGTGTCCCAGGTCTAAATCAGTCCCTAATTAGAGGGGAAAGATTTTTTTTTAAATGCAGTGGAACTGAGTTGAGTTTTAGGGCTCTATTGGGTGTAGTGTACTCTAGCTATGGTGTTGGAATCAAATCTTCCTAAGCCTTTGCCACCTTCATTATTAAACTAAACATTCCCCCTTGTATGTAGACCTGAGGGATGGATTCCCCCATTCCTTATCCCTGCCTATGGTAGTGCTGAGGGTCATGGAGGATTGGTTTTCCACATGGCACTCCTCAATGGTGAGTGACTCATACAACATCAATTAGTGTAAGAATATGTTCAGTCAACTTAACTGGTAAAGAAATTCCTAGCAGAGGACACTGCCCAAAGCTAGTTGAAACCTGTGGCTGTACAGTACGTATGAGCATTGTGCCCCTTCCCCTCTCTGTTGCATGTAGAAGACCTTACTGGTCTGGCTAAGAGCAGCCTGTTTCCCCTGGGCTCTTTCATCCCCATCTGGGCAGCAGTGGATCAGAAGGACCATCAGCCCTTGCTGCTGCTCTTGGAGGAGTGTGTGGCGGCCACAACACCAGAACTGCAGTCTGCGAGCCTGGTGTACCCCATCATCACCAACAAGGGGTATGTACCAGACCTGGCTATGGCCATGTAGGGTGCACGTTTTGGTTTTTGACTGCCTAGCGCTAAAGTATTGAATACATTTTAAAGTTAGCTTATTTGCTGGATGGAAGTTCTGTTTGTCTGCTCATTGCACAATGCATTTTCAGTTGCCTTGCAGATGGGAAGACTGGGAACTCCAGGTTCCTGCCTAGGTACCACTCGTCTGCTATTCTGCTTTACCTGCAGTCCTTCAAGTTTGCCTTAGGCGAGGAAGTGAGTGGACCACAAGTTCTCGGTATGACTGGGTTGTTTTCATACTGTAGCTCTTGACTGTTCTCTTATTTCACCCCAGGTGTATATTCATTGTAAGCTTGTTGCATGGGACCCTGAGGTTTTTGATATAGAAAAGAAGGCCTGCCACTACATTAAAGAGACTGGAGAGTAAGTATTGGTCACATAACGACCATAATGACGTTAGTGCCAATGCAACAGCCAACTTTTTTTATTCATAGATGGGAGCTGCTGGACGACCCGTCTCAAAGTGACCTCTGCAAGTGCTGTGACTCGAGTTGCAAGCCTCGGTTGAAGAGGGGTGTGGATTCAGGTATTTTGAGGCACTTCATTTCAAGCCTGACTAAACTGTAGTTCCATATTCATTTGAGCTGATCACTCTTGAGTTCTGATGGGACTGCAGCTTGAAGTAATTTATATATATATTTTTCTCAGAACCCCAGGGCCTGGTTCAAAACTCTGTTCTTGGACCGCTCACAATAGTGGAAAACTCTGAAACCCGGATCCCCAGTGAATTTGTAAAATATCCTACTGTAGAACAAGGTTGGTGATTTTGGCATTGAAGACTATAGTTTACACTTGGCTTTTAATTGTATCAGCTTTGATGCCAAATGAACTTGAACCTGTAACCTACTCATCTGTCATTGTGTTCTGTATTCAGTTGACTGGTCGGTGTAATGGTCTGGAACACTTTGCTTGTCAGGTGTGTGTGCTGGTTATTTTACTGTAAAATCCCCCAACGGCAATGAGATGCATGTTACTAACAATTCTTCAACCTGTTACAGGGATGGCTGTCTTTTCTGTCTCTACAGCCATCTAATTGTAGGTGGCCTGAAGGGTGCATCACTTTCTACTATCCCCAGTATGGATATGAAGTCCTTTGACTTGAGCATGTTTCAATAAAATGACTACTTTACAATGGTGTTTGTTTCTAATGGTTGTCAAAATGCTATGATCCTGATGAGATGTACCCTAAATCCAGTAGTGCGGAGCCGGTATCTACACAAAATAGCCAAGAGGTGACCATCTGGTTGTAAGATACTTTTTCAGCAGTAGCCCACCCCAAGATGAAATTGACAAGCCAAGTTTAGGGATTGTAGGTGGCTGATGGCCATGCTTAGGTAACAATTCAGGAAAATGGCTGTAGTTTACCTTAGTTTAAATGTGTGTTTTTTTAGGAGAGTGCCCATCAGGGGAATATACCCCAAAGATTATCTTGGTTTCAGTGTCTTTCATACCTCACTGGCAAATGTCTACCTTTCTAACAGTTTAACTAGACTATCATTCGCATAGATTGAAAATCCCAGCAGTTCAAGAGCAAACTGTTTTTGGCACATTCATTGACATATAACTGATTAAACATTTCATAACACTGGCATTTCCCCTCTGACAGGTCACAAATGAATCCCACCCCAGTTAAATTTCATCATAGCTCACGAGCCCAGTACTTGCACTGTATCTGGTAACAGAACTCATTACAGACCAAGCGTCAGGTTTCTTTCTCCCTTTTTAAAATGATTTCTTTGCGTTGTCCTCCAGGAACCTCTTGTGGGGTGAAGATGTCGACTGTAGCTGACTTGGCCTTTTCCTTGGCCTGGGGGGTGACTCCAATATGGCTGCTGTTTGTAGACCTGGTACTTTTGAACAGGAACTCATGACTATTGGTTCAATAATGATGGGCTCCCGAGTGGCGCAGAGGTCTAAGGCACTGCATTTCAGTGCTGGAGGCGTAACTATAGACCCTGAATTGACTGGGCGTGATTGGGAGTCCTGTAGGGCGGTGCACTTGTTAGGGTTTGGCCGGGGTAGGCGGTCACTTTAAATAAGTGTTCTTTACTTGCCTAGTTAAATGTGTGCTGACGTTTCCCTTACCAATATTTGGAGGAAGGTCACTGGAGACCTGTGGGGTGTGTCGTGGAAATTTCCTGTATTACCAAATCATGAGAGCAAGCCACACGCAAGTCAGTTATATCATAAAGTCCATATTTGAGCTTCACCATAGCCCTGTGACTCTCAGATCAATTCAGTGTCTATAAATTAATTCTCAGAGTGCTTAAAAAACAATTCTTAGTATCATTTATAGTGAAGACACACTCCTCTCAGCTCACATGACAAATAACAGATTTTTAGGAACATTACAAAGGAAGACTTTACTTGAGAGAGGAGTATCCCATAGCCAGACAGCATTAGCTATAAATTATTGTTCAGTTTGGTCTCCTAAACAAAGTTCTCCACTTCTTGGTACCACTTAGGACCAAAACATTACCTCATCCAATGGCATTTGTCAATTTGAGATACTCCCATCTCAAATACACCCCCTCCTGGACAAGATCAGAAAAGACAGTGAGCCTCCTAGGCTTTACACTAAATCAAGATAAGGACAACCTCAGAGGGGACATGTAATAGTTACAGACACATTCCCATAAGAAGACAAGCCTGACCTCTCCCCTCTGGGGCACAAGTAACTTTCCCCACATAAGCATACTTATGAAAATTGATAAAACATCTTATTTATTAATGTTACCTAAAGAATTTGGATTCTGACACAACAGGTGGAAGTTGTGTTGGTGGTTGATGTGGCAGGGGTAGAGGTCATGGTGGGTGTGAAGCCTACAGCTCGAGCCAGACTGGTTGCTTGTGGGATATACGGATGGATAATCCTGGGTGCTGCTTCATAAAACTGTTAAAACCAGTCTATGCCTGCCAACTGCCTTTCCTTATTCAATGTGTTTTGGATTCCCATCCTCTCCGCCAGGTCAACTGACCCGTAACCTAATTCCTATTCTGAACCTAGCCTAACCGTAAACCCTATTCGTATGCCATTTAGCATATGTTTTTATCCTAACCCCAAACCTTATTCTAATCCTAACCCTGGCTCCTATTCTAATTCCGCCCCTAATCCTGATAACTGGGGGATTATCTGACTATGATAACAGACATGTTATGCTAACTAGCTGGCATGCATTTAATTCACCTCAGACTCAATATTTTTGATAAACAGAAAACCCAGACATATGGCAGCAGATCCACAAGGTCTGCCATGAGAGGTGACTGTATAGTTCCCCTAAGGAAAAGCACCTTTAGTAAATCTGCATTCTCTGTGAGAGCTTCCCATGTCTGGAATACACTGCCATCAGACACACATAACTGCACCACATATCACACTTTCACAAAATGCTTGAGGACATGGCTAAAGGTCAATCAGATTTGTGAACATGGTCCCTAGCTGTGTGTTGCCGCTTTCCATGTTGTCTGTTGTCTGTAGCTTGTGAGGTGTGGAAACACTTTGTTGCTTTTATGAATTTTGTCTTGCTGCTTTTTGTTCTGTGTTGCTCTGTCTGCTACGTCTTGCTTGTCCTATGTTGCTCTGTCTGTATGCTATGTCTTGCTTGTCCTATGTTGCTATGTCTTGCTTGTTCTATGGTGCTATTGTCTATATTGTAATTGTTTTTAATAACCTGCCCAGGGACTGCGGTTGAAAATTAGCCAGCTGGCTAAAACCGGCACTTTTACTGAAACGTTGATTAATGTGCACTGTCCCTGTAAAAATAAAATAAACTAAACTAAAACTAAACGTTCTGCTCGTTAGGTTGCTAGCTAGCTAACTTGGCTAGTCAGTGCCTAAATTACAGCTAGATACAAATGATCAATAAAGAGATATCTTGCCGCATTGGTGTGGCAGACGGATTCCTGCCCTCAACATACTAACCTACTAATAAAAAAATCCAAATGTTTCCCTCTAAACAAATGGATGATTTATCTTAAGGCTTCCTTACATGTATATATCAAAAAACAAAATCTATCTAACTTCATTGGATTATATATACAACTTTTTCTAAATGATAAATAATTAAATACATTTCACTCAAAATTGTTTGATGGCATGACTTCAAAAATGTTGAAATAGAGGACATTTGTTGTTGTTGTGAGATTTTCAGGGGGCAGGGCACGCCTTAACCCAGGGTGCGTCTCGCCCAATAGTACCCTATATCCCAGTTGATTTGATGGTAAATTTACAACACTTCTAAGCGATGAATAAGAAATGGGAAAGTTCCAATTCCAAACAAGCTTAAGTCTCTTTCTGTACCTGTTCAAATTCTCTGGAAATGCAGTATTGCTTTCTTCCTTCCATGATATCACGAGCTATTCCATTACTTTTCCAGTGATTTTTTGTTTTAAAAAAAATGTAAATTTAGAAAGTTGGCATAAAAAAATTGTCCCGACAATTGAATCGCCTGCTGCGATGCGCTTTCATTTCTTGTCTCGTATGTCTCGTCAAATCAACAACAAAAATGGCTAAAACCCAGTGTTAAATATAAATTAAGTGGTTGAAGTGTTTTTATTACACATTTAGGACAAATATGAATTAATACATTTGAGACAGGTGGCAGTGCATACAGGCTATCTGTTTCATGTCTCAGGTAGCCCTAGAAAGCCAGCATGGACAGAATGCAATAATTGTCTCATGCCATATTATAATTGCACTCCTCTAGATCTGAAATAATTGAATGGTGAAGCTTGCATCCACCCAGTCAACCATAAAAGCAAGCCAAAGCAATTCAGGCATTCTTGAAAGTCTGGACAATCCTTGTCCTGCAAATAAAACTGGCACAAGATTAAGGGTGTGTTCCTCTGACCAGGCTTTGTTGAGGCATGCCAGATCTTACAACAAAATATCAGCTAACCACATATGTTATAGCAATCTGGTTCCTGACACACTCACTGACAACAAAACATTATTTATAAAAAAGCAATCTATTAATATGGTTTTTGAACACTATAGTTTGTTTACAAGCATGATAGCTGTACTTTTACTTTATTGTTCATGCAGCTTGGCGTTTCTCAACGAGTTCAAAGCACGGGAATGCATGCAACTAGTTACGACTTCACTACTGGTAAATTCAAATCTCCCACTTGGTTACAAACGCAGCATAAGTATCTGATAATTAATTGCAAGCCTGGAATGAGTTCATACTAATGATTTCCAGATCAGTGATTGATTTCCTGTGTAACAGGTGTAAAATGTACTTGATATATCTCACCAAAAATCCCTCTTATTTATTTTAATGTATTATTCAAAGGTTATTTTAAGATGTATTACATTACTTTCAAGAGTGAATTATTTTTATTGTATTTAATTTCTAAATTGTGTTAATGCTGTGATGTTCTCAACGGGAGCCACGCTCTTACTCCTCAGTTTGCTCAGAGCGTGATGAGGAGAGGCAAATATACTTGTATGGAGTCCAGACTGCAGCAGTAACTTTTGCCTCGTATTTGTATCCATTCCATGCAGTCATTAAAAGAGAGACAACTGGCTGAATTGTGTCCAAAGCCTTATCTTCCACCTACACCTTACCAGAACCCAACGCAGAAAGGTACCGGTGCAGAACCGGTTACATTGGTGCCGTGGCCCTGATCAACGTGGATCATTGTGAATCGCCGTTGATCAACACCAGCTTGGTCACCAGGTGGCCAGTCCTGACTTTGGAAATCTTATCACACAACTAGCCAACCAGATAGGACAGTCTATATCATCTCAAATTAGGATGGAAGGTGAGAAGAAGGAGGACAGGCTCAGAGCTCCAGTGCAGGCCAGACATTCACTGACACACCCTCCCTTAATTTATCCGGTATGAACTTGGTCATGCAGTCTGACGTGAGAGAGCCTCCATGTTTCAGAGGGGATGGGTCTGACAAGTACTCAGTACATGAATGGGAGGAACTCATGGACGTCTCCCTGAGAAAGAGGGGCTTGCCGGTCATAGAACAGTCACAGGAGATCATGTCCAAGCTTATGGGGAGCGCTAGAGACATCATAAAGATAACACTCAGCAGCAATACATCTCTGAAACCTCACGAGAACCCCAAAGTAATAATAGATATACTGAAACAACATTTCAGTGAGTTGACATATTCATCCATGCCTCTTGATGATTTTTACAACACTTTGCCAGTACTAGGAGAAAATGCACTGGAGTACTGGATCCGGTTGAACAAGGCAGTATATGTGGCCGACGAGTGTTTGAGGAGGCAGGGTCGGAGCACCGAGGACTCCAGCCGAGAGGTAATGATGATGTTTTTCGAAACACTGCCGAAATCCTTCTCTTTCTGCGGTTTTAAAGTTTAAAAAAGCCGTTAGGTGGACAGCAGCTTCTGCGGTTTTAAAGTTTAAAAAAGCCGATAGGTGGACAGCAGCTGAGATACAAGAAGGTCTAGATGAGTATCAGTCTGAAATGAAAGCCCAAATGTTGACCGGGTCAAAGCACCCTGCTGCTGTGAGACGGGTGGTCACACATGTACTTGAAGATGAAGTGACATCTTGTCCAGTGTCTCCTAACCAGAGTGAGGGAATTGTCACACCCTCTAATCAAACTGAAGGAAACTGCATGCAAACCTTGATAAGCTTACTTGATCGCAGAACACTCAGACAACAGTAAGACCGCAGCACCCACCTAACCAAGGGTACTCTTACAGGAAATATTGCAAGGTGTGTAACGGTTCAAACCACTCTACACTTGCTCACTGTAGAAGGGAGGGTCTGTGTTGGTCATTATTTGAGTCAGGTCACTGGAAGAAAAACTGTCCGAAGTCTGAGCCTAGATACAGTGAGGAGGACACACGAGCAACCAATGGAGCGGAGCCGTTAAACTAGCGGGCCCGCATTTGGAGGGGGGATATGCGGGTGAAGAGAAACAAACTCTCGAGTGTGATGAAGATTTAGAACGACGATATGTGAACGCATGTAGTACAGCACCAAAAGGGGTTTGGATCATAGCGCAGAATATACAGAGTAGCGCCATTTGATGAACTGTTTTATGCCCCAGTCACTGTAAATAACCAGTTCCAATTGAAAGGGATGCTTGACACTGGCTCCATAGCCTGTTCTTTAAGCGAAGCAGCAGAACAAAGAATGCTGGCGGAAAATATTAGTCTAGAGAAGAAACCACTATCAGAGCCAGTCATTCTCGTTGGTTTAGGGGGGGAAACAAAATGCATGTATGAAGTTGACCTTGATGTGTATGGGATTAGTTGTTTAGTCCCTGTGCTCATAGTCCCAGGTCAGCATGATGATCTCATCCTCGGTACAAACTTGATAAAACACCTTATGCATCAAATGAAGGGTACTGACGAGTACTGGAGCCTCATATCAGAATGTGCTTCGCAGCCATCATCTGCAGGTGAATACTTTTTGAACATGATGACTAACCTGACATGTTGGCAGAGTGAAGAAATGCCCAGAAAAATAGGGACAGTCAAACTCAACCAGGCTGTCACACTCCTCGCTAAACAAGAGCAGCTAGTGTGGGGAGGCTTCCCAACAGCGTGCCAATGTCTCCAGGGAGCAAGCACCATGCCATGAAATATCATGGTGGGTCGAGTCATCACACCCCTGTGGGGCGACAGGTGGGTGCCCATGAAAGTCACTAACCTATCGGACAAACTCTAAAGACAAATTGAAAGCTGGCTGATGTGTCTCCCTGTCTGGCTGTGGAGGACTTCAAGCAGCCCATTACAACCGACTCTGTGGATTTGAAGCAGAAACTGCTTGATGTAGGGTTGGGAGAGATTGACATCAAACCCTGTAAAACCAGTCAAGCATCAAGAGAGGAATTAGTTCAGTTACTTCTTAACTACAATGATCTGTTCTCCAAGAGCGCACTGCATCGTGCAAAGCCAAGGGCTTTGAGTATTGCATTCGACTCACAGATGACAGACCATTTCGCCTACCATATCGGAGGGTTCCGCCTGCCCATTACCAGAAACTACGACAAGTGTTGACGGAAATGGAGGAACAGGAAATAATCAGGAAATATGTTTGCGAATATGCTTACCCTCTAGTAATGGTGTGGAAGAAAGATGGTGGGCTTCGTATATGTACAGTTTTCAGATGGCTAAATGCAAGGACACACAAAGATGCACATCCACTTCCACACCAATCTGACTGTCTTGAAGCTCTAGGGGCTACACCTACTTCAGTACGATGGACTTGACATCAGGCTTTTACAACATACCTATGTGTGAGGAGGACAAAAAGTATACAGCCTTCACTACCCCACTGGGTCTGCATGAATACAATCGAATGCCGCAGGGCCTATGCAATAGTCCAGCTTCATTTATGAGGATGATGCTTAGCATTTTTGGAGACCTAAACTTCAGTAGCCTGCTGTGTTACCTAGACGACCTCTTGGTGTTTGCACCAAGCGAAAGACAAGCCTTGGATAGATTGGAGCTGGTGTTCCAGAGACTGAGACAGCACAACCTGAAACTGAGTCCAAAGAAATGCAATTTCTTGCGGACGTCTATGAAAGTTTTGGGTCATGTCATTAATGGTGACGGGGTGGCTGTGGACCAAACCAAGGTGGATGTGATATCCAAAATGACAAAGTCGGATCTAATGGAGGAAGATGGGTGCACTCCTTCATTCCAAGTCATGTTAGGTCGCGTTCCGAGACTCCCTGTTGATATAATGTTCAAGCAAGTTTTGAGGGATCCTGTGCTTGTTGACTATAGTAGCTATGTCAAAACACTGAAGTCCCATCTCCATGAAGCAGTGAGCATCACTCAACAGCATACAGTTAAAGAACAACAGAAACAGGCCAAACATTATGACAGAAAAGTCAGAAGCACTCACCTGAACAAAGGAGACAGAGTGCTTCTCGCTAAAAAAGGAGAAAGGGGAAAAGAGAACTTGCCGACAAGTGGGAAGCTAAGGTGTACACGGTCATTGACAGAAACTTACACACACACATATATAAGGTGGTGGATGATAAAGGAAACACCAAGGTGGTACATCGGAACCTTCTTCTAGACATCAGCTTTCTGCCGGTAGAAACACCTAAGGATGATTCACGTGAATCTCAATCAGATGGAGCTGTAGATCCAGAGTATGAGGGTCAGTCAATGGACCTTTCAGGCTTTGATGAAGAGGAAAGCTCTGGAGATATGACCAGTTCATGGATAAACTGTGGAGTAGATGACCCCGCAAATCAGGACTTTTCGGAGAGACAGGAGACAGTCAGAGATGAGATGGAGCAAGAACAGTCAGCGTACAGCTGCAGGGACAATCCAAATCAAGACCGTCAAGCTCAGTTATCTCTCAATAATGAGACTGCTGTTAGCATTCCTGACTATGACAGGGTAGCTGTAGTCCCTGACACAGAACCTTCAGGTATTCCTGACTCAATTGCACCCACTGATTTAGCAAGTGACCAAGACTTACAAAGACCGGGTTCACGTGATTCGCAAGATGTGGTCAGAACACGCACTGGCAGGGTAGTGAAATCTGTAAGTCGTCTTATTGAGACAATGGCTCAGAGACCATTCACTATGGAGGGCTTAGCCACCAAACTAGGAAAGTAGTCCCAGTCTCTTCCAACTCTGTTTTAAAAAAAGGTTTTCTTTATTTCTTCTGTTGTTCTAAGGAATATTCATGGATATGTAAAGCCATCTAAGTGATGTCGTTCTGCCCCTGAACAGGCAGTTAACCCACTGTTCCTAGGCCGTCATTGAAAATAAGAATTTGTTCTTAACTGACTTGCCTAGTTAAACAAAGGTTTTTAAAAAATGGTGTCAAGGGATAATATAATGTGAGGACGAGGGTTGTATGATGTACTTGGTAGCGTACTTGTCCAGGAGATTCCTCTGAATCTGCCTGCAGATAGCTTGTATAGCAGAGGACAAAGATGAAATCTTGGAGTTCACTTGTGCCAGTAGTGACTCAGTAGAGTTTGTTATCCCTTGAGTTCCATATCTTGATTGATATGCATTCAGGATTTTGGTGAAATTCAGGAGGGGTGAAACACAAACACAGTTGTAAAATATAATTGATGTATTTCACCGAAAATCCCTCATTTTGTGTTTTGTGAGACATAGGTTCCGCTTTGCAGACTACTTTATGGGGAAAATATGTAACTATTACAATTTTTACTTTTAAAACCCATACAAATTCAAGGATGTTTTCAGACCAGGAAATACCAAAACTGATGATGTTGGTATGTTTTTAGGTCTATAATTATCGCTCCTTGACCTTTCACAGGTGTTCAGAATTAAAATGATTAGGATCAATTGGTCCATAAATATTTCTAGTTTGTGGGCACTCCTAGATCATTCAGTCATGTCTCTCCTTTGGCAATGTGCAATTCTTTTGGCTGTCGTAGCAGCAAGCGCTGCCAATGAAGGTACGTCTAATAATGAACGCATAATATGATTATGTAGCGCTGATACCATGTTAACTTGAATAGGCTACTTATCTCATGCTGGCCGCCTAACAGACTAGCCAAGTTGTGGTGTTGGCTCTTGAGATGTGAATGATGACATTATCAAATTTATATTTTTAGATTTTAATGTGGATTGTGAGAAACACTCCATTAAAGTGACATGGAAGGTCAGTCCAGAGTTGGTTGAACATGCTGCCCGTCTTTTCCTTGGACACTGTGTTCCGTCCACATTTTCTGTTCTTCCCACGGGAGAAGGGATGGCGACATTCCACTACAACCTCAATGGCTGTGCCATCAAGAAACGGGTAACTCTTGTCTAACTCTTGACCCAATGTATGCCATTTTGGATCCTGCGACGAATAATGCTTCTCCTTCTATTCCCCAGGTGACTGGCAAAAAACACATCTATTCAACCAGCCTGACTTACAGACCTAACCGAAAGCCCAAACCTGCTGCTATTAGTCACCATATTAAGTGTGTTTACATAAGGTAACCATCTATGCCAGGGGTACTCAACTCTTACCCTAAGAGGTCTGGCCCCTGCTGTCTTTCGGTTCTACTTTATCATTAATTGCACACACCTGGTGTCCCAGGTCTAAATCAGTCCCTAATTAGAGGGGAAAGATTTTTTTTTAAATGCAGTGGAACTGAGTTGAGTTTTAGGGCTCTATTGGGTGTAGTGTACTCTAGCTATGGTGTTGGAATCAAATCTTCCTAAGCCTTTGCCACCTTCATTATTAAACTAAACATTCCCCCTTGTATGTAGACCTGAGGGATGGATTCCCCCATTCCTTATCCCTGCCTATGGTAGTGCTGAGGGTCATGGAGGATTGGTTTTCCACATGGCACTCCTCAATGGTGAGTGACTCATACAACATCAATTAGTGTAAGAATATGTTCAGTCAACTTAACTGGTAAAGAAATTCCTAGCAGAGGACACTGCCCAAAGCTAGTTGAAACCTGTGGCTGTACAGTACGTATGAGCATTGTGCCCCTTCCCCTCTCTGTTGCATGTAGAAGACCTTACTGGTCTGGCTAAGAGCAGCCTGTTTCCCCTGGGCTCTTTCATCCCCATCTGGGCAGCAGTGGATCAGAAGGACCATCAGCCCTTGCTGCTGCTCTTGGAGGAGTGTGTGGCGGCCACAACACCAGAACTGCAGTCTGCGAGCCTGGTGTACCCCATCATCACCAACAAGGGGTATGTACCAGACCTGGCTATGGCCATGTAGGGTGCACGTTTTGGTTTTTGACTGCCTAGCGCTAAAGTATTGAATACATTTTAAAGTTAGCTTATTTGCTGGATGGAAGTTCTGTTTGTCTGCTCATTGCACAATGCATTTTCAGTTGCCTTGCAGATGGGAAGACTGGGAACTCCAGGTTCCTGCCTAGGTACCACTCGTCTGCTATTCTGCTTTACCTGCAGTCCTTCAAGTTTGCCTTAGGCGAGGAAGTGAGTGGACCACAAGTTCTCGGTATGACTGGGTTGTTTTCATACTGTAGCTCTTGACTGTTCTCTTATTTCACCCCAGGTGTATATTCATTGTAAGCTTGTTGCATGGGACCCTGAGGTTTTTGATATAGAAAAGAAGGCCTGCCACTACATTAAAGAGACTGGAGAGTAAGTATTGGTCACATAACGACCATAATGACGTTAGTGCCAATGCAACAGCCAACTTTTTTTATTCATAGATGGGAGCTGCTGGACGACCCGTCTCAAAGTGACCTCTGCAAGTGCTGTGACTCGAGTTGCAAGCCTCGGTTGAAGAGGGGTGTGGATTCAGGTATTTTGAGGCACTTCATTTCAAGCCTGACTAAACTGTAGTTCCATATTCATTTGAGCTGATCACTCTTGAGTTCTGATGGGACTGCAGCTTGAAGTAATTTATATATATATTTTTCTCAGAACCCCAGGGCCTGGTTCAAAACTCTGTTCTTGGACCGCTCACAATAGTGGAAAACTCTGAAACCCGGATCCCCAGTGAATTTGTAAAATATCCTACTGTAGAACAAGGTTGGTGATTTTGGCATTGAAGACTATAGTTTACACTTGGCTTTTAATTGTATCAGCTTTGATGCCAAATGAACTTGAACCTGTAACCTACTCATCTGTCATTGTGTTCTGTATTCAGTTGACTGGTCGGTGTAATGGTCTGGAACACTTTGCTTGTCAGGTGTGTGTGCTGGTTATTTTACTGTAAAATCCCCCAACGGCAATGAGATGCATGTTACTAACAATTCTTCAACCTGTTACAGGGATGGCTGTCTTTTCTGTCTCTACAGCCATCTAATTGTAGGTGGCCTGAAGGGTGCATCACTTTCTACTATCCCCAGTATGGATATGAAGTCCTTTGACTTGAGCATGTTTCAATAAAATGACTACTTTACAATGGTGTTTGTTTCTAATGGTTGTCAAAATGCTATGATCCTGATGAGATGTACCCTAAATCCAGTAGTGCGGAGCCGGTATCTACACAAAATAGCCAAGAGGTGACCATCTGGTTGTAAGATACTTTTTCAGCAGTAGCCCACCCCAAGATGAAATTGACAAGCCAAGTTTAGGGATTGTAGGTGGCTGATGGCCATGCTTAGGTAACAATTCAGGAAAATGGCTTTAGTTTAAATGTGTGTGTTTTTTTAGGAGAGTGCCCATCAGGGGAATATACCCCAAAGATTATCTTGGTTTCAGTGTCTTTCATACCTCACTGGCAAATGTCTACCTTTCTAACAGTTTAACTAGACTATCATTCGCATAGATTGAAAATCCCAGCAGTTCAAGAGCAAACTGTTTTTGGCACATTCATTGACATATAACTGATTAAACATTTCATAACACTGGCATTTCCCCTCTGACAGGTCACAAATGAATCCCACCCCAGTTAAATTTCATCATAGCTCACGAGCCCAGTACTTGCACTGTATCTGGTAACAGAACTCATTACAGACCAAGCGTCAGGTTTCTTTCTCCCTTTTTAAAATGATTTCTTTGCGTTGTCCTCCAGGAACCTCTTGTGGGGTGAAGATGTCGACTGTAGCTGACTTGGCCTTTTCCTTGGCCTGGGGGGTGACTCCAATATGGCTGCTGTTTGTAGACCTGGTACTTTTGAACAGGAACTCATGACTATTGGTTCAATAATGATGGGCTCCCGAGTGGCGCAGAGGTCTAAGGCACTGCATTTCAGTGCTGGAGGCGTAACTATAGACCCTGAATTGACTGGGCGTGATTGGGAGTCCTGTAGGGCGGTGCACTTGTTAGGGTTTGGCCGGGGTAGGCGGTCACTTTAAATAAGTGTTCTTTACTTGCCTAGTTAAATGTGTGCTGACGTTTCCCTTACCAATATTTGGAGGAAGGTCACTGGAGACCTGTGGGGTGTGTCGTGGAAATTTCCTGTATTACCAAATCATGAGAGCAAGCCAGTTATTATATCATAAAGTCCATAATTGAGCTTCACCATAGCCCTGTGACTCTCAGATCAATTCAGTGTCTATAAATTAATTCTGAGTGCTTAAAAAACAATTCTTAGTATCATTTATAGTGAAGACACACTCCTCTCAGCTCACATGACAAATAACAGATTTTTAGGAACATTACAAAGGAAGACTTTACTTGAGAGAGGAGTATCCCATAGCCAGACAGCATTAGCTATAAATTATTGTTCAGTTTGGTCTCCTAAACAAAGTTCTCCACTTCTTGGTACCACTTAGGACCAAAACATTACCTCATCCAATGGCATTTGTCAATTTGAGATACTCCCATCTCAAATACACCCCCTCCTGGACAAGATCAGAAAAGACAGTGAGCCTCCTAGGCTTTACACTAAATCAAGATAAGGACAACCTCAGAGGGGACATGTAATAGTTACAGACACATTCCCATAAGACAAGCCTGACCTCCCTCTGGGGCACAAGTAACTTTCCCCACATAAGCATACTTATGAAAATTGATAAAACATCTTATTTATTAATGTTACCTAAAGAATTTGGATTCTGACACAACAGGTGGAAGTTGTGTTGGTGGTTGATGTGGCAGGGGTAGAGGTCATGGTGGGTGTGAAGCCTACAGCTCGAGCCAGACTGGTTGCTTGTGGGATATACGGATGGATAATCCTGGGTGCTGCTTCATAAAACTGTTAAAACCAGTCTATGCCTGCCAACTGCCTTTCCTTATTCAATGTGTTTTGGATTCCCATCCTCTCCGCCAGGTCAACTGACCCGTAACCTAATTCCTATTCTGAACCTAGCCTAACCGTAAACCCTATTCGTATGCCATTTAGCATATGTTTTTATCCTAACCCCAAACCTTATTCTAATCCTAACCCTGGCTCCTATTCTAATTCCGCCCCTAATCCTGATAACTGGGGGATTATCTGACTATGATAACAGACATGTTATGCTAACTAGCTGGCATGCATTTAATTCACCTCAGACTCAATATTTTTGATAAACAGAAAACCCAGACATATGGCAGCAGATCCACAAGGTCTGCCATGAGAGGTGACTGTATAGTTCCCCTAAGGAAAAGCACCTTTAGTAAATCTGCATTCTCTGTGAGAGCTTCCCATGTCTGGAATACACTGCCATCAGACACACATAACTGCACCACATATCACACTTTCACAAAATGCTTGAGGACATGGCTAAAGGTCAATCAGATTTGTGAACATGGTCCCTAGCTGTGTGTTGCCGCTTTCCATGTTGTCTGTTGTCTGTAGCTTGTGAGGTGTGGAAACACTTTGTTGCTTTTATGAATTTTGTCTTGCTGCTTTTTGTTCTGTGTTGCTCTGTCTGCTACGTCTTGCTTGTCCTATGTTGCTCTGTCTGTATGCTATGTCTTGCTTGTCCTATGTTGCTATGTCTTGCTTGTTCTATGGTGCTATTGTCTATATTGTAATTGTTTTTAATAACCTGCCCAGGGACTGCGGTTGAAAATTAGCCGGCTGGCTAAAACCGGCACTTTTACTGAAACGTTGATTAATGTGCACTGTCCCTGTAAAAATAAAATAAACTAAACTAAAACTAAACGTTCTGCTCGTTAGGTTGCTAGCTAGCTAACTTGGCTAGTCAGTGCCTAAATTACAGCTAGATACAAATGATCAATAAAGAGATATCTTGCCGCATTGGTGTGGCAGACGGATTCCTGCCCTCAACATACTAACCTAACATATTACCACTTTACTAATAAAATCCAAATGTTTCCCTCTAAACAAATGGATGATTTATCTTAAGGCTTCCTTACATGTATATATCAAAAAACAAAATGTATCTAACTTCATTGGATTATATATACAACTTTTTCTAAATGATAAATAATTAAATACATTTCACTCAAAATTTTTGATGGCATGACTTCAAAAATGTTGAAATAGAGGACATTTGTTGTTGTTGTGAGATTTTCAGGGGGCAGGGCACGCCTTACCCCAGGGTGCGTCTCGCCCAATAGTACCCTATATCCCAGTTGATTTGATGGTAAATTTACAACACTTCTAAGCGATGAATAAGAAATGGGAAAGTTCCAATTCCAAACAAGCTTAAGTCTCTTTCTGTACCTGTTCAAATTCTCTGGAAATGCAGTATTGCTTTCTTCCTTCCATGATATCACGAGCTATTCCATTACTTTTCCAGTGATTTTTTGTTTTAAAAAAAATGTAAATTTAGAAAGTTGGCATAAAAAAATTGTCCCGACAATTGAATCGCCTGCTGCGATGCGCTTTCATTTCTTGTCTCGTATGTCTCGTCAAATCAACAACAAAAATGGCTAAAACCCAGTGTTAAATATAAATTAAGTGGTTGAAGTGTTTTTATTACCCATTTAGGACAAATGTGAATTAATACATTTGAGACAGGTGGCAGTGCATACAGGCTATCTGTTTCATGTCTCAGGTAGCCCTCGAAAGCCAGCATGGACAGAATGCAATAATTGTCTCATGCCATATTATAATTGCACTCCTCTAGATCTGAAATAATTGAATGGTGAAGCTTGCATCCACCCAGTCAACCATAAAAGCAAGCCAAAGCAATTCAGGCATTCTTGAAAGTCTGGACAATCCTTGTCCTGCAAATAAAACTGGCACAAGATTAAGGGTGTGTTCCTCTGACCAGGCTTTGTTGAGGCATGCCAGATCTTACAACAAAATATCAGCTAACCACATATGTTATAGCAATCTGGTTCCTGACACACTCATTGGTTGATCAATGTACTGTCTGAGCAAGGGATCGCAACCTAATGCTGTGTTCAGTAACCAAGTGGTAATTCACCATATATGACTGGGAAAAATCCACTTGAATGGCCCTCCAACTGGTAATTACTAGTGGGAAACTTGTCTATCATCCTGAGATCCCACATGCTGACCTCTGATGTCATCTACTACGAAAATGACCTCAATAATTGCATTTTTTTTTCAGTTAAATGCAACAACAAAACATTATTTATAAAAAAGCAATCTATTAATATGGTTTTTGAACACTGTAGTTTGTTTACAAGCATGATAGCTGTACTTTTACTTTATTGTTCATGCAGCTTGGCGTTTCTCAACGAGTTCAAAGCACGGGAATGCATGCAACTAGTTACGACTTCACTACTGGTAAATTCAAATCTCCCACTTGGTTACAAACGCAGCATAAGTATCTGATAATTAATTGCAAGCCTGGAATGAGTTCATACTAATGATTTCCAGATCAGTGATTGATTTCCTGTGTAACAGTTGTAAAATGTACTTGATATATCTCACCAAAAATCCCTCTTATTTATTTTAATGTATTATTCAAAGGTTATTTTAAGATGTATTACATTACTTTCAAGAGTGAATTATTTTTATTGTATTTCATTTCTAAATTGTGTTAATGCTGTGATGTCATCAACGGGAGCCACGCTCTTACTCCTCAGTTTGCTCAGAGCGTGATGAGGAGAGGCAAATATACTTGTATGGAGTCCAGACTGCAGCAGTAACTTTTGCCTTGTATTTGTATCCATTCCATGCAGTCATTAAAAGAGAGACAACTGGCTGAATTGTGTCCAAAGCCTTATCTTCCACCTACACCTTACCAGAACCCAACGCAGAAAGGTACCGGTGCAGAACCGGTTACATTGGTGCCGTGGCCCGGATCAACGTGGATCATTGTGAATCGCCGTTGATCAACACCAGCTTGGTCACCAGGTGGCCAGTCCTGACTTTGGAAATCTTATCACACAACTAGCCAACCAGATAGGACAGTCTATATCATCTCAAATTAGGATGGAAGGTGAGAAGAAGGAGGACAGGCTCAGAGCTCCAGTGCAGGCCAGACATTCACTGACACACCCTCCCTTAATTTATCCGGTATGAACTTGGTCATGCAGTCTGACGTGAGAGAGCCTCTATGTTTCAGAGGGGATGGGTCTGACAAGTACTCAGTACATGAATGGGAGGAACTCATGGACGTCTCCCTGAGAAAGAGGGGCTTGCCGGTCATAGAACAGTCACAGGAGATCATGTCCAAACTTATGGGGAGCGCTAGAGACATCATAAAGATAACACTCAGCAGCAATACATCTCTGAAACCTCACGAGAACCCCAAAGTGATAATAGATATACTGAAACAACATTTCAGTGAGTTGACATATTCATCCATGCCTCTTGACGATTTTTATAACACTTTGCCAGTACTAGGAGAAAATGCCATGGAGTACTGGATCCGGTTGAACAAGGCAGTAGATGTGGCCGACGAGTGTTTGGGGAGGCAGGGTCGGAGCACCGAGGACTCCAGCCGAGAGGTAATGATGATGTTTTTCGAAACACTGCCCAGATCCTTCTCTTTCTGCGGTTTTAAAGTTTTAAAAAGCCGATAGGTGGACCGCAGCTGAGATACAAGAACGTCTAGATGAGTATCAGTCTGAAATGAAAGCCCAAATGTTGACCAGGTCAAAGCACCCTGCTGCTGTGAGACAGGTGGTCACACATGTACTTGAAGATGAAGTGACATCTTGTCCAGTGTCTCCTAACCAGAGTGAGGTAATTGTCACACCCTCTAAGCCAGGGGTCCCCAAACTTTTTCCTGTGAGGGCCACATAACTTTTCCCTTCTCTGATGGGGGGCCGGTGTCAGTTTGTAACAGAAAAAGTGTGACGATCGTAGGGGAGCTTAAAAAATGTATTGTTTTCCAGAAAGCCACACATAACCAAATAACCCTTTCCAGGTTCTTTACAGAAAAAAAGTCAGGAAACAAATAATAACACTATTAATGAAATAAATAATAACTAAATAACCCTCTCTGAGTTCTTCACAGAAAAAAACAGGAAATAAATAATAACTAAATAACTCTCTCTGGGTTCTTCATAGAAAAAAAAGCCATGGAACATTAACTTTCTGTCGTGCCATGCACAATCTTAACAGATAAAAGTTCAGCTCAGTTGTCAGAGCAGAATCTCTCTGACACATATGAGCAGTCTCTTAAATTTCTTGTGTTCCTTCCTTATAATCCTTTTGTAGGTTCCAGTAGGCTTGTAGACACCGCTGTTTGCAGCTCTCTCTCATCAACTTCCCTGTGAAAACCACAAAAGAAGCAGGTTGAGAAACTGAACTAAGTGATACAGCACCTACACCGCACAATACATTTCACTACCAGTATGGTTGTAAAGATGGATTTTATCCCAGTAGATTTTATTATGATTATATTTGTTTATGCTCAGAATGACTCATTCAAGTCAGAAAAGTGAGCTTACCTATGTATGTTCATCAGTGTGAACTGTGGGCCTGCATCTGGCTGGTGAGAAGTTGAATATCAGGTTCCATTCTAGTTACAGCCAGTCTCAAGCACTGATGCAAATGTTCATCTGTCAATCTTGATCTCATCGGGGTTTTCAGCAGTTTCATGCGAGAAAAGGTTTTCTCGCAGATATACGTGCTGCCAAAAACTGTGGACATTTTCATTGCGTGTTTTTTGATGTTTGGATATGTGTCGTTTGGGAGGGCGGCATAGAAGTCAATGAGACTGTTGGGCTTGAATGCGTCTTTCAGAACATCACAGTTCTGTAACAGCCAACTCAAACTGATATGAAGGCTGGGCTTCATCAATGTCGGCAACAAAGGGGTTCTGAAAAAGACGGATTTCTTTCACTGAATCGCACACCGAACTCCGCCTTCAGCATTTCCAGTGCTTCCACGCACTTTTCAGCTGGGAACGGGACCGCTGGGTTCTCAGTCGACAGGTTTTGGGTAGCAGGAAGATGGACAAAGTTGCGCTTTTTCACTTGTTCCAAAAGCAGCGCTAATTTCACCTCAAATGCTTTTATGTGTGAATACATGTCGCAAATGAGTTTCCCCTCGCCTTGTAGCTGCAAGTTAAGGCTGTTAAGTATTTCTGTCACGTCTGTTAAAAATGCGAGGTGCCATTTCCATTCTGGGTCGATCAGCTCTGGGACCGTTTTGTCTTTTAAATGAAGAAATGCGTTAATTTCGGTAGCAGCTCGTAAAAACGCCTCAAAACTCTGCCCCGGCTCAGCCATCGGACCTCTGTGTAGTACAGCACATCTCCGTGCGTAGACTCCAGTTCAGACAGGAATTCTTGGAACTGCCTGTGTTTAAGTCCCTTTGCTCTGATGAAGTTTATGCACGACACCACAACCTTCATTACAGAATCCCACGTCAACACTTTGCAGCACAGTGCTTGCTAGTGAATTAGGCAGTGGACTCGTAGCGGGGCGGTGAGACCCCTTTTTTCCAACTCCCGGTTCATGCGTCCTATTAGACCGCGAGTTTCGCCCACCATGCTAGGAGCCCCGTCAGTCGTGATGCTAGCTAGCTTTGACCAGTCCAGGTCCAACTTCTCCATGGTTTGGCACACTTTGTCAAAAATATCCTCTCCCGTTGTAGTCCCTTTGAGACTTTGGAGGGCTGCCAGCTCCTCGCATATCTCAAAGTTTGCGCTAACTCCACGAATAAAAATGAGCAGTTGCGCTGGAGTCTTGCACGTCCGTGCTCTCATCAAGTGCTAATGAAAAAAAGTCAAATTCTTTCGTCTTCTGCTGCAGCTGGGCATATACATTACTCCCGATTTCTTCAACGCGTCTGGTGATTGTACTCGCCGACAGACTTACGGCATTAAATGCATCTTTCTTCTCGGGACACACCTCCTCCACGACAGCATCCATACATTTCTTAACAAACTCTCCGTCAGTGAAAGGCTTACCGCTTCTTGCTATCAGTTTAGCAACCCGAAAGCTGGCCCGAACGGATGCCTGGTTCAGCTGAGCTTGGCGTACAAATGTATTCTGCTGAGATAGTAGTCCACTTTTTAGCTTTGAGAGTTTGTCTGCTCGTATTTGGCCTTGCAAGCTATCGTACTTGTCTTTGTGACGGGATTCATAGTGTCGGCGAAGATTGTATTCTTTGAATACCGCCACCGTCTCTTGACAGATGAGACAAACAGCCTTTTCTTTGCATTGAACAAAAAAATAATCGTCGTTTGTCCACTGCAGGTTAAATACCCTGCATTCTGAATCAAATTTTCTCTTACCTAACCTTTTCGCCATTATTCCGTTCTCTCTTTGACAGGGCCGGGCCTAGGATTTTTTTTCTGGAGGCCAAATAGGAAAAAAATTCGATAGCGTCTCTGGTATTGTTCAGAGGGCCGGGCCAAATGTGCTGATGGGCCGTATCCGGCCCGCGGGCCGTAGTTTGGTGACCACTGCTCTAAGCAAACTGAAGGAAACTGCATGCAAACCTTGATAAGCTTACTTGATCGCAGAACACTCAGACAACAGTAAGACCGCAGCACCCACTTAACCAAGGGTACTCTTACAGGAAATATTGCAAGGTGTGTAACGGTTCAAACCACTCTACACTTGCACACTGTAGAAGGGAGGGTCTGTGTTGGTCATTATTTGAGTCAGGTCACTGGAAGAAAAACTGTCCGAAGTCTGAGCCTAGATACAGTGAGGAGGACACACGAGCAACCAATGGAGCGGAGCCGTTAAACTAGCGGGCCCGCATTTGGAGGGGGGGATATGCGGGTGAAGAGAAACAAACTCTCGAGTGTGATGAAGATTTAGAACGACGATATGTGAACGCATGTAGTACAGCACCAGAAGGGGTTTGGGTCATAGCGCAGAATATACAGAGTAGCGCCATTTGATGAACTGGTTTATGCCCCAGTCACTGTAAATAACCAGTTCCAATTGAAAGGGATGCTTGACACTGGCTCCATAGCCTGTTCTTTAAGCGAAGCAGCAGAACAAAGAATGCTGGCGGAAAATATTAGTCTTGAGAAGAAACCACTATCAGAGCCAGTCATTCTCGTTGGTTTAGGGGGGGAAACAAAATGCATGTATGAAGTTGACCTTGATGTGTATGGGATTAGTTGTTTAGTCCCTGTGCTCATAGTCCCAGGTCAGCATGATGATCTCATCCTCGGTACAAACTTGATAAAACACCTTATGCATCAAATGAAGGGTACTGACGAGTACTGGAGCCTCATATCAGAATGTGCTTCGCAGCCATCATCTGCAGGTGAATACTTTTTGAACATGATGACTAACCTGACATGTTGGCAGAGTGAAGAAATGCCCAGAAAAATAGGGACAGTCAAACTCAACCAGGCTGTCACACTCCTCACTAAACAAGAGCAGCTAGTGTGGGGAGGCTTCCCAACAGCGTGCCAATGTCTCCAGGGAGCAAGCACCATGCCATGAAATATCATGGTGGGTCGAGTCATCACACCCATGTGGGGCGACAGGTGGGTGCCCATGAAAGTCACTAACCTATCGGACAAACTCTAAAGACAAATTGAAAGCTGGCTGATGTGTCTCCCTGTCTGGCTGTGGAGGACTTCAAGCAGCCCATTACAACCGACTCCGTGGATTTGAAGCAGAAACTGCTTGATGTAGGGTTGGGAGAGATTGACATCAAACCCTGTAAAACCAGTCAAGCATCAAGAGAGGAATTAGTTCAGTTACTTCTTAACTACAATGATCTGTTCTCCAAGAGCGCACTGCATCGTGCAAAGCCAAGGGCTTTGAGTATTGCATTCGACTCACAGATGACAGACCATTTCGCCTACCATATCGGAGGGTTCCGCCTGCCCATTACCAGAAACTACGACAAGTGTTGACGGAAATGGAGGAACAGGAAATAATCAGGAAATATGTTTGCGAATATGCTTACCCTCTAGTAATGGTGTGGAAGAAAGATGGTGGGCTTCGTATATGTACAGTTTTCAGATGGCTAAATGCAAGGACACACAAAGATGCACATCCACTTCCACACCAATCTGACTGTCTTGAAGCTCTAGGGGGCTACACCTACTTCAGTACGATGGACTTGACATCAGGCTTTTACAACATACCTATGTGTGAGGAGGACAAAAAGTATACAGCCTTCACTACCCCACTGGGTCTGCATGAATACAATCGAATGCCGCAGGGCCTATGCAATAGTCCAGCTTCATTTATGAGGATGATGCTTAGCATTTTTGGAGACCTAAACTTCAGTAGCCTGCTGTGTTACCTAGACGACCTCTTGGTGTTTGCACCAAGCGAAAGACAAGCCTTGGATAGATTGGAGCTGGTGTTCCAGAGACTGAGACAGCACAACCTGAAACTGAGTCCAAAGAAATGCAATTTCTTGCGGACGTCTATGAAAGTTTTGGGTCATGTCATTAATGGTGACGGGGTGGCTGTGGACCAAACCAAGGTGGATGTGATATCCAAAATGACAAAGTCGGATCTAATGGAGGAAGATGGGTGCACTCCTTCATTCCAAGTCATGTTAGGTCGCGTTCCGAGACTCCCTGTTGATATAATGTTCAAGCAAGTTTTGAGGGATCCTGTGCTTGTTGACTATAGTAGCTATGTCAAAACACTGAAGTCCCATCTCCATGAAGCAGTGAGCATCACTCAACAGCATACAGTTAAAGAACAACAGAAACAGGCCAAACATTATGACAGAAAAGTCAGAAGCACTCACCTGAACAAAGGAGACAGAGTGCTTCTTGCTAAAAAAAGGAGAAAGGGGGAAAAGAGAACTTGCCGACAAGTGGGAAGCTAAGGTGTACACGGTCATTGACAGAAACTTACACACACACATATATAAGGTGGTGTACTTGTCCAGGAGATTCCTCTGAATCTGCCTGCAGATAGCTTGTATAGCAGAGGACAAAGATGAAATCTTGGAGTTCACTTGTGCCAGTAGTGACTCAGTAGAGTTTGTTATCCCTTGAGTTCCATATCTTGATTGATATGCATTCAGGATTTTGGTGAAATTCAGGAGGGGTGAAACACAAACACAGTTGTAAAATATAATTGATGTATTTCACCGAAAATCCCTCATTTTGTGTTTTGTGAGACATAGGTTCCGCTTTGCAGACTACTTTATGGGGAAAATATGTAACTATTACAATTTTTACTTTTAAAACCCATACAAATTCAAGGATGTTTTCAGACCAGGAAATACCAAAACTGATGATGTTGGTATGTTTTAGGTCTATAATTATCGCTCCTTGACCTTTCACAGGTGTTCAGAATTAAAATGATTAGGATCAATTGGTCCATAAATATTTCTAGTTTGTGGGCACTCCTAGATCATTCAGTCATGTCTCTCCTTTGGCAATGTGCAATTCTTTTGGCTGTCGTAGCAGCAAGCGCTGCCAATGAAGGTACGTCTAATAATGAACGCATAATATGATTATGTAGCGCTGATACCATGTTAACTTGAATAGGCTACTTATCTCATGCTGGCTGCCTAACAGACTAGCCAAGTTGTGGTGTTGGCTCTTGAGATGTGAATGATGACATTATCAAATTTATATTTTTAGATTTTAATGTGGATTGTGAGAAACACTCCATTAAAGTGACATGGAAGGTCAGTCCAGAGTTGGTTGAACATGCTGCCCGTCTTTTCCTTGGACACTGTGTTCCGTCCACATTTTCTGTTCTTCCCACGGGAGAAGGGATGGCGACATTCCACTACAACCTCAATGGCTGTGCCATCAAGAAACGGGTAACTCTTGTCTAACTCTTGACCCAATGTATGCCATTTTGGATCCTGCGACGAATAATGCTTCTCCTTCTATTCCCCAGGTGACTGGCAAAAAACACATCTATTCAACCAGCCTGACTTACAGACCTAACCGAAAGCCCAAACCTGCTGCTATTAGTCACCATATTAAGTGTGTTTACATAAGGTAACCATCTATGCCAGGGGTACTCAACTCTTACCCTAAGAGGTCTGGCCCCTGCTGTCTACTTTATCATTAATTGCACACACCTGGTGTCCCAGGTCTAAATCGGTCCCTAATTAGAGGGGAAAGATTTTTTTTTAAATGCAGTGGAACTGAGTTGAGTTTTAGGGCTCTATTGGGTGTAGTGTACTCTAGCTATGGTGTTGGAATCAAATCTTCCTAAGCCTTTGCCACCTTCATTATTAAACTAAACATTCCCCCTTGTATGTAGACCTGAGGGATGGATTCCCCCATTCCTTATCCCTGCCTATGGTAGTGCTGAGGGTCATGGAGGATTGGTTTTCCACATGGCACTCCTCAATGGTGAGTGACTCATACAACATCAATTAGTGTAAGAATATGTTCAGTCAACTTAACTGGTAAAGAAATTCCTAGCAGAGGACACTGCCCAAAGCTAGTTGAAACCTGTGGCTGTACAGTACGTATGAGCATTGTGCCCCTTCCCCTCTCTGTTGCATGTAGAAGACCTTACTGGTCTGGCTAAGAGCAGCCTGTTTCCCCTGGGCTCTTTCATCCCCATCTGGGCAGCAGTGGATCAGAAGGACCATCAGCCCTTGCTGCTGCTCTTGGAGGAGTGTGTGGTGGCCACAACACCAGAACTGCAGTCTGCGAGCCTGGTGTACCCCATCATCACCAACAAGGGGTATGTACCAGACCTGGCTATGGCCATGTAGGGTGCACGTTTTGGTTTTTGACTGCCTAGCGCTAAAGTATTGAATACATTTTAAAGTTAGCTTATTTGCTGGATGGAAGTTCTGTTTGTCTGCTCATTGCACAATGCATTTTCAGTTGCCTTGCAGATGGGAAGACTGGGAACTCCAGGTTCCTGCCTAGGTACCACTCGTCTGCTATTCTGCTTTACCTGCAGTCCTTCAAGTTTGCCTTAGGCGAGGAAGTGAGTGGACCACAAGTTCTCGGTATGACTGGGTTGTTTTCATACTGTAGCTCTTGACTGTTCTCTTATTTCACCCCAGGTGTATATTCATTGTAAGCTTGTTGCATGGGACCCTGAGGTTTTTGATATAGAAAAGAAGGCCTGCCACTACATTAAAGAGACTGGAGAGTAAGTATTGGTCACATAACGACCATAATGACGTTAGTGCCAATGCAACAGCCAACTTTTTTAAAAATTCATAGATGGGAGCTGCTGGACGACCCGTCTCAAAGTGACCTCTGCAAGTGCTGTGACTCGAGTTGCAAGCCTCGGTTGAAGAGGGGTGTGGATTCAGGTATTTTGAGGCACTTCATTTCAAGCCTGACTAAACTGTAGTTCCATATTCATTTGAGCTGATCACTCTTGAGTTCTGATGGGACTGCAGCTTGAAGTAATTTATATATATATTTTTCTCAGAACCCCAGGGCCTGGTTCAAAACTCTGTTCTTGGACCGCTCACAATAGTGGAAAACTCTGAAACCCGGATCCCCAGTGAATTTGTAAAATATCCTACTGTAGAACAAGGTTGGTGATTTTGGCATTGAAGACTATAGTTTACACTTGGCTTTTAATTGTATCAGCTTTGATGCCAAATGAACTTGAACCTGTAACCTACTCATCTGTCATTGTGTTCTGTATTCAGTTGACTGGTCGGTGTAATGGTCTGGAACACTTTGCTTGTCAGGTGTGTGTGCTGGTTATTTTACTGTAAAATCCCCCAACGGCAATGAGATGCATGTTACTAACAATTCTTCAACCTGTTACAGGGATGGCTGTCTTTTCTGTCTCTACAGCCATCTAATTGTAGGTGGCCTGAAGGGTGCATCACTTTCTACTATCCCCAGTATGGATATGAAGTCCTTTGACTTGAGCATGTTTCAATAAAATGACTACTTTACAATGGTGTTTGTTTCTAATGGTTGTCAAAATGCTATGATCCTGATGAGATGTACCCTAAATCCAGTAGTGCGGAGCCGGTATCTACACAAAATAGCCAAGAGGTGACCATCTGGTTGTAAGATACTTTTTCAGCAGTAGCCCACCCCAAGATGAAATTGACAAGCCAAGTTTAGGGATTGTAGGTGGCTGATGGCCATGCTTAGGTAACAATTCAGGAAAATGGCTTTAGTTTAAATGTGTGTGTTTTTTTAGGAGAGTGCCCATCAGGGGAATATACCCCAAAGATTATCTTGGTTTCAGTGTCTTTCATACCTCACTGGCAAATGTCTACCTTTCTAACAGTTTAACTAGACTATCATTCGCATAGATTGAAAATCCCAGCAGTTCAAGAGCAAACTGTTTTTGGCACATTGACATATAACTGATTAAACATTTCATAACACTGGCATTTCCCCTCTGACAGGTCACAAATGAATCCCACCCCAGTTAAATTTCATCATAGCTCACGAGCCCAGTACTTGCACTGTATCTGGTAACAGAACTCATTACAGACCAAGCGTCAGGTTTCTTTCTCCCTTTTTAAAATGATTTCTTTGCGTTGTCCTCCAGGAACCTCTTGTGGGGTGAAGATGTCGACTGTAGCTGACTTGGCCTTTTCCTTGGCCTGGGGGGGTGACTCCAATATGGCTGCTGTTTGTAGACCTGGTACTTTTGAACAGGAACTCATGACTATTGGTTCAATAATGATGGGCTCCCGAGTGGCGCAGAGGTCTAAGGCACTGCATTTCAGTGCTGGAGGCGTAACTATAGACCCTGAATTGACTGGGCGTGATTGGGAGTCCTGTAGGGCGGTGCACTTGTTAGGGTTTGGCCGGGGTAGGCGGTCACTTTAAATAAGTGTTCTTTACTTGCCTAGTTAAATGTGTGCTGACGTTTCCCTTACCAATATTTGGAGGAAGGTCACTGGAGACCTGTGGGGTGTGTCGTGGAAATTTCCTGTATTACCAAATCATGAGAGCAAGCCAGTTATATTAAGTCTATATTTAATTGAACTTCACCATAGCCCTGTGACTCTCAGATCAATTCAGTGTCTATAAATTAATTCTCAGAGTGCTTAAAAAACAATTCTTAGTATCATTTATAGTGAAGACACACTCCTCTCAGCTCACATGACAAATAACAGATTTTTAGGAACATTACAAAGGAAGACTTTACTTGAGAGAGGAGTATCCCATAGCCAGACAGCATTAGCTATAAATTATTGTTCAGTTTGGTCTCCTAAACAAAGTTCTCCACTTCTTGGTACCACTTAGGACCAAAACATTACCTCATCCAATGGCATTTGTCAATTTGAGATACTCCCATCTCAAATACACCCCCTCCTGGACAAGATCAGAAAAGACAGTGAGCCTCCTAGGCTTTACACTAAATCAAGATAAGGACAACCTCAGAGGGGACATGTAATAGTTAGACACATTCCCATAAGAAGACAAGCCTGACCTCTCCCCTCTGGGGCACAAGTAACTTTCCCCACATAAGCATACTTATGAAAATTGATAAAACATCTTATTTATTAATGTTACCTAAAGAATTTGGATTCTGACACAACAGGTGGAAGTTGTGTTGGTGGTTGATGTGGCAGGGGTAGAGGTCATGGTGGGTGTGAAGCCTACAGCTCGAGCCAGACTGGTTGCTTGTGGGATATACGGATGGATAATCCTGGGTGCTGCTTCATAAAACTGTTAAAACCAGTCTATGCCTGCCAACTGCCTTTCCTTATTCAATGTGTTTTGGATTCCCATCCTCTCCGCCAGGTCAACTGACCCGTAACCTAATTCCTATTCTGAACCTAGCCTAACCGTAAACCCTATTCGTATGCCATTTAGCATATGTTTTTATCCTAACCCCAAGCCTTATTCTAATCCTAACCCTGGCTCCTATTCTAATTCCGCCCCCTAATCCTGATAACTGGGGGATTATCTGACTATGATAACAGACATGTTATGCTAACTAGCTGGCATGCATTTAATTCACCACAGACTCAATATTTTTGATAAACAGAAAACCCAGACATATGGCAGCAGATCCACAAGGTCTGCCATGAGAGGTGACTGTATAGTTCCCCTAAGGAAAAGCACCTTTAGTAAATCTGCATTCTCTGTGAGAGCTTCCCATGTCTGGAATACACTGCCATCAGACACACATAACTGCACCACATATCACACTTTCACAAAATGCTTGAGGACATGGCTAAAGGTCAATCAGATTTGTGAACATGGTCCCTAGCTGTGTGTTGCCGCTTTCCATGTTGTCTGTTGTCTGTAGCTTGTGAGGTGTGGAAACACTTTGTTGCTTTTATGAATTTTGTCTTGCTGCTTTTTGTTCTGTGTTGCTCTGTCTGCTACGTCTTGCTTGTCCTATGTTGCTCTGTCTGTATGCTATGTCTTGCTTGTCCTATGTTGCTATGTCTTGCTTGTTCTATGGTGCTATTGTCTATATTGTAATTGTTTTTAATAACCTGCCCAGGGACTGCGGTTGAAAATTAGCCAGCTGGCTAAAACCGGCACTTTTACTGAAACGTTGATTAATGTGCACTGTCCCTGTAAAAATAAAATAAACTAAACTAAAACTAAACGTTCTGCTCGTTAGGTTGCTAGCTAGCTAACTTGGCTAGTCAGTGCCTAAATTACAGCTAGATACAAATGATCAATAAAGAGATATCTTGCCGCATTGGTGTGGCAGACGGATTCCTGCCCAACATACTAACCTAACATATTACCACTTTACTAATAAAATCCAAATGTTTCCCTCTAAACAAATGGATGATTTATCTTAAGGCTTCCTTACATGTATATATCAAAAAACAAAATGTATCTAACTTCATTGGATTATATATACAACTTTTTCTAAATGATAAATAATTAAATACATTTCACTCAAAATTTTTGATGGCATGACTTCAAAAATGTTGAAATAGAGGACATTTGTTGTTGTTGTGAGATTTTCAGGGGGCAGGGCACGCCTTACCCCAGGGTGCGTCTCGCCCAATAGTACCCTATATCCCAGTTGATTTGATGGTAAATTTACAACACTTCTAAGCGATGAATAAGAAATGGGAAAGTTCCAATTCCAAACAAGCTTAAGTCTCTTTCTGTACCTGTTCAAATTCTCTGGAAATGCAGTATTGCTTTCTTCCTTCCATGATATCACGAGCTATTCCATTACTTTTCCAGTGATTTTTTGTTTTAAAAAAATTTTAATTTAGAAAGTTGGCATAAAAAAATTGTCCCGACAATTGAATCGCCTGCTGCGATGCGCTTTCATTTCTTGTCTCGTATGTCTCGTCAAATCAACAACAAAAATGGCTAAAACCCAGTGTTAAATATAAATTAAGTGGTTGAAGTGTTTTTATTACCCATTTAGGACAAATGTGAATTAATACATTTGAGACAGGTGGCAGTGCATACAGGCTATCTGTTTCATGTCTCAGGTAGCCCTCGAAAGCCAGCATGGACAGAATGCAATAATTGTCTCATGCCATATTATAATTGCACTCCTCTAGATCTGAAATAATTGAATGGTGAAGCTTGCATCCACCCAGTCAACCATAAAAGCAAGCCAAAGCAATTCAGGCATTCTTGAAAGTCTGGACAATCCTTGTCCTGCAAATAAAACTGGCACAAGATTAAGGGTGTGTTCCTCTGACCAGGCTTTGTTGAGGCATCTTACAACAAAATATCAGCCAGATCTTTCCTGACAACAAAATATCAGCTAACCACATATGTTATAGCAATCTGGTTCCATCCTGAGATCCCACATGCTCATGTCATCTACTACGACAACAAAACATTATTTATAAAAAAGCAATCTATTAATATGGTTTTTGAACACTATAGTTTGTTTACAAGCATGATAGCTGTACTTTTACTTTATTGTTCATGCAGCTTGGCGTTTCTCAACGAGTTCAAAGCACGGGAATGCATGCAACTAGTTACGACTTCACTACTGGTAAATTCAAATCTCCCACTTGGTTACAAACGCAGCATAAGTATCTGATAATTAATTGCAAGCCTGGAATGAGTTCATACTAATGATTTCCAGATCAGTGATTGATTTCCTGTGTAACAGTTGTAAAATGTACTTGATATATCTCACCAAAAATCCCTCTTATTTATTTTAATGTATTATTCAAAGGTTATTTTAAGATGTATTACATTACTTTCAAGAGTGAATTATTTTTATTGTATTTAATTTCTAAATTGTGTTAATGCTGTGATGTTCTCAACGGGAGCCACGCTCTTACTCCTCAGTTTGCTCAGAGCGTGATGAGGAGAGGCAAATATACTTGTATGGAGTCCAGACTGCAGCAGTAACTTTTGCCTTGTATTTGTATCCATTCCATGCAGTCATTAAAAGAGAGACAACTGGCTGAATTGTGTCCAAAGCCTTATCTTCCACCTACACCTTACCAGAACCCAACGCAGAAAGGTACCGGTGCAGAACCGGTTACATTGGTGCCGTGGCCCTGATCAACGTGGATCATTGTGAATCGCCGTTGATCAACACCAGCTTGGTCACCAGGTGGCCAGTCCTGACTTTGGAAATCTTATCACACAACTAGCCAACCAGATAGGACAGTCTATATCATCTCAAATTAGGATGGAAGGTGAGAAGAAGGAGGACAGGCTCAGAGCTCCAGTGCAGGCCAGACATTCACTGACACACCCTCCCTTAATTTATCCGGTATGAACTTGGTCATGCAGTCTGACGTGAGAGAGCCTCCATGTTTCAGAGGGGATGGGTCTGACAAGTACTCAGTACATGAATGGGAGGAACTCATGGACGTCTCCCTGAGAAAGAGGGGCTTGCCGGTCATAGAACAGTCACAGGAGATCATGTCCAAGCTTATGGGGAGCGCTAGAGACATCATAAAGATAACACTCAGCAGCAATACATCTCTGAAACCTCACGAGAACCCCAAAGTAATAATAGATATACTGAAACAACATTTCAGTGAGTTGACATATTCATCCATGCCTCTTGATGATTTTTACAACACTTTGCCAGTACTAGGAGAAAATGCACTGGAGTACTGGATCCGGTTGAACAAGGCAGTATATGTGGCCGACGAGTGTTTGAGGAGGCAGGGTCGGAGCACCGAGGACTCCAGCCGAGAGGTAATGATGATGTTTTTCGAAACACTGCCGAAATCCTTCTCTTTCTGCGGTTTTAAAGTTTAAAAAAGCCGATAGGTGGACAGCAGCTGAGATACAAGAACGTCTAGATGAGTATCAGTCTGAAATGAAAGCCCAAATGTTGACCAGGTCAAAGCACCCTGCTGCTGTGAGACAGGTGGTCACACATGTACTTGAAGATGAAGTGACATCTTGTCCAGTGTCTCCTAACCAGAGTGAGGGAATTGTCACACCCTCTAATCAAACTGAAGGAAACTGCATGCAAACCTTGATAAGCTTACTTGATCGCAGAACACTCAGACAACAGTAAGACCGCAGCACCCACCTAACCAAGGGTACTCTTACAGGAAATATTGCAAGGTGTGTAACGGTTCAAACCACTCTACACTTGCTCACTGTAGAAGGGAGGGTCTGTGTTGGTCATTATTTGAGTCAGGTCACTGGAAGAAAAACTGTCCGAAGTCTGAGCCTAGATACAGTGAGGAGGACACACGAGCAACCAATGGAGCGGAGCCGTTAAACTAGCGGGCCCGCATTTGGAGGGGGGATATGCGGGTGAAGAGAAACAAACTCTCGAGTGTGATGAAGATTTAGAACGACGATATGTGAACGCATGTAGTACAGCACCAAAAGGGGTTTGGATCATAGCGCAGAATATACAGAGTAGCGCCATTTGATGAACTGTTTTATGCCCCAGTCACTGTAAATAACCAGTTCCAATTGAAAGGGATGCTTGACACTGGCTCCATAGCCTGTTCTTTAAGCGAAGCAGCAGAACAAAGAATGCTGGCGGAAAATATTAGTCTAGAGAAGAAACCACTATCAGAGCCAGTCATTCTCGTTGGTTTAGGGGGGGAAACAAAATGCATGTATGAAGTTGACCTTGATGTGTATGGGATTAGTTGTTTAGTCCCTGTGCTCATAGTCCCAGGTCAGCATGATGATCTCATCCTCGGTACAAACTTGATAAAACACCTTATGCATCAAATGAAGGGTACTGACGAGTACTGGAGCCTCATATCAGAATGTGCTTCGCAGCCATCATCTGCAGGTGAATACTTTTTGAACATGATGACTAACCTGACATGTTGGCAGAGTGAAGAAATGCCCAGAAAAATAGGGACAGTCAAACTCAACCAGGCTGTCACACTCCTCGCTAAACAAGAGCAGCTAGTGTGGGGAGGCTTCCCAACAGCGTGCCAATGTCTCCAGGGAGCACCATGCCATGAAATATCATGGTGGGTCGAGTCATCACACCCCTGTGGGGCGACAGGTGGGTGCCCATGAAAGTCACTAACCTATCGGACAAACTCTAAAGACAAATTGAAAGCTGGCTGATGTGTCTCCCTGTCTGGCTGTGGAGGACTTCAAGCAGCCCATTACAACCGACTCCGTGGATTTGAAGCAGAAACTGCTTGATGTAGGGTTGGGATGGAGATTGACATCAAACCCTGTAAAACCAGTCAAGCATCAAGAGAGGAATTAGTTCAGTTACTTCTTAACTACAATGATCTGTTCTCCAAGAGCGCACTGCATCGTGCAAAGCCAAGGGCTTTGAGTATTGCATTCGACTCACAGATGACAGACCATTTCGCCTACCATATCGGAGGGTTCCGCCTGCCCATTACCAGAAACTACGACAAGTGTTGACGGAAATGGAGGAACAGGAAATAATCAGGAAATATGTTTGCGAATATGCTTACCCTCTAGTAATGGTGTGGAAGAAAGATGGTGGGCTTCGTATATGTACAGTTTTCAGATGGCTAAATGCAAGGACACACAAAGATGCACATCCACTTCCACACCAATCTGACTGTCTTGAAGCTCTAGGGGGCTACACCTACTTCAGTACGATGGACTTGACATCAGGCTTTTACAACCTACCTATGTGTGAGGAGGACAAAAAGTATACAGCCTTCACTACCCCACTGGGTCTGCATGAATACAATCGAATGCCGCAGGGCCTATGCAATAGTCCAGCTTCATTTATGAGGATGATGCTTAGCATTTTTGGAGACCTAAACTTCAGTAGCCTGCTGTGTTACCTAGACGACCTCTTGGTGTTTGCACCAAGCGAAAGACAAGCCTTGGATAGATTGGAGCTGGTGTTCCAGAGACTGAGACAGCACAACCTGAAACTGAGTCCAAAGAAATGCAATTTCTTGCGGACGTCTATGAAAGTTTTGGGTCATGTCATTAATGGTGACGGGGTGGCTGTGGACCAAACCAAGGTGGATGTGATATCCAAAATGACAAAGTCGGATCTAATGGAGGAAGATGGGTGCACTCCTTCATTCCAAGTCATGTTAGGTCGCGTTCCGAGACTCCCTGTTGATATAATGTTCAAGCAAGTTTTGAGGGATCCTGTGCTTGTTGACTATAGTAGCTATGTCAAAACACTGAAGTCCCATCTCCATGAAGCAGTGAGCATCACTCAACAGCATACAGTTAAAGAACAACAGAAACAGGCCAAACATTATGACAGAAAAGTCAGAAGCACTCACCTGAACAAAGGAGACAGAGTGCTTCTCGCTAAAAAAAGGAGAAAGGGGGAAAAGAGAACTTGCCGACAAGTGGGAAGCTAAGGTGTACACGGTCATTGACAGAAACTTACACACACACATATATAAGGTGGTGGATGATAAAGGAAACACCAAGGTGGTACATCGGAACCTTCTTCTAGACATCAGCTTTCTGCCGGTAGAAACACCTAAGGATGATTCACGTGAATCTCAATCAGATGGAGCTGTAGATCCAGAGTATGAGGGTCAGTCAATGGACCTTTCAGGCTTTGATGAAGAGGTTCACTTGTGCCAGTAGTGACTCAGTAGAGTTTGTTATCCCTTGAGTTCCATATCTTGATTGATATGCATTCAGGATTTTGGTGAAATTCAGGAGGGGTGAAACACAAACACAGTTGTAAAATATAATTGATGTATTTCACCGAAAATCCCTCATTTTGTGTTTTGTGAGACATAGGTTCCGCTTTGCAGACTACTTTATGGGGAAAATATGTAACTATTACAATTTTTACTTTTAAAACCCATACAAATTCAAGGATGTTTTCAGACCAGGAAATACCAAAACTGATGATGTTGGTATGTTTTTAGGTCTATAATTATCGCTCCTTGACCTTTCACAGGTGTTCAGAATTAAAATGATTAGGATCAATTGGTCCATAAATATTTCTAGTTTGTGGGCACTCCTAGATCATTCAGTCATGTCTCTCCTTTGGCAATGTGCAATTCTTTTGGCTGTCGTAGCAGCAAGCGCTGCCAATGAAGGTACGTCTAATAATGAACGCATAATATGATTATGTAGCGCTGATACCATGTTAACTTGAATAGGCTACTTATCTCATGCTGGCCGCCTAACAGACTAGCCAAGTTGTGGTGTTGGCTCTTGAGATGTGAATGATGACATTATCAAATTTATATTTTTAGATTTTAATGTGGATTGTGAGAAACACTCCATTAAAGTGACATGGAAGGTCAGTCCAGAGTTGGTTGAACATGCTGCCCGTCTTTTCCTTGGACACTGTGTTCCGTCCACATTTTCTGTTCTTCCCACGGGAGAAGGGATGGCGACATTCCACTACAACCTCAATGGCTGTGCCATCAAGAAACGGGTAACTCTTGTCTAACTCTTGACCCAATGTATGCCATTTTGGATCCTGCGACGAATAATGCTTCTCCTTCTATTCCCCAGGTGACTGGCAAAAAACACATCTATTCAACCAGCCTGACTTACAGACCTAACCGAAAGCCCAAACCTGCTGCTATTAGTCACCATATTAAGTGTGTTTACATAAGGTAACCATCTATGCCAGGGGTACTCAACTCTTACCCTAAGAGGTCTGGCCCCTGCTGTCTTTCGGTTCTACTTTATCATTAATTGCACACACCTGGTGTCCCAGGTCTAAATCGGTCCCTAATTAGAGGGGAAAGATTTTTTTTTAAATGCAGTGGAACTGAGTTGAGTTTTAGGGCTCTATTGGGTGTAGTGTACTCTAGCTATGGTGTTGGAATCAAATCTTCCTAAGCCTTTGCCACCTTCATTATTAAACTAAACATTCCCCCTTGTATGTAGACCTGAGGGATGGATTCCCCCATTCCTTATCCCTGCCTATGGTAGTGCTGAGGGTCATGGAGGATTGGTTTTCCACATGGCACTCCTCAATGGTGAGTGACTCATACAACATCAATTAGTGTAAGAATATGTTCAGTCAACTTAACTGGTAAAGAAATTCCTAGCAGAGGACACTGCCCAAAGCTAGTTGAAACCTGTGGCTGTACAGTACGTATGAGCATTGTGCCCCTTCCCCTCTCTGTTGCATGTAGAAGACCTTACTGGTCTGGCTAAGAGCAGCCTGTTTCCCCTGGGCTCTTTCATCCCCATCTGGGCAGCAGTGGATCAGAAGGACCATCAGCCCTTGCTGCTGCTCTTGGAGGAGTGTGTGGCGGCCACAACACCAGAACTGCAGTCTGCGAGCCTGGTGTACCCCATCATCACCAACAAGGGGTATGTACCAGACCTGGCTATGGCCATGTAGGGTGCACGTTTTGGTTTTTGACTGCCTAGCGCTAAAGTATTGAATACATTTTAAAGTTAGCTTATTTGCTGGATGGAAGTTCTGTTTGTCTGCTCATTGCACAATGCATTTTCAGTTGCCTTGCAGATGGGAAGACTGGGAACTCCAGGTTCCTGCCTAGGTACCACTCGTCTGCTATTCTGCTTTACCTGCAGTCCTTCAAGTTTGCCTTAGGCGAGGAAGTGAGTGGACCACAAGTTCTCGGTATGACTGGGTTGTTTTCATACTGTAGCTCTTGACTGTTCTCTTATTTCACCCCAGGTGTATATTCATTGTAAGCTTGTTGCATGGGACCCTGAGGTTTTTGATATAGAAAAGAAGGCCTGCCACTACATTAAAGAGACTGGAGAGTAAGTATTGGTCACATAACGACCATAATGACGTTAGTGCCAATGCAACAGCCAACTTTTTTAAAAATTCATAGATGGGAGCTGCTGGACGACCCGTCTCAAAGTGACCTCTGCAAGTGCTGTGACTCGAGTTGCAAGCCTCGGTTGAAGAGGGGTGTGGATTCAGGTATTTTGAGGCACTTCATTTCAAGCCTGACTAAACTGTAGTTCCATATTCATTTGAGCTGATCACTCTTGAGTTCTGATGGGACTGCAGCTTGAAGTAATTTATATATATATTTTTCTCAGAACCCCAGGGCCTGGTTCAAAACTCTGTTCTTGGACCGCTCACAATAGTGGAAAACTCTGAAACCCGGATCCCCAGTGAATTTGTAAAATATCCTACTGTAGAACAAGGTTGGTGATTTTGGCATTGAAGACTATAGTTTACACTTGGCTTTTAATTGTATCAGCTTTGATGCCAAATGAACTTGAACCTGTAACCTACTCATCTGTCATTGTGTTCTGTATTCAGTTGACTGGTCGGTGTAATGGTCTGGAACACTTTGCTTGTCAGGTGTGTGTGCTGGTTATTTTACTGTAAAATCCCCCAACGGCAATGAGATGCATGTTACTAACAATTCTTCAACCTGTTACAGGGATGGCTGTCTTTTCTGTCTCTACAGCCATCTAATTGTAGGTGGCCTGAAGGGTGCATCACTTTCTACTATCCCCAGTATGGATATGAAGTCCTTTGACTTGAGCATGTTTCAATAAAATGACTACTTTACAATGGTGTTTGTTTCTAATGGTTGTCAAAATGCTATGATCCTGATGAGATGTACCCTAAATCCAGTAGTGCGGAGCCGGTATCTACACAAAATAGCCAAGAGGTGACCATCTGGTTGTAAGATACTTTTTCAGCAGTAGCCCACCCCAAGATGAAATTGACAAGCCAAGTTTAGGGATTGTAGGTGGCTGATGGCCATGCTTAGGTAACAATTCAGGAAAATGGCTGTAGTTTACCTTAGTTTAAATGTGTGTGTTTTTTTAGGAGAGTGCCCATCAGGGGAATATACCCCAAAGATTATCTTGGTTTCAGTGTCTTTCATACCTCACTGGCAAATGTCTACCTTTCTAACAGTTTAACTAGACTATCATTCGCATAGATTGAAAATCCCAGCAGTTCAAGAGCAAACTGTTTTTGGCACATTCATTGACATATAACTGATTAAACATTTCATAACACTGGCATTTCCCCTCTGACAGGTCACAAATGAATCCCACCCCAGTTAAATTTCATCATAGCTCACGAGCCCAGTACTTGCACTGTATCTGGTAACAGAACTCATTACAGACCAAGCGTCAGGTTTCTTTCTCCCTTTTTAAAATGATTTCTTTGCGTTGTCCTCCAGGAACCTCTTGTGGGGTGAAGATGTCGACTGTAGCTGACTTGGCCTTTTCCTTGGCCTGGGGGGTGACTCCAATATGGCTGCTGTTTGTAGACCTGGTACTTTTGAACAGGAACTCATGACTATTGGTTCAATAATGATGGGCTCCCGAGTGGCGCAGAGGTCTAAGGCACTGCATTTCAGTGCTGGAGGCGTAACTATAGACCCTGAATTGACTGGGCGTGATTGGGAGTCCTGTAGGGCGGTGCACTTGTTAGGGTTTGGCCGGGGTAGGCGGTCACTTTAAATAAGTGTTCTTTACTTGCCTAGTTAAATGTGTGCTGACGTTTCCCTTACCAATATTTGGAGGAAGGTCACTGGAGACCTGTGGGGTGTGTCGTGGAAATTTCCTGTATTACCAAATCATGAGAGCAAGCCAGTTATATAAAGTCCATATTTAATTATGAGCTTCACCATAGCCCTGTGACTCTCAGATCAATTCAGTGTCTATAAATTAATTCTCAGAGTGCTTAAAAAACCATTCTTAGTATCATTTATAGTGAAGACACACTCCTCTCAGCTCACATGACAAATAACAGATTTTTAGGAACATTACAAAGGAAGACTTTACTTGAGAGAGGAGTATCCCATAGCCAGACAGCATTAGCTATAAATTATCGTTCAGTTTGGTCTCTTAAACAAAGTTCTCCACTTCTTGGTACCACTTAGGACCAAAACATTACCTCATCCAATGGCATTTGTCAATTTGAGATACTCCCATCTCAAATACACCCCCTCCTGGACAAGATCAGAAAAGACAGTGAGCCTCCTAGGCTTTACACTAAATCAAGATAAGGACAACCTCAGAGGGGACATGTAATAGTTACAGACACATTCCCATAAGAAGACAAGCCTGACCTCTCCCCTCTGGGGCACAAGTAACTTTCCCCACATAAGCATACTTATGACAATTGATAAAACATCTTATTTATTAATGTTACCTAAAGAATTTGGATTCTGACACAACAGGTGGAAGTTGTGTTGGTGGTTGATGTGGCAGGGGTAGAGGTCATGGTGGGTGTGAAGCCTACAGCTCGAGCCAGACTGGTTGCTTGTGGGATATACGGATGGATAATCCTGGGTGCTGCTTCATAAAACTGTTAAAACCAGTCTATGCCTGCCAACTGCCTTTCCTTATTCAATGTGTTTTGGATTCCCATCCTCTCCGCCAGGTCAACTGACCCGTAACCTAATTCCTATTCTGAACCTAGCCTAACCGTAAACCCTATTCGTATGCCATTTAGCATATGTTTTTATCCTAACCCCAAACCTTATTCTAATCCTAACCCTGGCTCCTATTCTAATTCCGCCCCTAATCCTGATAACTGGGGGATTATCTGACTATGATAACAGACATGTTATGCTAACTAGCTGGCATGCATTTAATTCACCTCAGACTCAATATTTTTGATAAACAGAAAACCCAGACATATGGCAGCAGATCCACAAGGTCTGCCATGAGAGGTGACTGTATAGTTCCCCTAAGGAAAAGCACCTTTAGTAAATCTGCATTCTCTGTGAGAGCTTCCCATGTCTGGAATACACTGCCATCAGACACACATAACTGCACCACATATCACACTTTCACAAAATGCTTGAGGACATGGCTAAAGGTCAATCAGATTTGTGAACATGGTCCCTAGCTGTGTGTTGCCGCTTTCCATGTTGTCTGTTGTCTGTAGCTTGTGAGGTGTGGAAACACTTTGTTGCTTTTATGAATTTTGTCTTGCTGCTTTTTGTTCTGTGTTGCTCTGTCTGCTACGTCTTGCTTGTCCTATGTTGCTCTGTCTGTATGCTATGTCTTGCTTGTCCTATGTTGCTATGTCTTGCTTGTTCTATGGTGCTATTGTCTATATTGTAATTGTTTTTAATAACCTGCCCAGGGACTGCGGTTGAAAATTAGCCAGCTGGCTAAAACCGGCACTTTTACTGAAACGTTGATTAATGTGCACTGTCCCTGTAAAAATAAAATAAACTAAACTAAAACTAAACGTTCTGCTCGTTAGGTTGCTAGCTAGCTAACTTGGCTAGTCAGTGCCTAAATTACAGCTAGATACAAATGATCAATAAAGAGATATCTTGCCGCATTGGTGTGGCAGACGGATTCCTGCCCTCAACATACTAACCTACTAATAAAATCCAAATGTTTCCCTCTAAACAAATGGATGATTTATCTTAAGGCTTCCTTACATGTATATATCAAAAAACAAAATCTATCTAACTTCATTGGATTATATATACAACTTTTTCTAAATGATAAATAATTAAATACATTTCACTCAAAATTGTTTGATGGCATGACTTCAAAAATGTTGAAATAGAGGACATTTGTTGTTGTTGTGAGATTTTCAGGGGGCAGGGCACGCCTTAACCCAGGGTGCGTCTCGCCCAATAGTACCCTATATCCCAGTTGATTTGATGGTAAATTTACAACACTTCTAAGCGATGAATAAGAAATGGGAAAGTTCCAATTCCAAACAAGCTTAAGTCTCTTTCTGTACCTGTTCAAATTCTCTGGAAATGCAGTATTGCTTTCTTCCTTCCATGATATCACGAGCTATTCCATTACTTTTCCAGTGATTTTTTGTTTTAAAAAAATGTAAATTTAGAAAGTTGGCATAAAAAAATTGTCCCGACAATTGAATCGCCTGCTGCGATGCGCTTTCATTTCTTGTCTCGTATGTCTCGTCAAATCAACAACAAAAATGGCTAAAACCCAGTGTTAAATATAAATTAAGTGGTTGAAGTGTTTTTATTACACATTTAGGACAAATATCAATTAATACATTTGAGACAGGTGGCAGTGCATACAGGCTATCTGTTTCATGTCTCAGGTAGCCCTAGAAAGCCAGCATGGACAGAATGCAATAATTGTCTCATGCCATATTATAATTGCACTCCTCTAGATCTGAAATAATTGAATGGTGAAGCTTGCATCCACCCAGTCAACCATAAAAGCAAGCCAAAGCAATTCAGGCATTCTTGAAAGTCTGGACAATCCTTGTCCTGCAAATAAAACTGGCACAAGATTAAGGGTGTGTTCCTCTGACCAGGCTTTGTTGAGGCATGCCAGATCTTACAACAAAATATCAGCTAACCACATATGTTATAGCAATCTGGTTCCTGACACACTCACTGACAACAAAACATTATTTGATAAAAAAGCTGTCAGATCTTAATGCTGTGTTCAAACCAAGTGGTAAAACCATATCATGACTAAAAATCCAATGGCATAACTGTTATAGCATCATCCTGAGATTGCTGACCTCTGATGTCATCACTACAAAATGACCTCAATAATTGCATTTTTTTTTGATGTCATCTACTACAGTTAAATGCAAAACAAAACATTATTTATAAAAAGCAATCTATTAATATGGTTTTTGAACACTATAGTTTGTTTACAAGCATGATAGCTGTACTTTTACTTTATTGTTCATGCAGCTTGGCGTTTCTCAACGAGTTCAAAGCACGGGAATGCATGCAACTAGTTACGACTTCACTACTGGTAAATTCAAATCTCCCACTTGGTTACAAACGCAGCATAAGTATCTGATAATTAATTGCAAGCCTGGAATGAGTTCATACTAATGATTTCCAGATCAGTGATTGATTTCCTGTGTAACAGGTGTAAAATGTACTTGATATATCTCACCAAAAATCCCTCTTATTTATTTTAATGTATTATTCAAAGGTTATTTTAAGATGTATTACATTACTTTCAAGAGTGAATTATTTTTATTGTATTTAATTTCTAAATTGTGTTAATGCTGTGATGTTCTCAACGGGAGCCACGCTCTTACTCCTCAGTTTGCTCAGAGCGTGATGAGGAGAGGCAAATATACTTGTATGGAGTCCGACTGCAGCAGTAACTTTTGCCTTGTATTTGTATCCATTCCATGCAGTCATTAAAAGAGAGACAACTGGCTGAATTGTGTCCAAAGCCTTATCTTCCACCTACACCTTACCAGAACCCAACGCAGAAAGGTACCGGTGCAGAACCGGTTACATTGGTGCCGTGGCCCTGATCAACGTGGATCATTGTGAATCGCCGTTGATCAACACCAGCTTGGTCACCAGGTGGCCAGTCCTGACTTTGGAAATCTTATCACACAACTAGCCAACCAGATAGGACAGTCTATATCATCTCAAATTAGGATGGAAGGTGAGAAGAAGGAGGACAGGCTCAGAGCTCCAGTGCAGGCCAGACATTCACTGACACACCCTCCCTTAATTTATCCGGTATGAACTTGGTCATGCAGTCTGACGTGAGAGAGCCTCCATGTTTCAGAGGGGATGGGTCTGACAAGTACTCAGTACATGAATGGGAGGAACTCATGGACGTCTCCCTGAGAAAGAGGGGCTTGCCGGTCATAGAACAGTCACAGGAGATCATGTCCAAGCTTATGGGGAGCGCTAGAGACATCATAAAGATAACACTCAGCAGCAATACATCTCTGAAACCTCACGAGAACCCCAAAGTAATAATAGATATACTGAAACAACATTTCAGTGAGTTGACATATTCATCCATGCCTCTTGATGATTTTTACAACACTTTGCCAGTACTAGGAGAAAATGCACTGGAGTACTGGATCCGGTTGAACAAGGCAGTATATGTGGCCGACGAGTGTTTGAGGAGGCAGGGTCGGAGCACCGAGGACTCCAGCCGAGAGGTAATGATGATGTTTTTCGAAACACTGCCGAAATCCTTCTCTTTCTGCGGTTTTAAAGTTTTAAAAAGCCGATAGGTGGACAGCAGCTGAGATACAAGAACGTCTAGACGAGTATCAGTCTGAAATGAAAGCCCAAATGTTGACCAGGTCAAAGCACCCTGCTGCTGTGAGACGGGTGGTCACTATCCCTCTCTCTCCCCTCCCCTCTCTCTCCTCTCTCTATCGTGCTGTGTCCTATGCTTCCTGTTCCTTATCTTTTCCCTGATTAGAGTCCCTATTTCTTCCCTTGTTTTCCGTTCCTGCCCTGTCACATGTACTTGAAGATGAAGTGACATCTTGTCCAGTGTCTCCTAACCAGAGTGAGGTAATTGTCACACCCTCTAATCAAACTGAAGGAAACTGCATGCAAACCTTGATAAGCTTACTTGATCGCAGAACACTCAGACAACAGTAAGACCGCAGCACCCACCTAACCAAGGGTACTCTTACAGGAAATATTGCAAGGTGTGTAACGGTTCAAACCACTCTACACTTGCTCACTGTAGAAGGGAGGGTCTGTGTTGGTCATTATTTGAGTCAGGTCACTGGAAGAAAAACTGTCCGAAGTCTGAGCCTAGATACAGTGAGGAGGACACACGAGCAACCAATGGAGCGGAGCCGTTAAACTAGCGGGCCCGCATTTGGAGGGGGGATATGCGGGTGAAGAGAAACAAACTCTCGAGTGTGATGAAGATTTAGAACGACGATATGTGAACGCATGTAGTACAGCACCAAAAGGGGTTTGGATCATAGCGCAGAATATACAGAGTAGCGCCATTTGATGAACTGTTTTATGCCCCAGTCACTGTAAATAACCAGTTCCAATTGAAAGGGATGCTTGACACTGGCTCCATAGCCTGTTCTTTAAGCGAAGCAGCAGAACAAAGAATGCTGGCGGAAAATATTAGTCTAGAGAAGAAACCACTATCAGAGCCAGTCATTCTCGTTGGTTTAGGGGGGGGGAAACAAAATGCATGTATGAAGTTGACCTTGATGTGTATGGGATTAGTTGTTTAGTCCCTGTGCTCATAGTCCCAGGTCAGCATGATGATCTCATCCTCGGTACAAACTTGATAAAACACCTTATGCATCAAATGAAGGGTACTGACGAGTACTGGAGCCTCATATCAGAATGTGCTTCGCAGCCATCATCTGCAGGTGAATACTTTTTGAACATGATGACTAACCTGACATGTTGGCAGAGTGAAGAAATGCCCAGAAAAATAGGGACAGTCAAACTCAACCAGGCTGTCACACTCCTCGCTAAACAAGAGCAGCTAGTGTGGGGAGGCTTCCCAACAGCGTGCCAATGTCTCCAGGGAGCACCATGCCATGAAATATCATGGTGGGTCGAGTCATCACACCCCTGTGGGGCGACAGGTGGGTGCCCATGAAAGTCACTAACCTATCGGACAAACTCTAAAGACAAATTGAAAGCTGGCTGATGTGTCTCCCTGTCTGGCTGTGGAGGACTTCAAGCAGCCCATTACAACCGACTCCGTGGATTTGAAGCAGAAACTGCTTGATGTAGGGTTGGGAGAGATTGACATCAAACCCTGTAAAACCAGTCAAGCATCAAGAGAGGAATTAGTTCAGTTACTTCTTAACTACAATGATCTGTTCTCCAAGAGCGCACTGCATCGTGCAAAGCCAAGGGCTTTGAGTATTGCATTCGACTCACAGATGACAGACCATTTCGCCTACCATATCGGAGGGTTCCGCCTGCCCATTACCAGAAACTACGACAAGTGTTGACGGAAATGGAGGAACAGGAAATAATCAGGAAATATGTTTGCGAATATGCTTACCCTCTAGTAATGGTGTGGAAGAAAGATGGTGGGCTTCGTATATGTACAGTTTTCAGATGGCTAAATGCAAGGACACACAAAGATGCACATCCACTTCCACACCAATCTGACTGTCTTGAAGCTCTAGGGGGCTACACCTACTTCAGTACGATGGACTTGACATCAGGCTTTTACAACATACCTATGTTGAGAGGAGGACAAAAAGTATACAGCCTTCACTACCCCACTGGGTCTGCATGAATACAATCGAATGCCGCAGGGCCTATGCAATAGTCCAGCTTCATTTATGAGGATGATGCTTAGCATTTTTGGAGACCTAAACTTCAGTAGCCTGCTGTGTTACCTAGACGACCTCTTGGTGTTTGCACCAAGCGAAAGACAAGCCTTGGATAGATTGGAGCTGGTGTTCCAGAGACTGAGACAGCACAACCTGAAACTGAGTCCAAAGAAATGCAATTTCTTGCGGACGTCTATGAAAGTTTTGGGTCATGTCATTAATGGTGACGGGGTGGCTGTGGACCAAACCAAGGTGGATGTGATATCCAAAATGACAAAGTCGGATCTAATGGAGGAAGATGGGTGCACTCCTTCATTCCAAGTCATGTTAGGTCGCGTTCCGAGACTCCCTGTTGATATAATGTTCAAGCAAGTTTTGAGGGATCCTGTGCTTGTTGACTATAGTAGCTATGTCAAAACACTGAAGTCCCATCTCCATGAAGCAGTGAGCATCACTCAACAGCATACAGTTAAAGAACAACAGAAACAGGCCAAACATTATGACAGAAAAGTCAGAAGCACTCACCTGAACAAAGGAGACAGAGTGCTTCTCGCTAAAAAAAGGAGAAATGGGGAAAAGAGAACTTGCCGACAAGTGGGAAGCTAAGGTGTACACGGTCATTGACAGAAACTTACACACACACATATATAAGGTGGTGGATGATAAAGGAAACACCAAGGTGGTACATCGGAACCTTCTTCTAGACATCAGCTTTCTGCCGGTAGAAACACCTAAGGATGATTCACGTGAATCTCAATCAGATGGAGCTGTAGATCCAGAGTATGAGGGTCAGTCAATGGACCTTTCAGGCTTTGATGAAGAGGAAAGCTCTGGAGATATGACCAGTTCATGGATAAACTGTGGAGTAGATGACCCCGCAAATCAGGACTTTTCGGAGAGACAGGAGACAGTCAGAGATGAGATGGAGCAAGAACAGTCAGCGTACAGCTGCAGGGACAATCCAAATCAAGACCGTCAAGCTCAGTTATCTCTCAATAATGAGACTGCTGTTAGCATTCCTGACTATGACAGGGTAGCTGTAGTCCCTGACACAGAACCTTCAGGTATTCCTGACTCAATTGCACCCACTGATTTAGCAAGTGACCAAGACTTACAAAGACCGGGTTCACGTGATTCGCAAGATGTGGTCAGAACACGCACTGGCAGGGTAGTGAAATCTGTAAGTCGTCTTATTGAGACAATGGCTCAGAGACCATTCACTATGGAGGGCTTAGCCACCAAACTAGGAAAGTAGTCCCAGTCTCTTCCAACTCTGTTTAAAAAAAAGGTTTTCTTTATTTCTTCTGTTGTTCTAAGGAATATTCATGGATATGTAAAGCCATCTAAGTGATGTCGTTCTTCCCCTGAACAGGCAGTTAACCCACTGTTCCTAGGCCGTCATTGAAAATAAGAATTTGTTCTTAACTGACTTGCCTAGTTAAACAAAGGTTTTTAAAAAATGGTGTCAAGGGATAATATAATGTGAGGACGAGGGTTGTATGATGTACTTGGTAGCGTACTTGTCCAGGAGATTCCTCTGAATCTGCCTGCAGATAGCTTGTATAGCAGAGGACAAAGATGAAATCTTGGAGTTCACTTGTGCCAGTAGTGACTCAGTAGAGTTTGTTATCCCTTGAGTTCCATATCTTGATTGATATGCATTCAGGATTTTGGTGAAATTCAGGAGGGGTGAAACACAAACACAGTTGTAAAATATAATTGATGTATTTCACCGAAAATCCCTCATTTTGTGTTTTGTGAGACATAGGTTCCGCTTTGCAGACTACTTTATGGGGAAAATATGTAACTATTACAATTTTTACTTTTAAAACCCATACAAATTCAAGGATGTTTTCAGACCAGGAAATACCAAAACTGATGATGTTGGTATGTTTTTAGGTCTATAATTATCGCTCCTTGACCTTTCACAGGTGTTCAGAATTAAAATGATTAGGATCAATTGGTCCATAAATATTTCTAGTTTGTGGGCACTCCTAGATCATTCAGTCATGTCTCTCCTTTGGCAATGTGCAATTCTTTTGGCTGTCGTAGCAGCAAGCGCTGCCAATGAAGGTACGTCTAATAATGAACGCATAATATGATTATGTAGCGCTGATACCATGTTAACTTGAATAGGCTACTTATCTCATGCTGGCCGCCTAACAGACTAGCCAAGTTGTGGTGTTGGCTCTTGAGATGTGAATGATGACATTATCAAATTTATATTTTTAGATTTTAATGTGGATTGTGAGAAACACTCCATTAAAGTGACATGGAAGGTCAGTCCAGAGTTGGTTGAACATGCTGCCCGTCTTTTCCTTGGACACTGTGTTCCGTCCACATTTTCTGTTCTTCCCACGGGAGAAGGGATGGCGACATTCCACTACAACCTCAATGGCTGTGCCATCAAGAAACGGGTAACTCTTGTCTAACTCTTGACCCAATGTATGCCATTTTGGATCCTGCGACGAATAATGCTTCTCCTTCTATTCCCCAGGTGACTGGCAAAAAACACATCTATTCAACCAGCCTGACTTACAGACCTAACCGAAAGCCCAAACCTGCTGCTATTAGTCACCATATTAAGTGTGTTTACATAAGGTAACCATCTATGCCAGGGGTACTCAACTCTTACCCTAAGAGGTCTGGCCCCTGCTGTCTTTCGGTTCTACTTTATCATTAATTGCACACACCTGGTGTCCCAGGTCTAAATCAGTCCCTAATTAGAGGGGAAAGATTTTTTTTTAAATGCAGTGGAACTGAGTTGAGTTTTAGGGCTCTATTGGGTGTAGTGTACTCTAGCTATGGTGTTGGAATCAAATCTTCCTAAGCCTTTGCCACCTTCATTATTAAACTAAACATTCCCCCTTGTATGTAGACCTGAGGGATGGATTCCCCCATTCCTTATCCCTGCCTATGGTAGTGCTGAGGGTCATGGAGGATTGGTTTTCCACATGGCACTCCTCAATGGTGAGTGACTCATACAACATCAATTAGTGTAAGAATATGTTCAGTCAACTTAACTGGTAAAGAAATTCCTAGCAGAGGACACTGCCCAAAGCTAGTTGAAACCTGTGGCTGTACAGTACGTATGAGCATTGTGCCCCTTCCCCTCTCTGTTGCATGTAGAAGACCTTACTGGTCTGGCTAAGAGCAGCCTGTTTCCCCTGGGCTCTTTCATCCCCATCTGGGCAGCAGTGGATCAGAAGGACCATCAGCCCTTGCTGCTGCTCTTGGAGGAGTGTGTGGCGGCCACAACACCAGAACTGCAGTCTGCGAGCCTGGTGTACCCCATCATCACCAACAAGGGGTATGTACCAGACCTGGCTATGGCCATGTAGGGTGCACGTTTTGGTTTTTGACTGCCTAGCGCTAAAGTATTGAATACATTTTAAAGTTAGCTTATTTGCTGGATGGAAGTTCTGTTTGTCTGCTCATTGCACAATGCATTTTCAGTTGCCTTGCAGATGGGAAGACTGGGAACTCCAGGTTCCTGCCTAGGTACCACTCGTCTGCTATTCTGCTTTACCTGCAGTCCTTCAAGTTTGCCTTAGGCGAGGAAGTGAGTGGACCACAAGTTCTCGGTATGACTGGGTTGTTTTCATACTGTAGCTCTTGACTGTTCTCTTATTTCACCCCAGGTGTATATTCATTGTAAGCTTGTTGCATGGGACCCTGAGGTTTTTGATATAGAAAAGAAGGCCTGCCACTACATTAAAGAGACTGGAGAGTAAGTATTGGTCACATAACGACCATAATGACGTTAGTGCCAATGCAACAGCCAACTTTTTTAAAAATTCATAGATGGGAGCTGCTGGACGACCCGTCTCAAAGTGACCTCTGCAAGTGCTGTGACTCGAGTTGCAAGCCTCGGTTGAAGAGGGGTGTGGATTCAGGTATTTTGAGGCACTTCATTTCAAGCCTGACTAAACTGTAGTTCCATATTCATTTGAGCTGATCACTCTTGAGTTCTGATGGGACTGCAGCTTGAAGTAATTTATATATATATTTTTCTCAGAACCCCAGGGCCTGGTTCAAAACTCTGTTCTTGGACCGCTCACAATAGTGGAAAACTCTGAAACCCGGATCCCCAGTGAATTTGTAAAATATCCTACTGTAGAACAAGGTTGGTGATTTTGGCATTGAAGACTATAGTTTACACTTGGCTTTTAATTGTATCAGCTTTGATGCCAAATGAACTTGAACCTGTAACCTACTCATCTGTCATTGTGTTCTGTATTCAGTTGACTGGTCGGTGTAATGGTCTGGAACACTTTGCTTGTCAGGTGTGTGTGCTGGTTATTTTACTGTAAAATCCCCCAACGGCAATGAGATGCATGTTACTAACAATTCTTCAACCTGTTACAGGGATGGCTGTCTTTTCTGTCTCTACAGCCATCTAATTGTAGGTGGCCTGAAGGGTGCATCACTTTCTACTATCCCCAGTATGGATATGAAGTCCTTTGACTTGAGCATGTTTCAATAAAATGACTACTTTACAATGGTGTTTGTTTCTAATGGTTGTCAAAATGCTATGATCCTGATGAGATGTACCCTAAATCCAGTAGTGCGGAGCCGGTATCTACACAAAATAGCCAAGAGGTGACCATCTGGTTGTAAGATGATCTCAATGAGAGTGCTCAGTATTTTGCGACTTCGTGTCCTGATTACTCTTGAACTGTAACACTTTCTTCTCTTGGCATAATTCGTTTGCTAATGATAGTCACAGCAGGTGTTCATGCAATGGTAGCGCTATTTGAAAGATTGTCATAAGTGAACCTGCTTCTTGTTGGCTATACTTTTTCAGCAGTAGCCCACTCCAAGATGAAATTGACAAGCCAAGTTTAGGGATTGTAGGTGGCTGATGGCCATGCTTAGGTAACAATTCAGGAAAATGGCGGTAGTTTACCTTAGTTTAAATGTGTGTTTTTTTTAGGAGAGTGTCCATCAGGGGAATATACCCCAAAGATTATCTTGGTTTCAGTGTCTTTCATACCTCACTGGCAAATGTCTACCTTTCTAACAGTTTAACTAGACTATCATTCGCATAGATTGAAAATCCCAGCAGTTCAAGAGCAAACTGTTTTTGGCACATTCATTGACATATAACTGATTAAACATTTCATAACACTGGCATTTCCCCTCTGACAGGTCACAAATGAATCCCACCCCAGTTAAATTTCATCATAGCTCACGAGCCCAGTACTTGCACTGTATCTGGTAACAGAACTCATTACAGACCAAGCGTCAGGTTTCTTTCTCCCTTTTTAAAATGATTTCTTTGCGTTGTCCTCCAGGAACCTCTTGTGGGGTGAAGATGTCGACTGTAGCTGACTTGGCCTTTTCCTTGGCCTGGGGGGTCGACTCATGGCTTTTTGTGACCTGGTACTTTTGAACAGGAACTCTTGACTATAGGTTCAATAATAATGGGCTCCCGAGTGGTGCAGCAGTCTAAGGCACTGCATTTCAGTGCTGGAGGCGTCACTACAGACCCTGGTTCGACCGGCCGTGATTTGGAGTCCCTATGTGTGGCGCACGATTGGCCCAATGTGCTGTACAGAAACCAGTGGGTGAAATGTTGTTCATCCTGAGCTCCCACATGCTGACCTTTCATCTACCATGAAAATTCTCAATTGGATTTTCTTCAGTTAAATGCAACAAAACATTCATTAAAAGCAATCTATGGTTTTTGAACACTATAGCTTGTTTACAAGCATGATTGCTGTACTTTTAGTTTGTGCAGCTTGTTGGCCATTAGCCAATCTGCGTTTCTCAATGAGTTCAAAACACTGGAATGGATCCAACTAGTATTTACGACTTCACAACTGGTAAATTAATAACTCCCACTTGGTTACAAACACAGCATAAGCATCTGATAATTAATTGCAAGACTGGAATAAGTTCATACTAATGTTTTCCAGATCAGTAATTGATTGCCTGCAGCTGGAGGTTTTTAATATTGCAAAACACACAGATGGCAGGGGTTAACATGATTGCTTGCTGACAATTATTATAGGCATCCCAACTGAACCTTTGCGTTCAATCATGATGGCTTTATTTTGCCGCAGTGTGGCTCTCCTATGCATAGCTGTTTCTGCCATTGTGGCACAAGGTCATTTGTATCATTGTCTTTCATGCAGGCCTATTGCATTTTAAATTTGAACTGTACTAGACCAAAAAGCAGCAGATGTTAGTTTGTAAAAAATATTTTAAACAATTATCCTACCAGATATGGCAGAAGCCCTGATTCAGTCACTCTGAGATGCAGGGCAGCCAGGTCACAGATCGATCCCTCACTCCTGTCTGGGAAGTTGTTAGCCTCCCCAGCAGAGACACTTGAGGGATATGTTCCATGTGGCACTAAATGACCACCTTCAGGAGGATGGTAGGCTTTAGCAAATGTACCCATGTGTATTTGGTTGGGGTTGTCTAACTCTCTCCTTCCTCACTACTGGGGACACACTGATGTACTTGAATGAGCTGACCTATGTCTACTCCCAAAGCTCACCTGAACTCTGACTTTCAGTCTTACCCAGTTGTTTGTCTATGACAGGTGAGATGTGGCTGTTTTGTGTACCCCTAAGGAATATAATAATTGTTCTGTTGTATCATGTATGCTAATGCTGGAGAACTATTCCAACGCTGAACTTGCACAGTCAGCTACATGTTTAATATATTTCCTTTGTACTTTAGATTGAGCACCTCCCATACTTGACCTAGTGCTATTTCATACAAATGGTGAAGGAGATGTGGTCTACCACATGGGACTTATGACGGATAGGTTTTTGAGACTACTAGTAAGCTTGACGTTAACAGATGCAAGACTGCCCATATGATGTGTATCCTGCAGATTACTTCTCTGGATCATATCTGTCTAGGGAATACCTCCTTGGTGCCTTCATCCACATCTTGGCAACAGTGGAGCAGAAGGACCATCAGCCCTTGCTGCTGAGTGTGTGGCGACCAACACCAGAGCTGCATCCGGTGGGCTCCGTGTTCCTCTTCGCCAAGGAGTTTTACAAATGGGTTATACGGCAAGATGTGACTGGTGCTTTTGTGTGATGTGGATTCATGTGATGAACCATTCCTGATTGATGGCAAACCATTTGACATGTCTGGTGGATAGCATGACTTCAAACTCAATTTGAACCAAGACAAGACATTTCTGAAATCCGTCTCTCTGCAAGCCTTCAAGTTTACCGTTGCAGTGGTAAACTTATGTGACTTACATTTTGACACTGATGAATATGAACACTGATCCCTAATCTCTTCTCAGGTCTATATACACTGCAAACTTTTGGCCTGGAACCCCAGCGGCCTTGATACCAGCAGGAAGGCCTGCCATTATGTGCAAGGGCATGGGTAAAAAATATTGTATACGCCTATTCAATTGAACTACTTTTACTGAAAGGAGGGACCTCAACTTGTCCAAAGTATCTAATTTGGAGAGAAACAGTGCCATTCAAATCTTGACTTAATTTTTAAAAAATCAGTTGAGACCTCCTTGATGACTCCTCCCATAGTAACCTCTGTAGCTGCTGTGACTTCAGCTGCAAGTCCCAGAAGGGGAGTAACATCAGGTTTTGCATGACTTGAGTGGGGTGCAGAAAGATGAATTTACTTATCGTCCCAGGGCACTAGAATGGGATGTCAGGGGGGGGGAAGAAAGGCATGTCCAGCCACCCTTTTCAATGATTAAACTCTATTTTTTTTAGGTCAAGTCAAAATGCTGTCCTTGGACCACTTATAACCACTGACAATTCACTGGCCTGTGATGTGAACCTGGTTTTGTTACACCCCAAATGATCATGTCAAAAGGAGATCAGAAATCCATGGATTGTGCTAGACTTGTCTTCATGATCTCAAACCAGATTACTTGTTTCAAGGCTCGCGTAATTCTCTCTCCAGTTGTAGCACCACTGCATTGTCTGTAGTTGCCAGCATTTTGATATTCATAGATGCTGTTTCTACGACAGCCTAGATATGTGCCTCATAACCGCCGCTATTGACTCTGCAGTACCTTCACTGTCTGAATGCCTGTATTTGTGAAATAATTGAGTGCCGTTGGTTATTACAATGGTACAAAAATGAAGATGAGTCTGTAAGCGTTGCTGTTTCTGTAGGTCAAGGTTATGTCCTGATTGGCGGGGCCTATATTGACCTAGCAGAGAAGGCAACCTTTTATGAACTGAGGTATTTGTTACAGATCACTAACCAGTCACGGGAAGCCGGAGCCAAGTCACTCCATTACACTATTTTGAAAAACAAGTCTCACTTTCAGTCAGATGAATGTTTATTTTAATAGTAGCTGAGCTTTCAGTCAGTTGCTCTGCAGAGCATATCTCTACAGTGGGACAGAATCTGAAGTACCCAAAAAATCCACTCACACAATCAGAAATACAAATACTAGATGAATATTTCCACTACAAATACTAGATGAAATACTAGAAAAAAATGATTTGTATAAGGTACCCATGCTTTCAAAAAGAGCAATAGCGCAACAATGGAAGAAACAAAATATGCCTTTCCCCACTATTGTTCTGAATGTTTACTACCTGAAAGTTCAGCTACTATTCAAATTAATTTAGGATCTTACTGGAAGTGTTCTGAGGCGTTCTGCATTTTGCCTCCTGCACCTTCACTAATCAATTTTGGGTGTGCTGGAGATTCTGCCTATTATCCACAAAATATTTTACCTTCATTTGCTCTCCAGTTCTTCCGCTAGGTGTTCACTTGCCTGTAGTCTGACCTCAATGGCTTTCAGTTCAACATCTTGTGCTTAAACACGCAAGCAAAACCAATCAATATCACACAAAGGCTATTTAGTTGTAATGCAGTGTGTAGGCATGTAGCTCAGCAGCTGTGAGATCCCCTACCTTCATTCTGTCTGATCAGGTCGGCCACCTGGTTTTCAGGCTGACTTCCACTTCAGCAAGTTCCATCTTGGTGTATTTCAGTTGCTCTACCAACATCTCATCTGTCTCAGCTCATTCCAGATGTCAGGCATGGGCTGCTGCCAGGTGATATCATTTACTTTGTCTGCCACTGACAGATGGCAGCACAGTACCAACAGAACTACGGTGGTCTCCATACTATAGTAGGCCTATACCTAACTTCAGTGGTGTAAAAAATACTTTAAAGTACTACTTAAGTAGTTTTTCAGGGTGTCTGTACTTTACTATTTATATTTTTGACTACTTTTACTTCACTACATTACTAAGGAAAATACCAGTTACATTTTGAAAGCTTAACAGGACAGGAACATTTTCCAATTCACATACTTTTTTGAAGAAAACATCCCTGGTCATCCCTACTGCCTCTGATCTGGTGGACTCACTGAACACAAATGCTTAATTTGTAAATTATGTCTGAGTGTTGGTGTGTGCCCTTGACTAACCGTTAAAATAAAAAACTTGTGCCATTTGGATTGCATAATATAGTAATTTGAAATGATTTTTATTTTTGATACTTAAGTATATTGTTGCAATTAAATTTACTTTGATACTCAAGTATATTTTAAAAGCAAATACTTTTATACTTTTACTCAAGTAGTATTTTACCAGGTGACTTTCAATTTTACTTGAGTCATTTTCTATTAAGGTATATTGTACTCAAGTAGGATAATTGGGTACTTTTTCCACCGCTACCTAACCTCCTCCCTTAAAATCTTTTGAGTCATAGCATTCCTTTATACAGTGTATTCGGAAAGTATTCAGACCCCTTCACTTTTTCAAAGGAATTCTCCGTAGAGCTCTGAGACAGGATTGTGTCGAGGCACAGATCTAGGGAAGGCTATCAAAAAAATGTCTGCATAATTGAAGGTCCCTAAGAACACAGTGGCCTCCATCATTCTGAAATGGAAGAAGTTTGGAACCACTAAGACCCTTCCTACAGCTGGCCAAACTGAGCAATTGGGGGAGAAGGGCCTTGGTCAGGAGGTGATCAGGAAACTGATGGTCACTCTAACAGAGCCCCATTGTTCCTCTGTGGAGATGGGAGAACCTTCCAGAAGGACAACCATCTCTGCAGCACTCCACCAATCAGGCCTTTATGGTAGACTGGCCAGACGAAAGCCAATCCTCAGTAAAAAGCACATGACAGTGTGCTTGTAGTTTCCCAAAAGGAACCTAAATGACTCTGACCAAGAGAAAACAAGATTCTCTGGTCTGATGAAACAAAGATTGGACTCTTTGCCCTGAATGCCAAGCGTCACATCTGGAGGAAACCAGGCACCGCTCATCACCTGGCCAATACCATCCCTAAGGTGGAGCATGGTGGTGGCAGCATCATGCTGTGGGGATGTTTTTCAGCGGCAGGGACTGGGAGACTATGCAGGATTGAGGGAAAGATGAATGGAGCAAAGTACAGAGAGATCCTTGACGTAAACCTGCTCCAGAGCGCTCAGCACCTCAGATTAGGATGAAGGTTCACCTTCCAACAGGACAACGACCCTAAGCACACAGCCAAGACAACACAACACGGGAGTGGCTTAGGGACAAGTCTCTGAATGTCCTTGAGTGGCCCAGACAGAGCCCGGACTTGAACTCGATTTAACATCTCTGGAGAGACCTGAAAATAGGTCTGAAAATATGCTCCCCATCCAACCTGACAGAGTTTGAGAGGATCTGCAGAGAAGAATGGGAGAAACTCCCCAAATACAAGTGTGCCAAGATTAGTGTCATACCCCAAAAAACTTGAGGCTGTAATCGCTGCCAAAGGTGCTTCAACAAAGTACTGAGTAAATGGTCTGAATACTTATGTAAATGTAATTGGTACTTTAAAAAATATATATACATTTGCAACATTTTCTAAAAACCTGTTTTTGCTTTGTTATTATGGGGTATTGTGTGCAGATTGACTATGGGGAAAAAACTATTGAATCCATTTTAGAATAAGGCTAAAATACTTTACCAATGCGCTGTGCAGGCCTACACAATGTGAAAGACTAACAACAGGATTAATGATTAGCCACTGTTCTTAGTTTAGTCATTTTTCCTGGTTAAACTTGTATATTTTGGAAATTCAAGGTGAAATTGAGCAAACAATGACCAGGGTATTGATACTGTTGTGACAAGTACATCTGTTGCGCACCTGTTTTTGCTCAGTCTTGTCATACAATATTGACAATGGAATACACTTTTAATATTTTATAAACCATATAGTTATCATCAAAGACATATTTTAGCGGGAGTCCAGGACATTTTGTTCACTGGGATTTCTCTCTGTACGGTTACCGTATCATGTGAAGGGATGAAATTGGGCAACCATCCAAACGTCTACTAATTTAGCGCGCTATGGAGGACTCGACCAATCAACGACGCGCGCGCATTCAACGGTACCAACACCCTGCAGTGCAGGAGAACAGGACTAGTTGCTACAGTAATAATATAAAATAAAGCAGACTTTTCAGCTCCTCATCTTCGGTTGATGGTCAACATTTCAAAACTAAGGTAGTCAACAACATTGAAATGAGTCATATTTGATTGTGTCTGACGTGTTTTCTCTCCCCTGCATCACTTTACAACCTTATGCTAGCTAGCTGGTTTGCTAGGTAACGTTAGCTGCTAAGCTAGCATTACTGGCTATTCAGACTAGGTTTCAAACCAGTCATTGATCATATCTAATGTTAGCTAGCTGGCTAGTTTGCTAGCGACACAAAAGTCCAATTGATACGCAAACTTGAGACAATAAACCTGGTTAAAATGCGTGAACATAACTAGTTAACGTTATCATCATGGAATCCAGTCATCCTGAATTCTAACCTTTCTCTCCACGGTTTTGTGTCAAGATTCAAGAGCTAGTCAAGAACAAGGCATTAGGATGGACTGGTTCCACTGTAACAGCTGCTTCCGAAGAGAGGGGCAGAACTTTGCTGTCTCCAGCTGTGGTCACATCTGCTGTGAAGGCTGCATCAACCCTAATAAAAGTATGACTGTTGTAATTTCCCTGTCCCCCGCCCACACCCATCCTATGGTCCCAGATCTGTTCTTATTTCATACTGTTGTGTTGTCTCGAAATGTTGCCTTTTTTCCCCCTCAGAACATTGCACTGTGTGTGGAGCCAGCTGCAATTACCTGGCCATCTCAGACCAGGTTGGTTTTATTTGTTCAATTCAATGACTGTCACTGATTCATCAACAGCAACATGTAGCCTACCCAGTAAATCAAGTGTCCCTCATCTCTACATACTTATAACACTTTCTTTTCCCTACATCACTCTTCCTATATTGGAAGATGAAGCCTCAGGAGCAGGTGTTCTTCAAAGACCCTGTTAAGCTCATTCAGTCTCGTCTGGAGCACATAGCACAGGTTCAACTCTGTTTTACATTTTGTGTGAGGTGTATTTGATATAAAAGTTGCGGGGTAAAAGCAGTGTAAAAATTAAAGTTAAACACATGTTTATTATGGGCCTACCAGCGCAATACCTATTTGAACAATGATATATCTGCCTGTCAGATTGCTCTATTTCAGCGAAGGCAGAAGGAAAGGGTCATTGTCTACTTCAAAAACAAATCTATGGAGCTGGAGAGGAGACTGAAGGATGTCACAGATCAGTGTTACAGGTTCAGTAACAACAACTGATAGTATGTTACTATTATTCTTCTGTCTTACTTCAGTCAATTACAGTGACATTTCTTTCTCTCGCATAACCTTTATGCAGGCAAGTTTTAGAGCTGAAAAGAGAGAATGCCGAGTTGAAGAAACCTCTCTCTCAGAGGAGGGTATGATTTTCAGTGTGTTTAGCATCAAATGTCTTTGAGCATTAGTAAAGACTGTCTTTTGACTTTGATTAATCAAGTACGCTATTGCTGTCACAATACTCATTTTAGACTTTCCTCTTTTTCACAGGCATCACCTGGACAATTTCAAACAAATGGGTATAAGTCTCAAATATTTATCACATCTGAGAAATATATTTTCAATATGTTGTCATTATCTCATTAGTTCAAAGCGTTGACTTACAACTGATCTGTTTCCCCTAGCAGTGCCCAAAGGATGTCTCTCCCAGTGGCTGTTACCTCCCCAGGTAAAGATGAATGTTGATGGGTTGTGATCAGAGGCATTTCAGAGATCTTAGCAAGGTGATACAATTTAAATGAATCCCCAATAGGAGAAATTCCAATCCATTTTAAACCTCAGATGGGCAATGGTGTGTAACTTTCCTTATCTGTCTTTACACTTACAGTCACCCCTCGCTCACGTCCTGTTAGGTAGGAGATATATGAATGTGGTTGCACAGACAAGTATGTATGCATACACACATCACACTGACTGTCTAACAGCAGTCTTTCAAACACAATGTCCTATATTCTCTCAATTTATTAAATTCATAGATATTTTCACCTGTCAATAACTGTTTCAGCCACCAAGGCTTTGCTGAAACCCAGGAGAGATTCAGAGATAGAAACCCTAGGCTCACCCTCGCAGTGAGTTTTCATTCCTTCTTTGCTAAAGCAGTTTTCATGTCCCTTCTCTGTTTTAACTGTAGCAGACTGAGAAACACTCCTCCAGTAAGTGTCTTTTCTTATGGTCTATGTTTCTCTCCTGCTCCCGCTCTCAGACTCCGCCTGGTTCTGCCACATCAATCTCCAGCCTTGGCTCTCTGCACGAGCGTGGTGGCTTCAGTGAGTGGCACACAACAGATTAACTTAATTTCATGAAAAAAAGAATCATTGGCACATTTTCATGCCAAACATTATTTGAAAGATGTCACAAACATCAACAATCCACAAACAGATGGTTACAGATTGGCATATAATTGTCTTAGCATACCATGGTAGTTCATTCAAGCAACACAACTATTTTTCTGTAAATCACTTTGAACATTAAACTGTCTAATGTGGGACTGATTTTTTTTTTCTTCTCTCTTCTCATAGGGACTCCCACCATTATTAGCACTCCCACCCGGTAAGAATTGATGCATATCAGTTGATTTCCATTTCCATGGTGCATCGTTGAAAGTAGTGGTAAGGGTGGATTTACATTAGTAATGTTGTAGTAAGATTGCTCTTCAACATCAGATTTGCTACTTTTCTGTTTTCACTATCCTTACTTCATCCTTTGGATGTTCTGTGACCAGAGCCATGTTCTTTCTTCATGCATGTGTGTGCACCTAATAATAATAATAATAATATATGCCATTTAGCAGACGCTTTTATCCAAAGCGACTTACAGTCATGTGTGCATACATTCTACGTATGGGTGGTCCCGGGGATCGAACCCACTACCCTGGCGTTACAAGCGCCATGCTCTACCAACTGAGCTACAGAAGGACCTGTTAGCGTACCGTAAATACCATAGTATATAGACAAACAAAATAAGGAATGCACATCAAACTATACAGGAGCTTCTCATCTGAACCATAATGTTGCACTCTTGGTTAATGCAATGATTCACAAATGTGTTAATATTTTAAGCCTTTAATTAGCAATTTGGCTAACAGCAAAAATGCTATCTACTGGTATTAAGGTAATTCTTACAGGTACATGTAGTGTGGGAGATTCTCATTTGGATAAAAGTCAGCCAGAAACTGATAATTGGTTGAGTGTCAATTACACTGAACAAAAATATAAAAGCAACATGAAAAGAAATGTTCATACGCACAAAAAGCTTTTCTCTCAAATTTGTTTACATCCCTGTTAGTGAGCATTTCTCCTTTGCTAAGATAATCCATCCACCTGACAGGTGTGGCATATCAAGAAGCTGGTAAAACAGCATGATCATTAAACAGGTGGACCTTGTGCCAGGGACCAAAAAAAGGCCATTCTAAAATGTGCAGTTTTGTCACACAATGCCACAGACGTCTGAAGTTGTGCCATGCTGACTGCAGGATTTTCCACCAGAGCTGTTGCCAGATAATTGAATGAACATTTCTCTGCCATAAGCTGCCTCCGTCGTCATTTTAGAGAATTTGACAGTACTTCCAACTGGTATTACAACCACAGACCACGTGTAACCACGCCAGCCAAGGACCTCCACATCCGGCTTCACCTGCTGGATCGTCTGAAACCAGCCACCCGAACAGCTGATGAAACTGGGTTTGCACAACAGAAGAACTTCTACACAAACTGTCAGAAACCGTCTTGGGAAGCTCATCTGGGTGCTCGTCGTCCTCACCAGCGTGTCGACCTGACTGCAGTTTGGCGTCGAAATTGACTTCAGTGGACAAAACTCACTTTCGATCACTACTGGCACACTGGAAAAATGTGCTCTTTGCAGATGAATCCCGGGTAACTGTACCGCAACAAGATCCTGAGGCCCATTTTTTTCTGATCCATGCACCTACCTTTTATTTATTTTTTAAGTATCTGTGACCAACAGATGCATATCAGTATTCCGAGGTATGTGAAATCCATAGAATAAGGCCTAATTAATTTATTTAAAATTTATAGTTCATGTAAGGAAATCAGTCACTCAGTAAAATCTTTGAAATTGTTGCAAGTTGGAATATTTTTGTTCATTATAATTAATAGGCAAATGGAGGATTGTCCTCACCTCAGATCTATGAAGCACAACTGCCCTACCTGAATCCTTTGCAGAAGAGTTGTGTGGGAGACATCTGAGAGTTGAATCTAGATCGGTCTCTTTATACTACAAAAGTATCGTTCCTGGGACTGTGTCGTCAAAGTAGTTTACTGTAAAGTAGTTTAGTGTAAAACTAAATTAGCAAACCTCTCTCCCCAATCCTCAGGTCTGAGAATCTGACTCCAAACATTTTCCAGTTCTTGACTGGGTCATCACTGCACTCCCCAAGGCCTTTCAGAAATGGCCAGTAAACTGGTAGGTTATTGTTTCATACTGTCTCATACTGTATTAATTTCAATTCCAGTGACAAAATTGAGATCCAGTTAAATTTAGGTTTTAAATTAAGTAGCTCCTAAAGTGACTGGAGTTGAAATGGCAAAGACCCAACTTTGATTTCAGTACGTGTCCTTAAGCATTTTGGCATAGTTCTTACTTTTTTTCTGCAGAATCTGATGAACAGCTGACCCCGATCTCAGAAAGTGCAGGGAAGCAGTTAACACACACAATGTTTTAAATATTTTTTTTTACTTGTTTCGAGTGATGTAGTTGTGCAAATGTTAAATTGAACATAATACAACATTAAAAAGACATGCTCCGGTACTTTGGCAAACAAAGTATATATATATATATATTTTTAAACCTCCCGCTTTGGGATGTGTCAAAGTGTAGTTCATATATGCATAATCTATGAGCAGAATTACTGTCTTCAATTCAATTAGCCACAAAATCCCTAGTTTGAAAATACTTTTCTTGAAACTGTGCAGCACCATTTCCCCTACATTTCACCCCACGTGGGCCATCCTCTTAACAATTGAGTTATAGCCCTCGCATTGAGTGGAAGCTAGCAAGAGGCCTGCCCAGCATTATCCAATGAGGTTGCAGGACGGGCCCAACAACTCAGGGGAAACCGTAGAGAGCAATGAGGTGGTGCACATATGTGACTTAGTACGCAATTTTCAGGGACCACTTTTGGTTTTGGAGTGTTACTTTCACAACTACTAGATATAAAAGATACAAAAGTATGGGAGAATCTGACTTTTGAAATGAGTGCCATGTGTCCAGTTAAGTAAAACATTGAAAAACTGTTTACAACTACAATTAAAGGGATTGGAACCTGAGAAGTGTTCCGACAAACATTTCTCCTTCGCATTCTTGTACTTCCTTTGTAATATTCTCATAGCTAATAGAAAAAACATTTACACTGTAGAAAATGTTGCTTAATGTTGATTAAAATACTTTTCCTGGTATACCTGGATGACTGTAACAAGTAATTTTCCTCTCCGGCATAGAAAATGGCCTGCACAAAACACTTTATTGCTTTGGATTAAAGTAGACGAAGACAATCTATTATGCTTCAATCCCTTCTCTGCTGAACTGAATTTGGTTGGATTACACAATTCCAGTGACTTCTTTTGCCCCTCAATCACCTCACACAAATGCTAAATATAGGAAGAATACTGTCCCCACTAATCTGGGGCATGGACTAGGTGAAATCAACTGAAAACCCAACGATAAAATAAGCCTGTATTGCAGCCCTTCACAGGTAAACAGAAATTGAGACAGGTGAGCAGAGTGAAAAATACAGGATTATACCAGACCAAAGAGTGCAGTTCTTCAGTTTATCCAAAATATGGTTTGAATTTGTAGTCTTCGTGGACATTGAACTTCACTTTAGAACATTGCAGGTCAGTGCAAACTGCATAACAATTTTAATAGGAATTCAATTTTTCTGAAAAGGAATGCATTTAATAAACATCACAGCTAAAATGTTAGGGCTCAAAAATTAAAGTGCAACCTGTCTATTCAGAAGTATTACATGTGGATGTCCAGTTTGTTGTTGTAAAAAGGACATGTAGGTTGTAAAGGAATGATTTCTACATTAAGTGATTAATCAGTGTCTTTACCCTAAGACTCAAATTATATGTTTAGGTTTTCCCAGTGCAGTTTCACTTCTGTAAAATACAGAACTAAACTACAGTACCTAAGGAGCTCCAACCAATACATACTTTTTATCCAGTTAATATGTTGCTACAATACTGGACTACAAATGATACAGCACAAACAAAATAGGTGGTGGGGGGGGTTGAACCAGTGTACTATGTACTGTCCTGTCTACAGTAGGCAGCACCATCAGGATTTAAAGTCCAAACTTATGGGGGGGGGAATGCAGCAATAATTCAGCACAGTCGCAAAATCTGTGCTGATACTAAGCATTTAAGTCACACCCGCTCACATTAAAGCAAAGTAATTCAATATGAAAAATTTGTCAAATTTATGAGAAATTCTGGGTAAAACATGATCAGTCTTGTCCTCAAAAAACTGCTATTTTCCAACTCCTACCATTCCACAAGTTCCTCATCTCAATCAGTAACATTGGCCTCTGGGTCAAATGCCTTGCTCTCCTGAGATGCAAACCAGTCCCGCACCTGCTGGTAGCTCATTCGTGACTTTTTGCAAAGGGCATCTAGGTCTTTCTCATGAAGAACCCCTGTCGAGCGATGGTAAACCTCCAGCGGATTGATGTCCGGGGAATCTGCAGTGAATGTTGGTGCTGTTGCGCCATTCACTTGAGACTTTCGTTTGCGGCTACCCGTAACCCGAGGAGTTCCACTGGAACCGTTTCCACCACTGCCATTTTGCTGTGTGGCTAGTTCAGCCAGGAATTGCTCTCGGAATTGCTCACGGACCCCCTGCACCCAACGTAGCTGACCATTTTTAACAGCATAGCGCGTATCCCCAAACCACTGGCTGACGTCTGCACGAGGCAAGCCTGTGAGCTCTACCAGCTGGGTGTAGTCCTCACTCTTAGGCCACTGGCAACGCAAGAAGTGCTCCTTTAGTATGTCCAGTTGTTCCTTGGTCTTCCGTGGTCGGCCAGCGGGTGTAAGAAGAGGAGATGAGGAAGGACTGGAGAGAGACAGGGCTGTCAGTGAGGCTTTGGCTGAGCGAGCAGACCTCTGCACCGTGCTAGTAGAACTACGCTTATTAGCGGTCAAAGTTGAAAAGGTGGTAGAATGCGAGGGGGGAGGGGAAGTGGAGATGGTAACGGCTGATGGTGGTGGTTTAATCTCTGGGTTCTTACTGCCCCTAAAGTGTAGAGGCTTTTCTTGTTTCACCACCGCCTCGTTCACTTCCTTAACAGTTTCAGTGTGAACTGAGGCTTCCTCCGCAACCTCGTCCTCCTCTGCCTCCACTCCCACTGCTCCCTCCCCAAATGCCTCCAAGCTGTTTGACAGAAAGTTCTGGAAGAAGTGTGAATCTTTCACCCCGTTGCTGCGAGCTCCCTTCTCTTGAGCCCTTCCCTGCATTTCAACACCATTTTCTTGATCCCGAGGCCTGTGTGCTACGAGTGGAAGAGGTCGAAGTTGCTGAGACTCGTTCTTTGCTTCTCCTGTGGTCAACTGAGGATAGACCATGGATGTTCCAAGCAGTCCACGCCCATTTCTAAGCTGGTACCGGCTGTCGCTGAACCACTTGCGGATGTCATTGCGGCTCAGGCTGGTTTCCTCTTGCAGGCGTCGGAGCTCAGTCTCTGCGGGCCAGTTTTCCCGCAGGAAGCTGCTGCGAAGGACTGCAAGTTGGGCTTTGGTCTTTTTGTAGCGTCCGCGTTGTTGTTGCTGTGGAGAGCCAAGTGAGGTCTCAGAGAGGCTCAGGGAAGCATCAGTTGCGGTAGTTGCTGGCATGTCCACAGGAGGGCGGTAGTAGTATGAATCCTGAGGGGGTGGGAGAGAGGAACTGAAATGTTGGACAGTGGCGGCTGGTTTGCAGGGTTCTGAGGTCTCATGTCTGGCTCGTTTTCTTGGGTGAAGCAGATAGGAGTGAAGACAATTATTAATTTGATCATCATCCTCTGCCTCCACAGATATTGCCCCACACCCATTGCTCATTTTTATCTCCTTCTCATTTGCATTGTCGTTAGTCCGCTCAGGTCCGGCCAACTTGCGACGCGTCTCCTCAATCTCCTCTGAGGCCCAGCTGATACCGTATTTGATTCTCTGCACCATGAACCAGACCTTGACTTTGTCCAGAGGCAGGGCACAGAGCCGTGCCAAGGCATTCACCTCACGAGATGTTGGGTATGGGAACACATTGAATGCCTGGACCAGCTCTGGGATGGTGTCAAGCTCACGTGTCTGATCTGACTGTGTCCATACTAGCTTCAGGCCCTCGGAGACCAAAGGTAGGCACACCACAGAGTTATGGTTGGTGCTGAAACTAACACCCCCATCTCTGCCCTCACTTACATCACTGTCTGTTGCACTGGGGTCAGAGGATAGATTGCTCTTTCCATTGGTGATCTGATAGTGTGAAGTCTTGGAGAAATGCAGGGAGGCATGCTTGCCTTCATTCTCTGTCCATGTGACATCACACTGGGATGACTCCTTCATGTTTACCTCCAGTCCTATTCTCCTGTTACGGTCAACCTGTGTTGCCATCGGTGAGGTCACCGCCCGTCACTCCAGTCTGGTAGAGATATGATAAAGATATCAAATACATTGTGTGCTTTATAAATTCATTATAACATTAACAGTGAGAAATCACACTGGAGGTTGCCAATGTCTAGATACTATAATGGTGTCATGTGCTTTAGGGGAAAAGGTGTCAAAGGAGCAGTATATGAGTCAGTCTAGATGAAAGTATCTAGAGGACTTTCTATTCCCAAAGTCAAAGACCTGACAGCTGTTTCCCCTCCCCCTCTAAGTCACACTCCCTTCTCAAAGTCTCACCATGAAACTGGTTGTATACCCTCTGTCCAGATTGTGCTCCCTTCCCCCTTGGAACCAAAGTGTGGTGATTGACTTTTGTGTTGTGAGGGTGGGGTGTGAGAAATCTGCCACAAGCGCTTCTCTTACCCTTTCCAGCACTGGCTTTGTTCCCTCGTCCTTGTTTCCCTTCAAGTCGTCAGTCCTCAGAATCAAGTTTGACCGCCCCTGACAGAGGCAGTGAGGCACAGCAGAAACACCTATGGAAAGACAAAAGAGATTGAGCAATTGACATATTCAATGTGTAGGCAATTCATACATGATAAAATATATACATAAATAAAACATTGTCATTTATATAGGAAAGTATTGTATAATAACCTGCATTATTAAAAAAACATTGAAGCAGAGGCATTGACTATATACAAAAGGCCAACTTGAAACCGGCTATTTGAAGGAATTTATGTGCAACCTCTGTCCTTATCTGACCAAAAGCATAAGTTCATTGCCAATTCACAGAGCAAACTATGACATGCAACAGGTGTAAATTTAAAGTAATTTCCCCCAGACAAACACACAAAACTGGGATTTATTCCAAGTGCCCATACTCAAGCGGTCTATTTACCCTGGCGGGCCGCAGTGTGCATGTCCCAGACTGGCAGTGTAACACCCGATTCAACTTACTTTGACCACCAATACCGAAACTTTGTTAGCGGAATCAGGTGTGTATGATGAATGAATAAGGGTGCAGGACTGTGACAAATGACGCACACCCTGTGTCCTTCCAGCTAGGAGTTCACATGATGATTACCACAGCACAGGGTTTCCCAAACTCAGCCTTTGGTCTTCCCAATGATGCACGTTTTAGTTTTTGCCCTAGTGCTACATAGCTGATTTAAATAATCAAAGCTTGATGAGGTGATTATTTAATCAGATGTACTGTTTTTTTTTTTTTGCCTTAACACTACACCACTGGGAGGCCCCAGGACAGAGTTTGGGAAACCCTACGATTGCTTATAATAATAAACAAATTAACACGAAAAGAAACTGGGAGTCAAGTATTTGAAAAATTAGATCAAGTTATGTTGAAGAATTTAAGAGCCTGTGACGGTCAGGAATATCTAGTATCGGAACCCAGAACCAAATCACTCAAGTGTATCCTGCTGTGGTCTGTTGGAACTCTGGTTCTCGGAAGTTATTCGTTAATATCCCAAAAATGATTGGGCCAACCAGGGAGCGAGCAAACTAATAACCCGTTAACATTTTATATTGCCGACGACAGAAAGATATTAATCGCTTTACTAACGGTAACCAGGCCTCATATCATACATCAAGACAGCATACGATGTTAAACAGCTCACAGATTGGACTGGTGGCCATGACAATAGGCCTACCCTTCCGATGTCTTGATCCTTTGTGGCGTACTAGCTAAAATGGTCAGACTGCACAAGCGCACTCACACGGACACGCTACAGTAATAACAAAAAATAAAAACTTACCGGAATCGTGTACTTCACCCCTTCACTCTGGAGTTTGGTAAAGTGAAAACAAAATATCCCAGTCTTCTCGTTTGTTAATCGCTGAAGTTGGAGAACAAAACGGGGGAACAATACCGTTTGTCTGACCCTGATGCTTTATTCGTCGAACCTCAAAACGGGTTTTCGTTTCGGAAACAATTCTAGAACTTTGTAGCTGTCTCAAGTTGAGACCCAAACTGATACTTGATATGATACGCCTTTAGAATTGAATAATCGATTTGTTAATTGTTTAAAATTGTTTCCTTACTGTACCTACCCCCCTCGGTCCGTTGTTGCTTTTGTTCTGTAAATCCGAAAGTGTGTCGTGTCCGGCCAAATCGAGGCTAGGAGGACCAGGAACTCAGAGCACCCCCTCCCTCAGTATCTCATGAGTGACGGTAAAGAGGGTGTGCCATTCTATGCAAAGACAGGGATTGGAGGAGGGAGGTGCCGGTCATTGGGACTGGTCGGCAAAATAACTCTTTCATTACACACTTATAGTAATCGCAATCGCCATGTTTGTAAGGTTATCTTAGTTGTTTAGAAAGAGTACGTTCAGATTCCATTAGACGAACGATGGTCTATTATATTGACAAGATAGTCAAGTGACCACTCGAACAATAGAAGTACATGTCATCGAAAACAGACGGGAGGATCGAGATCAGGTGGGACCATTTATAGCCAATGAGAGGGCAGAGACGCGTGTGAACAACAGGCCATAGAGATATACGACTCATCTTTGTATCTGTGCCAATATAGTCCCTGTGACAGCATGGGCAGCGCAATTGAGCAAGGCTTAGTCAATTTTCTTAATTTTCTGATTGCTTCCAACTCATAGGACTCCCTACCTAGTTTACTACATAACAAATGTGTAAGCCCTCGATGGCAATGTCCATGCTAAAGTGGAGCTGCGTTCAGTACGTTAACGCTCTGGGACGTTCAATTGAACGGAAACGTTGTACTAAACCAGTTGAAAAACGGGGAGGGGTTGGGTTGTGGAACGCTGTCTGCATGGCCACTGCCCTTTAAACACGTTACTTCAAGCCACACCCACCAAACGGGCGCAAACATACCTCAGTCTGTTCAATGATGTTTTGGAGAAACATGTCGTTCAGCACAAATCGTTCGCACGGTAAACATCTGGTTATATCCACAGGCACAATTCAGAAGTCGTTTTTTCCCCTAAATTGCTGGAATGCAATGTGCGTTCACTTACATCAGTACATTAATAACCTAACAATTTCCGAACTTCTATTTCGTCAAATAAGTCTCATGTAGCAAATGAGCAATTCCATTTTTGTTGACCAAATTCAACACTCATTGATATCCAAAAAAATACCAAAATTCCTCACCTCATGGGCTTATTTTTCGTGCACAGATTTTGGGCTGAGTAAAACATCTGGCTTCACATTCCTCTCTGATGAGGCTATTAATAAAACATTTAAATAACTGTTTAAATAAGTGCTGTGACGACCCTTCCACTCCTGCCATATTCTCTCTTTGTTCTTGTTTCCTTATTAGGATACCAGTGGGAGGAGTTGGGAGGGTCGTCAGCTACATGGGAAACACCTGGGCCCAAGTGTGTCCCGGGATAAATAGACCTCTTCCAGATTCATTGGGGGAAGACTCTCCATGCAGACACCTTTATAGATTTCACATTTATGCATGAAAAACACTCAATTACACTTATTACACACACCCCATTGTTAATTGCATTTAGGTTACCTTAGTTAATATATTTTGTTATTCCTTATCTCCACATTATCTCCCTTTTGTTACGAGCTTCAAGCTGGTTCGTGACAGTGCACAACAAGAGCCCAAAGTAAACTCATGCAATAACAATTACCCTGCTACACACAACATATTAGTGTTAAGTGGTATAGGAATGTAGATACTTTTATTGCTATCAGTATTACAAAATACATTCACATTTGGTTGGTGTTTTTAGGTGCAGCTAAAAAATCACAGCTGGCATGTCTCTTCATACAATGCTCATTTGAATAAAGTATGCTTTATCAGTCATTTTGTGTTTAGACGTGGTAGCATCTCCCAACTTTTGTAAATCTGAGGCAATAGTTTGGCAAGGTTAATCACATCCAAGCTTATTAATTGGTAAAACTCATACTCAATAAACAACAACGGTGTAGATCCTCCATAGGAATATGAACACAGAATTATAATGATTTAGTATTCTATGTATAGGAATACCGTGTAATGTACTGCCACTGCAGTAGTCCATGTGTCACGAGTTTGAGGAGTCTCAGAAGCGTCCATGGTGAGGGTAAGAACAAATTGAGGAACCCGGAAAAATGCGGGTACCACCTAGGAGAGCCAGGAAAGATATAGGACCTGGGTAAGGAGGAATTTGAAGGAGGTGTGGTCTGTCACACTCCGACCTGAAAATAGAGGAAGTTAGAGACTTGTGTATAGGCCTATGTACATTTCAGTTCAGCGTGCAAATAGATTATCTCACTAACGTCAACATCTTGTAGCCCCTAACCAGGTCAACACGTTTCCTGACAGCGACATCAGGTTATCTTCAAATTGGAAACGGAATGCAAAACAGAACTTTGAAAAACATCTGCAAATCAAAAAACAGTTAAGGTGAGAGCCCAGATCTAAAACAAACAAATCTTCAAAAGGATATTCAGCCTGTTTTGTTAAGGCTTTATAGTTAAATACTCACTGGACAGTTTATTAGGTACACTCATCTAGCACTGAGTCGAGACCCCATTTGACACCCGAACAACCTGAATTCTTCAGGGCATGGAAACATTGCTCAATTGGTATCAAGGGACCTAATGTGTGACAGGAAATCATTCCCCACACCATTACACACCCACCACCAGCCTGTACCGCTGACACAAGGGAATGCCAATTCTTGACTGCTATCAGCATGATGCTACAAGAAACGGGATTTGTTGGACCAGGCAACATTTTTCCACTCAATTGTCCAGTGTTGGTGATCGTGTGCCCACTGGAGCCACTGCTTCTAGTTTTTTGCTCATAGGAGGGGAACCCGGTGTGGTTGTCTACTGCAATAGCCCATCCGTGACAAGGCCCGATGAGTTGTGTATTCCCGAGATACTGTTGTGTTGTGCTGTTATTTGCCTGTTTGTGGCCTGCATGTTAGCTTGCATGTTTCTTAACATTCTCATTCGACCTCATCAACTAGCTGTTTTCACCCACAGGACTACCACTGATTCAAATCAAAATCAAATGTATTAATAAAGCCCTTCTTACATCAGCTGATATCTCAAAGTGCTGTACAGAAACCCAGCCTAAAACCCTAAACAGCAAGCAATGCAGGTGTAGAAGCACGGTGGCTAGGAAAAACTCCTTAGAAAGGCCAGAACCTAGGAAGAAACCTAGAGAGGAACCAGGCTATGAGGGGAGACCAGTCCTCTTCTGGCTGTGCCGGGTGGAGATTATAACAGAACATGGCCAAGATGTTCAAATGTTCATAGGTGACCAGCAGGGTCGAATAATAATAATCACACTGTATGTTGAGGGTGCAACAGGTCAGCACCTCAGGAGTAAATGTCAGTTGGCTTTTCATAGCCGATCATTCAGAGTATCTCTACCACTCCTGTCTCTAGAGAGTTGAAAACAGCAGGTCTGGGACAGGTAGCACATCCGGTGAACAAGTCAGGATTCCATAGCCGCAGGCAGAACAGTTGAAACTGGAGCAGCAGCACGGCCAGGTGGACTGGGGACAGCAAGGAGTCATCAGGCCAGGTAGTCCTGAGGCATGGGCCTAGAGCTCAGGTCCTCCGAGAAAGAGAAAGAAAGAAAGAAAGAAAGAAAGAAAGAGCATACTTAAATTCACACAGGAGAAATACTTCAGATATAACAGACTGGCCCTAGCCCCCCAACACACAAACTATTGCAGCATAAATACTGGAGGCTGAGACAGGAGTGGTCGAGAGACACTGGCCCCATCCGACGATACCCCCAGACAGGGCCAAACAGGCAAGATATAACCCCACACACTTTGCCAAAGCACAGCCCCCACACCACTAGAAAGATATCTTCAACCACCAACTTACCATCCTGAGACCATGCTGAGTATAACCCACAAAGATCTCCGCCACGGCACAACTCAAGGGGCGCCAACCCAGATAGGAAGATCACATCAATGACTCAACCCACTCGAAGTGATGCACCCCTCCCAGGGACGGCATGGAAGAGCACCAGTAAGCCAGTAACTCATCCCCTGTAATAGGGTTAGAGGCAGAGAATCCCAGTGGAGTGGGGAACCGGCCAGGCAGAGATAGCAAGGGCGGTTCGTTGCTCCAGTGCCTTTCCGTTCACTTTCACACTCCTGGGCCAGACGACACTCAATCATAGGACCTACTGAAGAGATGAATCTTCAATAAAGACTTAGAGGTCTTTGGGTAGGCAGACCATTTCATAAAAATGTAGCCTTTTTGGAGAAAGCCCTGCCTCCAGCTGTTTGTTTAGAAATTCTAGGGACAATTAGGAGGCCTGCGTCTTGTGACCGTTGCGTACGTGCAAATATGTACTAGAGGTCGACCGATTGTGATTTTTCAACGCAGATACCGATTATTGGAGGACCAAAAAAGCCGATACCGATTACATCGGCTGATTTATTTAAACTTTGTAATAATGACAATTAAAACAATACTGAATTAACACTTATTTTAACTTAATATAAAACATCAATAAAATCAATTTAGCCTCAAATAAATCATGAAACGTGTTCAATTTGGTTTAAATAATGCAAAAACAAAATGTTGGAGAAGAAAGTAATATGTGCCATGTAAAATATGTGCTGTGTAAAAAAGCTAACGGTTAAGTTCCTAGCTCAGAACATGAGAACATATGAAAGTTGGTGGTTCCTTTTAACATGAGACTTCAATATTCCAAGGTAAGAGGTTTTAGGTTGTAGTTAATATAGTATTTATAGGACTATTTCTCTCGATACAATTTGTATTTCATATACTTTTGACTATTGGATGTTCTTATAGGCACTATAGTATTTCCAGTGTAACAGTATAGCTTCCATCCCTCTCCTCGCCCCTACCTGGGCTCGAACCAGGAACACATCAACAACAGCCACACTCGAAGCATCGTTACCCATCGCTCCACAAAAGCCGCGGCCCTTGCAGCGCAAGGGGAATAACTACTCCAAATCTAAAAGCGAGTGAAGTTTGAAACAGTATTAGCGCACACCCAGCTAACTAGCTAGCCATTTCACATTGGTTACACCAGCCATTAGGCTGATAGGCTTGAAGTCATAAACAGCGCTGTGCTTGCGAAGAGCTGCTGGCAAAACGCACAAAAGTGCTGTTTGAATGAATGATTACGGGCCTGCTGCTGCTCAGTCAGACTGCTCTATCAAATCAGACTTAATTATAACATAATAACATACAGAAATACGAGCCTTTGGTCATTAATATGATCGAATCCGGAAACTATCATTTCGAAAACAAAACTTTTTATTTCAGTGAAATACGGAACCGTTCGGTATTTTATCTAATGGGTGTCATCCCTAAATCTAGATATTCTTGTTACATTGCACAACCTTCAATGTATGTCATAATTTGGTAAAATTAGTTTGCAATGAGCCAGGCAGCCCAAACTGTTGCATATTCCCTGACTCTGCGTGCAATGAACGCAAGAGAAATTACACAATTTCACCTGGTTAATATTGCCTGCTAAACTGGATTAGTAGTTATAACTAGTGATTATGATTGATTGTTTTTTTAATAATATAAGTTTAATGCTAGCTAGCAATTTACCTTGGCTTCTACTGCATTCGCGTAACAGGCAGGCTACTTTTGGAGTGCAATGGTTGGAGCGTTGGACTAGTTAACTGCAGTTGCAAGATTGGAACCCCTGAGCTGACAAGGTGAAAATCTGTCGTTCTGCCCCTGAACAAGGCAGTTAACCCACAGTTCCTAGGCCGTCATTGAAAATAAGAATGTGTTATTAACTGACTTGCCTAGTTAAATAAAAGGTATACAAAAAATAATTAAATAAAAAAAGAATAATCGGAAATCGGCCCTAATTAATCGGCCATTCCGATTAATCTGTTGATCTCTAGCATGTACGGTAGGACCAAATCAGAAAGATGGGTAGGAGCAAGCCCATGTAATGCTTTGTAGGTTAGCAGTAAAACCTTGAAATCAGCCCTTGCCTTAACTGGAAGCCAGTGTAGAGTGGCTAGCACTGGAGTAATATGATCAAATGTGTTGGATCTAGTCAAGATTCTAGCAGCTGTGTTTAGCACTAACTGAACTTTATTTAGTGCTTATCTAGTAGCTGGAAAGTAGAGCATTGCACTAGTCTAACCTAGAAGTGACAAAAGCATGGATTACTTTTTTTGCATCATTTTTGGACAGAAAGTTTCTGATTTTTGTAATGTTACATAGATGGAAAAAAGCTGTCCTTGAAACAGTCTTGATATGTTTGTCAAAAGAGAGATCAGGGTCCAGAGTAACACCGAGGTCCTTCACAGTTTTATTTGAGATAACTGTACAACCATCAAGATTAATTGTCAGATTCAACAGAAGATCTCTTTGTTTCTGGGGACCTAGAACAATCATCTCTGTTTTGTCTGAGTTTAAAAGTAGAACATTTGCAGCCATCCACTTCCTTATGTTTGAAACACAGGCTTCCAGAGAGGGCAATTTTGGGGCTTCACCATGTTTCATCGAAATGTACAGCTGTGTGTCATCCCCATAGCAGTGAAAGTTAACATTATGTTTCCGAATGACATCACTAAGAGGTAAAATATATAGTGGAAACAATAGTGGTCCTAAAACGGAACCTTGAGGAACACCGAAATGTACAGTTGATTTGTTTGTCAGAGGACAAGGTGATATCTTTCCGACAGATAATATCTAAACCAGGACAGAACTTGTCTGTGTAGAACAATTTGGGTTTCCAATCTCTCCAAAAGAATTTGGTGATCGATGGTATCAAAAGCAGCACTAAGGTCTAGGAGCACGAGGACAAATGCAGAGCCTCGGTCTGACGCCATTAAAAGGTAATTTACCACCTTCACAAGTGCAGTCTCAGTGCTATGATGGGGTCTAAAACCAGACTGAAGCATTTCGTATACATTGCTTGTTTTCAGGAAGGCAGTGAGTTGCCGCGCAACAGCTTTTTCTCAAATGTTTGAGAGGAATGGGAGATTCGATATAGGCCGATAGTTCTTTATATTTTCTGCATCAAGGTTTGGCTTTTTCAAGAGAGGCTTTATTATCGAATCCCCGAGCTGACAAGGTACAAATCTGTCGTTTTGCCCCTGAACTAGGCAGTTAACCCACTGTTCCTAGGCCGTCATTGAAAATAAGAATTTGTTCTTAACTGACTTGCCTAGTAAAATAAAGGTACAATTAAATTTAAATTAAAAATTACTGCCGCTTTTAGTGAGTTTGTTACACATCCGGTGGATAGAGAGCCGTTTATTATGTTCAACATAGGAGGGCCAAGCACAGGAAAAAACTATTTCAGTAGTTTAGTTGGAATAGGGTCCAGTATGCAGCTTGAAGGTTTAGAGGCCATGATTACTTTCATCATTGTGTCAAGAGATATAGTACTAAAACACTTGAGTGTCTCTATTCTGCCCTTGAGTTGCGTTCCCATGCAAAACTAGACAGATAGCTAACAACTAAGTCTTCAATAAAACTCCCAAGGCGTGACTTTTCTTGAATGAATATATTGAAAACGTTTATGTTGTGAAACTGCAAAATACAGAAAATAATATACTTTAGTGTTCAATTCACACCGACATACTGTAGCTGTACATTAAACATTTGAAGTTGCATAATACAAAGCACGTGCTAAGGTACCATGCATCTGGCATGATGCCAAACCATATATCTAATTGTTAACCATATGGTAATTGCTCCTTTCATTACTCTAATAATGTATAACCATCTATGTAGAATAACAAAGCATATTACACTAGAAACAGTAACAAAACTACAGTATTGTATATTTTACAATTAGTTTGCATGACGCATGAGCAAAGTAATACAGCTAACGACATACACAAAAGGCATTGCAATTTGTGAGTAAATGCAACCAACATTGATATGTAAGAAACTCTATCAATAACAAGATTATCATCATTAGCTAAATGCTTGAATCGAACTTACAAACAAATATTTTTCCAAGGCTGAAGCGTGACAAGAAATAACTACATTGAAAGACCTGAACCGTAGCGTTGCTTGTAGCTGCTCTATGCGTGCAAAACAAATTCTGAACTTCCTGTTTGCGTCGTCTCTCTAAGTACCAGAAAGCGCCACTAGGGGGCAAATAACACCATTGAACACAATGAAAATCCAATTTAACCATTGTAATAAAATAATCTGTTATCTTCTAACAGGATGGCAGCACACTCCCCACCTGGTATAATGAAATTGTGCCACTATTAAATAAAACATATCGAGAAACAAATGTCCTTTCTATTTTTATCTTTTGTCTCTAGGATGCTTCAGAAAGAAGAACAACAATCTCTGAGATTGGTCTCAGAAACACCTTAGCAGCTCCTTGCTTGACAATTTTTAGTTCTACTTTCCTAACCTTTTTGTCAGTACTGGGAAAGGTTTTTTACCACAAGCCCGACTGGCCAGTCATTTCTGTGTGCCTGACTGTCTTTCAATAAGACAACATCTCCCACTTTTACATTTGGCTTTTCTGCTGTCCATTTTCTGCATCTCTGCAGCGTTGTCAGGTACTCCTGTCTCCACCTTTTCCAAAAGGTGTCAGCGAGACACTGGACTTGCTTCCACTGTTTCCATTTCTCTTCTTTTTCTGTTGGAAGAGTGACATCCCACTCACTCTGATCAGAAGAGAGTTCTCTGATTAAGGCTTTACCTTGCATTGTTATTGGAGCCACGAACCCAAGGGGGTCATAAAGACTATTCACTGTGGACAGGATGCCTCTCTGAGTAAAAGGCTTCTCATTGTGGGACACCTGGAATGAGAAGCTGTCTGTTTCCAGGTTCCAGGATAGTCCCAGGCTCCGTTGAAAGGGGAGAGGATCTTTTAAGTCTTTCGCACGGTCCTCCATAGGGAAGGCTTCCATAACTGTTTTGCTATTGGATGCAATCTTGTGTAGTTTCATGTTGGACTCTGCCAACATTGCTTGTGTTTTTCTTAGAATATTGATAGCTTCTTCTGTAGTAGTTACTGATGTCAGACCATCATCGACGTAGAAGTTCCTCACTACATATTGCTTGGGTTCTGACCCGTGTTCCTTCTCACCCTGTAGCGCTGCTCGTCTCATGCAGTAGATGGCTACGGCTGGTGAAGGGCTGTTCCCAAATACATGGACTTTCATCCTGTACTCAGTTATGTTTCTATCTGGGTTGTTGTCTTCATACCAGAGAAACCTTAAGTAATCTCTGTGATCCTCACGTACACCAAAACAGTAAAACATTTGTTGCACATCTGCTGTTAGTGCAATGCAATCCTTGCGGAAACGTATTAGGACACCCAAGAGTGTGTTGTTTAAGTCTGGACCACTGAGCAGAACATCGTTAAGTGACACGCCTTGACACTTAGCACTGGAGTCAAATACTACTCGTATTTGTTCAGGCTTTTGTGGATGGTAAACACCAAATATGGGCAGATACCAACGTTCTTTGTCTCCCTCTAGTGGCTGTGAAGGTTCGGCTTGGTCGTTATCCAGCATCTTTTGCATGAAGTCAATAAAATGAAGCTTCATGTCAGGCTTTTTGTCTAAAGTCCTGCGAAGTGATGTGAGACGGTTCATGGCCTGCTCCCTGTTATTAGGAAGGCGACGTCTATTGGGGCGAAAGGGTAGTGGAGCCACCCAGTTGTTTCCATCATCCTGGAAAACCTGTTTGTCCATAATGTCCAAGAAGGCTTTGTCCTCCACTGATGGTGCTGGTTTATCATCGTCTTGTGTTTTGTCGAACACGGAACATCCCAGGCTGTCTGTGTTCACAGTTGTGATTGGATCTCTCAAGTGCACTGTAGAGGGAGAGATGTGTTTCTGAGCTACGCTGTTGTAGTTCTCTTTTACCTGGATGATGTCAGGGCAAGGGCTCAGATAGGATGTGCGACCATTTTGAAGTATGTTTGTCCTGAACACGTTAACATTGGCTGGTCGGTGAGCCGTTCCCAGACAGACCTCACCCACAATGACCCACCCGAGGTCGAGTCGCTGTGCATAAGAAGTGTCGTGGGGCCCATTGATTTGCTCTCGTACCTTGTGTACCCTTAAGATGTCTCGTCCTAAGAGCAGGAGGATGGGAGCGCCTGGGTCCACAGCTGGAATTCTGTCCATAACTGGTTGCAGATGGGGATGATGATACGCAATGTCGGGGGAGGGAATCTCCATCCTATCGTCTGGCATCATATCACACTCTATCAGAGTAGGGAGAGTGAGCTGCATGTGTCCATCTATAGACTCCACCATGAAGTTGACGGCTCTCCTGCCTGAAGTCTCTGTTACCCCAGAACACGTCTTCATGGTGTATGGAGCAGAGTTGTCATTGATGTTGAAGAGACTGAAAAACTCTGTCTTGGCCAGAGATTTGTTACTCTGTTCATCAAGCACTACATACATTTTGACAGCTTTCTCTCTTTTCCCAGCCGGATAAGCTTTGACTAGGCATATTTTTGAACATGATCTTGGATTGACTGCCTCACCACAGATCTCTGTACACTTTGAGGTGACAGATAGAAGAGCATCGTCACCTTGCTCCCCGCCATGCTCTGTCTCTGCTGTAGCGGTGTCTGTATTTGTAGGGGCTGGGCCTGGATGCAGAGCAGCAAGATGCCTGTCGCTGTCGCACTCAGAGCACTTGATTGAAACCTTACAGTCTTTAGCTCTGTGCTGAGTTGACCCACAACATCGGAAACAAATGCCATTGTCTTTGAGATATGATTTGCGCTCATCTAGAGTTTTGTATCTAAACCCACGACACCTTTTAAGAGGATGAGGCTTGTTATGTATTGGGCAGTGACGGTCAGGGTTTTCAACCTTGGTCTTACTGGGTTTGGTTTGGTGGTCTGAAGCCTCAGATGACACATCTGTCTTGTATACAGTCACAGGTGTCTTGCTGCTGTACCTGGCAGGTTTCTCACTTTTCATGGACACCTGGTTAGTTGAGGTGTAGAGGGTGAAGCTGGGGTCATTTCTAATTTTCGCCTGGTTCCTGATGAATCTCGAGAAGAACGTGAATGGTGGGAATGCTACCCGATAGTCCTCCTTATATTTGGATCCCTGTGCTATCCATTTTTCTTGTAAACTGAATGGAAGTTTCTCTACAATAGGGTTTACCCCCCGAGATGTGTCCAGATAAGCGAGGCCTGGAAGGTACCCTTCTACTTTAGCACACTCCAGTTCGAGAAGAATGTCACCTAGTTCTCTTAGTTTGTGATTGTCTTTGTTAGCCAGTTTTGGAAAATCATCAATTTTCTTCAACAGTGCATTCTCGATCACTTCGGGTGTACCATAGCACTCTTCTAGTCGTTGCCAGACCATGTTAAGCCCTGCTGTTGCGTTGAAAATATGGACAGATCTAATTCTGTTTGCTTGCTCAGACGACTCTGCCCCTAGCCACTTGGTAATTAGATCTAACTCTTCCCTGGCTGATAAATTCAAGTCTCTGGTCGCATTGAGAAAGGATGCTTTCCATGCCCAATAATTTTCAGGGCGATCATCAAACTTCAGGAGTCCTGAACTCACCATCTCACGTCGTAGGAGGTACTTGGTGAGGTCTGGTGCCACTTGTGACTCAGGGAAGTTGTGTGTGTGTGACTGGAAGTGGGCTTGCTTTCCATTTCCACCATGCTGCTGTTCATTTCTTTTGAACGGAGAGTCTCTGCTCATGTTCTGTTGTTTGCTACTTTCTGGATTATGGTATGTAGCTGGGTCAACACTAAGCTCTTGTTTCTCCACTTCAAATGGAAGTTCAGCAAAGTAGGGCCTAGCATGTTGTTGCACATACTCACATGTACGTTGGACTGGACTTAAGGGCTGTGTCCCTGTGTCTAGTTCTTTGCGAAGCTCTCTGCGTTCTGATTCTACAGCTTCTTCAAAGGCTGCAGCTTCAGCCAACGCAGCAGCAGCTGCTCTCTCAACTTGGAGAACATATAAAGTTGCCTCGAGGTCAGCTTTTTGCTTCTCTGTTTCTGCCTTTTGCTTCATCACAGAAGCTTCCTTCTCAGCATAAGAGACTTGTGCGCGTGCTGCCTCCGCCTTGGCGCGTGCTTTGACGGCTGCAGAACTCGCTGTTGAGGATCTGCTTGACTGTTTTGATGACCTTGATCTTGTAGATTGAGACTTGGTCCCAATGTGCTGAAGAGGCTCTTCCATCTCTCTCTGTTGAACACCTGGCTCTGGTTGTTGCATCGTAGACTGCTGGTCTTCCCTAGGATAAGAGGCTTTGTTGGCTGATGAACGTAGAAACATAACCACCACCGTGTGCAGTTATTCTTGTGCTTGAGCCCGCTGTGATGATGTTTTTTCACTATTCTGCCCTTGAGTTGCGTTCCCATGCAAAACTAGACAGATAGCTAACAACTAAGTCTTCAATAAAACTCCCAAGGCGTGACTTTTCTTGAATGAATATATTGAAAACGTTTATGTTGTGAAACTAAAATAATCTGTTATCTTCTAACAGGATGGCAGCACAGTCTCCCTTGATCCTAGGTCCTGGCAGAGGACCGAGGATGTTTTTGGTTTGTCGCACCATTCTCAGTAAACCCTAGACACTGTTGTGCGTGAAAAGTCCAGGAGGCCGGCTGTTTCTGAGATGCTGGGACCAGCGCGCCTGACCTGATGATCATACCACGCTCAGAGTTGCTCAGGTCACTAGTTTTACCCATTCTAATGTTTCATTCGAACAGTAACTGAATGCCTTCATGCTTGTCTGCCTTCTTTATATAGCAAGCCACGACCACGTGACTAACTCTCTGTAGATGCTAACCATTTTTGTGAATGGGGTGGTGTACCTAATAAACTCGCCACTGAGTGTATAACGGTGCATGACCATGTACATGCTGTAGTATAATGTAAATGTAATGTACCTTTCCGCCATCTCCACAATGCACTTCCCACTCAGCTCTGTGGTGTCTTCATTGGCAAATGCATCTCTGAATTTAGAGAAACGGGGGTAATGCCTTTATCAAAGTCACTACAGTGAAATGATAAGAACTAGTAAAGCCTATGAAAATGTATAATTCAGAAAATCATGAAGAAAACAGCATCAGTCTTTCAAACTCATATTGAAGAGCAATACTGTCAAATGGTTTATCATCTACCTTAGGATAAATACCTGGTGGAGAATCCTTCTCAATGATGATGAGTTGAGACACCAACTCTGAACTACTCAAGGTCATAGACTGACAGAGGCCACTCCCCTTCTCCTCAGGTCAATGGCTGTGTCTGCAGCTAGCCTGTCACACTGAAGAGGATAGGATACGAATATCACAGTCAAGATAAAAAGCATGGAGGGTTTGGTAAACTTGTTTAAAGTTGACCAAGGGGTCAAGATGGCGGCATGAGAGGGTGTAACACTTCTAGCTGAGGAACAATTTTAGGATTTTCTCACAAAGTTTATAGTTTTAAGCTGCAGTTGCATTTTTTTTTCACAAACAAATTATATCTAACCATACAATGTAGCTATTTTGAATAATTTTGTAATTAATCAAACCATTGAAATATATTTTTGACGATTTCCAACGAACAAGCTAACGGTAGCTATCGAAAAGTTTCAGCGTGTGTAGTTAAATTAGCTTGCTAACGTCTTCATAGCTAGTAGCATGGAATCAGGACATGACCAAACTGTTGCTGAGATAATGGATGTTGAAACTTCCAAGGAGAAAAGAGACATTGTTGAAACTCACTCATATGTTTGCAGTGTAAAAAAGGGGGTAAATGTGATTCATACCTGAATACCCCAACCAAAGAGCAACTTCCAAAGAAGCTGAGAAGTGAACCATCACTGAGCCAGCTACAGGACAACGGAAGTAGTGAAGCGATGATTACCAACAACTGACAGGGAGGAGGTGAGGCCCCCTTGGAGTGTGGTGTCAGGAAATAACCTCACACTCAACGTCAACAAAACTAAGGAGATGATTGTGGACTTCTCGTCCGTATCCTCACGGTTAAAATCAAAGAGAACGCAGATGAAATCACGGATTTGGTGAAAAAGAACACTGTCAGTATCGTTTTTCCTAGCCATCGTGCTTCTTCACCTGCATTGCTTGCTGTTTGGGGTTTTAGGCTGGGTTTCTGTACATCACTTTGAGATATCAGCTGATGTACGAAGGGCTATATAAATACATTTGATTTGATTTGAACATGAAGAAAGCGATTGATTTCAATGCTGATGAAGTAAAAACTGAAGCAACAGAACGCAATATTAAAAATTCAGGTTGCAAAGCAGGAGAAAAAACTCACTGAAATGGAGTCAAATGTAAACAAGAAGGACCGGTATGGTCGGAGGTGGAATCTTCGAATTTATGCAATAGCAGAAAAATCTGACGACAACATCAAAGCAAGAGTGAAGGACATTTGCAGGGCAATAGTTGCGGAGGAGGAGCGAAATGTTGTTGCAGGTTCTCTGGATGTAGTGCACTGCCTGGGAAGGGTGAGAGATAGGGAAAACAACCAGCCACCACATCCAGTGATCATGAGATTCATCTCCAGGACAGCGAGGGATATGACATGGAAAAGTGCAAAGAAAAAGGACTATTTAAAGAACAACCTGAGGATCTGACAGCATTTGACAAAGAAGCTCGGAGTCATCTGTGGAGGTTGATTGACAGAGGAAGGAAGGGAAAAGTGCATACTTTGCGTGAGCCATGGCTTTTGCTAATCAAAGGGAAATTCACGCTGATGCCTAGCTTGTTGACTGCTGAATTTATCAAGTGAGTGGTGCAGCACTGAGTTTTATTTGCATCTGATAAAACTTTATATTTCTTGAGGAAAGAGCATTGTTTGTGTGAGCAAAACGTTTTATATTTATTTATTTATTTATTGCAGGGAAATTCGCACTGACAATGTTATCTTGATGGCTATTCGTTTTACCAATCTATGGTACAATGTTATTTGCAATTGTATAAAACAATATATATATATATATATCATTTAGGTCAACCTCTTGCGTGGTGCATAAGACTGTTTTTATTTGCAACTAGTAAGACCTTTTTGTGAGAACCCGATTCATGTGAAAACAAGTGTAATGTTCTTCATATAGTCACTGTGATAGTAAATGTCCATTTCTGTTTTTTCTATTAATGCCAGGGAAATCCGTCATATTTTGAAAAGGAAATATTTTTTTGTATTGTAAGGGTAATAGTGCTGACTTTTATTTTATTCAAGAAACTCATGCCTTTTCCACAGATACTGCGTTTTGGAAGTGTCAATGGGGGGAATGATATTTGGTTTTCATTTGCTACTAATCGGTCAGTAGGTGTCACTATTTTAAAAGGCAACTTTAAGGGTCATATATTGAGTCATGAAGCGGATAATACAGGGAGATGGATTATACTATTGGTATATGTCAACCACACTCAATTCATTGTTGTAAATACTTATTCTTCCAATAACAAGTCAAGTAAACTGTATTTTATTTAGAGACATTGAGAGGAAAATAAGTAAAATTGTCTAAATTTCCATTGGCCATTTTAGTCAATAAGATTCTTGCTACGTAGCTTAACTTTCTGAACATTCGAGACGTGTAGTCCACTTGTCATTCCAATCTCCTTTGCATTAGCGTAGCCTCTTCTGTAGCCTGTCAACTATGTGTCTGTTTATCCCTGTTCTCTCCTCTCTGCACAGACCATACAAACGCTCCTCACCGCGTGGCCGCGGCCACCCTACTCTGGTGGTCCCAGCGCGCACGACCCACGTGGAGTTCCAGGTCTCCGGTAGCCTCTGGAACTGCCAATCTGCGGTCAACAAGGCAGAGTTCATCTCAGCCTATGCCTCCCTCCAGTCCCTCGACTTCTTGGCACTGACGGAAACATGGATCACCACAGACAACACTGCTACTCCTACTGCTCTCTCTTCGTCCGCCCACTTGTTCTCGCACACCCCGAGAGCGTCTGGTCAGCGGGGTGGTGGCACCGGGATCCTCATCTCTCCCAAGTGGTCATTCTCTCTTTCTCCCCTTACCCATCTGTCTATCGCCTCCTTTGAATTCCATGCTGTCACAGTTACTAGCCCTTTCAAGCTTAACATCCTTATCATTTATCGCCCTCCAGGTTCCCTCGGAGAGTTCATCAATGAGCTTGATGCCTTGATAAGCTCCTTTCCTGAGGACGGCTCACCTCTCACAGTTCTGGGCGACTTTAACCTCCCCACGTCTACCTTTGACTCTTTCCTCTCAGCCTCCTTCTTTCCACTCCTCTCCTCTTCTTTCTTTTCTCTCCAAAACTCTTGAACGTGCCGTCCTTGGCCAGCTCTCCCGCTATCTCTCTCTGAATGACCTTCTTGATCCAAATCAGTCAGGTTTCAAGACTAGTCATTCAACTGAGACTGCTCTCCTCTGTATCACGGAGGCGCTCCGCACTGCTAAAGCTAACTCTCTCTCCTCTGCTCTCATCCTTATAGATCTATCGGCTGCCTTCGATACTGTGAACCATCAGATCCTCCTCTCCACCCTCTCCGAGTTGGGCATCTCCGGCGCGGCCCACGCTTGGATTGCGTCCTACCTGACAGGTCGCTCCTACCAGGTGGCGTGGCGAGAATCTGTCTCCTCACCACGCGCTCTCACCACTGGTGTCCCCAGGGCTCTGTTCTTGGCCCTCTCCTATTCTCGCTATACACCAAGTAACTTGGCTCTGTCATAACCTCACATGGTCTCTCTTATCATTGCTATGCAGACGACACACAATTAATCTTCTCCTTTCCCCCTTCTGATGACCAGGTGGCGACCGCATCTCTGCATGTCTGGCAGACATATCAGTGTGGATGACGGATCACCACCTCAAGCTGAACCTCGGCAAGACGGAGCTGCTCTTCCTCCCGGGGAAGGACTGCCTGTTCCATGATCTCGCCATCACGGTTGACAACTCCATTGTGTCCTCCTCCCAGAGCGCCAAGAACCTTGGCGTGATCCTGGACAACACCCTGTCGTTCTCAACCAACATCAAGGCGGTGGCCCGTTCCTGTAGGTTCATGCTCTACAACATCCGCAGAGTACGACCCTGCCTCACACAGGAAGCGGCGCAGGTCCTAATCCAGGCACTTGTCATCTCCCGTCTGGATTACTGCAACTCGCTGTTGGCTGGGCTCCCTGCCTGTGCCATTAAACCCCTTCAACTCATCCAGAACGCCGCAGCCCGTCTGGTGTTCAACCTTCCCAAGTTCTCTCACGTCACCCCGCTCCTCCGTTCTCTCCACTGGCTTCCAGTTGAAGCTCGCATCCGCTACAAGACCATGGTGCTTGCCTACGGAGCTGCGAGGGGAACGGCACCTCAGTACCTCCAGGCTCTGATCAGGCCCTACACCCAAACAAGGGCACTGCGTTCATCCACCTCTGGCCTGCTCGCCTCCCTACCACTGAGGAAGTACAGCTCCCGCTCAGCCCAGTCAAAACTGTTCGCTGCCCTGGCCCCCAATGGTGGAACAAACTCCCTCACGATGCCAGGACAGCGGAGTCAATCACCACCTTCCGGAGACACCTGAAACCCCACCTCTTTAAGGAATACCTAGGATAGGATAAGTAATCCCTCTCACCCCCCCCTAAGTTTTAGATGCACTATTGTTAAGTGACTGTCCCACTGGATGTCATAAGGTGAATGCACCAATTTGTAAGTCGCTCTGGATAAGAGCGTCTGCTAAATGACTTAAATGTAAATGTAAATGTAATACTGGGTGGAGATTTTCATACAGTATTACATGATAATCTAGATAGATGGCCTCCTAAGGATAGCAATTCTGTTTGAGATAAGGAATATATGTCTAAGGTTAGGTGTTCTAGATATTTGGAGACAAAAGAGCCCAGATATTATGTTTACATGGGGTACCAAATATTTATCTATTCAATCCTGTATTGATTTCTGGCTGATATCTGAAGAAATGGCTGACTAGGTTGATATAGTCTCGATTGAACCATCGATTTTTCACAGACCACAAAGGGATCTCAATAAAGATAAATATGCATGTTTTGTCAACAAAAAAAGTTAGTAAATGCTACTGTAAAATGAACAAGACTTAACTAGATAATGAAGTATTTACATTTACATTTTACATTTAAGTCATTTAGCAGACGTTCTTATCCAGAGCGACTTACAAATTGGTGCATTCAATTTCAATTTAAGAAGGAAGTAGCAGGAATTATTGATAAATACTGGAATTGTGCCTGTGTTATGAATACGTTTGGAAGTTACTGGGAGCTAGTGAAATTTAAGGCTTTTAGCTATTTCAATGGGGAAAGAAATTGCTCATGCCAAGAGAGTGAGAATGTGACATCATAAAGGGAATAATGGATCATACTAAAAAAACTGAACTAACTAATCAGGAATTACTGGAGCTATCATTGCAAATACACTTAGACTGTATCTACGAGGAAAAGGCTGGGGGAGCATTTGTAAGATCAAAACGAAAATGGATGGAAGAGGGAGAGAAAAACAAAAATATTTCTTTAATTTAGAAAAAAGGGCAGGTGAAAATATGTAAATGAATGATTAAAAATACTCCCAATGAAAATCCAAAAGTGGCACAGTTGTCTGAATAATTATTGGACCAAGCTGCAGCGCGATATGGTTTCCACATATTATTTATTAAAAATGAACAAAACAACAAAGACAGAACGAAACAAACAACGAACCGTAACTAAGAGGTGTAACATACACTAACTCAAAACAATATCCTATAAAACATAGGTGGAAAAAAATTATACTTAAATATGATCCCTAATTAGAGACAACGATAGCCAGCTGCCTCTAATTGGGAATCATAACAAACACCAACATAGAAAAGCTAAACTAGAAACCCACATAGAAAATAATAACTAGAAAACCCCCCAGTCACCCCCTGACCTACTATACCATAGAAAAACAAAGGCTCTCTATGGTCAGGGCATGACAAAAATAAATCTCTCAGCATGTTGTCTAGTCAGAATCTATATACACCAGTCCAGTCAACTTCCAATATGGATCTTTTCTTAGACAATGTAGCAAACATTGCTAAGAAGATAGATTATGATTTCAGGGATTTTTGTGATGATGAGTTATCTGAAATTGAGACAAGACTGTATTAAAAGCCTTTAAGGACAATAGGTCCCCTGGAAATGATGGTTTAATAAGCAAGTTTTATAAAGCATTCAATGTTAAATTGATTCCTTTCATTCTTGCTATGTTCCAAGAATCAATAGAAAAGGGGAGTTACCGGCTTCCTTAAAGCAAGGTGTAATTACTTTGATTCCCAAACCTAATTAGGATAGTCTTTATATTGACAACTGGAGACCCATTAGCCTGTTGAATAATGATGGTAAATGATTTGCACTTGTATTTGCTAAGAGGTTGAAACAAGGCTTGCATCATATAATAGATTTTTTAATTTACCTTTATTTATGAAAGGTAAATATGATGAACAATCTGGTTTAATGCATTGTCGACACGTGAGTAATAACATCAGGTTGATCTTAGATATGATTGACTATAATGACCTCATCCCCTTGATGATAGTTGTGTTATGTTTGTATTTTATAAAGCTTTTGACACTGTAGAACATGAGTTTATGTTCAAAGCATTTGGGGATTTTTTTTAAAGCAGTCCAAACTTTATATAGTGGTTGTTCTAGCTCTGTAAAATTAGCTCACAGGACATCCCGCAGATTTGATATTGGCCGTGGCATTAGGCAGGGCTGCCCAATTAGTCTATTTTTATTTTCATTGGTTACTCAAATTATGGCTCTTCATATCAAGAAAGGGAATTTTCAAGGTGTTTTAGCACTTGGCAAGGAATTTAAACTATGTCAAATGGCTGATACCACCATATTTTTGAGAAACAGAAATTAGATTTCTAAAGCAGTTTCCTATATTGAAAATTAATATCAATAAGTCAGTCTTATTTCCACTCAAGGACTGTGTTTTACAGGAAGTATATGGTATCCCAATTAAATATAAGGTTAATTATCTTGGATTTGTTATATGCGAGAATGAAAAACAAAGGAGTGAATTAAACTTTAACCCCATTATTGAGAAAACAAAGAAGAAATCGAACCTCTGGTTGCTGAGAGGTTTTTCTTTATACGGTCAGGTTTTATTGTCCAAAGCTGAAGGGTTATCCAAATTGGTTTATGTCTTGTTATCACTTGAATTATCCCCTAAAATTGTAAAGTACTTAGATAAGATTTTTTATAATTTTATTTAGAGGAACAAGCCTCACTATCTACGGAAAGATATTATCACTAATACCCAATAACAAGGAGGTCTTGAGGTTTTAGATTTCAATTCTCTAAATAATAGTTTGAAAATAAATTGGATTCTGAAGTATATCAAGAACCAGAACAGTATTTGGAATGTCTTCCCTAAGTATTTATTTGACTCTGTTTGTCACAGCCTACTAGGAGTGGTGGGTTGGAATCAGGCGCAGAGAGCAGGGTTCGGTAAATCAAAATGTATTCTCCGGCAAAAAACCGGTCACACCAACATACAGGGCGCATAAAACAGTCCAGCCCAAACACAGGACCAAACAGTCCGGAGAATACAAACATAAAACCACAACCAACAGAGTAACAAAAAACAATCCCGCATACAACAAGGGCGGGTCAAACTACTACATATAGGGAAGCTAATTAAACCAAAATACACACAGGTGAAACTAATAAGACAAAACCAACAGACAAACAAAAAAGGGATCGGTAGCGGCTAATAGGATGGTGACGACGACCGCAGAGCTCCGCCCGAACAGGCAGGGGAGCCAACTTCGGAGGAAGTCGTGACAGTACCCCCCCCCCCCTGACGCGCGGCTCTCGCAGCGCGCCAAGGACGACCCGGAGGACGAGGCGCCGGGTGGAGGCGGTGGAAATCTCTCAGGAGAGAAGGGACCAAAATATCCCCCACCGGAACCCAGCATCTCTCCTCCGGACCGTACCCCTCCCAGTCCACGAGGTACTGTAGGCCCCCACCCGGCATCTCGAATCCATAATGCCACGAACCGTGTACGCCGGGGACCCCTCGATGTCCAGAGGGGGTGGAGGGACCTCAGGCACCTTCTTTCAGGGGACCGGCCACCACCAGCCTGAGGAGAGACACATGAAACAAGGGGTTAATACTGTAATACCTAGGAAGTTGTAACCTATAACACACCTCGTTTATTCTCCTCATGATTTTGAACGGCCCCACACACTGCGGCCCCAGCTTCCGACAGGGCAGGCGGAGGGGCAGGTCCCTGTCCCCCGGTGCAAACACGGGGGCCTCACTGCGGTGCTGGTCAGCGCTCCTCTTCTGCCGTTCTCCCGCTAACCTTAGCGAGTCCTGGACGGCTTTCCAGGTGTCCTTGGAGCGCTGTACCCATTCCTCAACCGCAGGAGTCTCGGTCTGGCTCTGATGCCATGGGGCCAGGACCGGCTGGTAACCTAACACACACTCAAAAGGGGACAAGGTAGTTGAGGAGTGGCGTAGGGAGTTCTGAGCGAGCTCAGCCCAAGGAACATACCTTGCCCACTCACCAGGCCGGTCCCGGCAATAGGACCGTAGAAACCTGCCCACATCCTGGTTTATGTGCTCCACCTGCCCATTACTCTCGGGGTGAAAACCTGAGGTTCAGCTGACTGAGACCCCCAGTCTCTCCATAAATGCCCTCCACACTCTGGACGTGCATTGGGGACCCCGATCAGAAACGATGTCCTCAGGCACCCCATAGTGCCGGAAGACATGGGTAAACAAGGCCTCCGCTGTCTGCAGGGCCGCAGGGAGACCGGGCAACAGGATGAGACGACAGGACTTAGAAAACCGGTCCACAACGTCCAGAATTGTAGTACTTCCCTGGGACGGGGGAAGGTCGGTAAGAAAATCCACCGATAAGTGTGTCCACGGCCGTTGTGGTACGGGGAGGGGTTGTAACTTCCCTCTAGGCAAGTGCAGAGGAGCCTTGCTCTGAGCGCACACTGAGCAGGAGGAGACATAAAATCTCACGTCCTTAGCCAGTGTGGGCCGCCAGTATCTCCCTCTAAGACTCCGCTCTGTCCTCTCGATGCCAGGATGACCCGAGGAAGGGAGAGTATGAGCCCACCGGATCAGCTTATCCCGGACCCCCCTCGACACGTACTGAGCCCCCGCTGGACAGTTAGGGGGGGGGGCGGCTCTAACCGTGAGGCCCTCTCTATCTCCGCGTCCACCTCCCATACCACGAGACATGAAGGTGGAATGATGGGAGTTGGCTCAACGGACCGCTCCTCGGTATCAAAGAGGCGGGACAGCGCGTCAGCTTTGGTGTTTTGGAAGCCTGGCCGGTATGAGATGGTAAACCGAAACCTGGTGAAAAACATGGCCCATCTAGCTTGACGTGGATTTAGTCTCCTCGCTGCCCGGATATACTCGAGATTACGATGGTCAGTCCAGATGAGAAAAGGGTGTTTCGCCCCCTCAAGCCAATGTCTCCACACCTTCAGAGCCTTGACTACAGCTAACAAATCCCGGTCCCCCACGTCATAGTTTCACTCCGCCGGACCGAGCTTTCTCAAAAGAAGCACAAGGGCGGAGCTTGGGTGGCACGCCCTAGCGCTGGGACAGCACGGCCCCGACCCCCGCCTCGGACGCGTCCACCTCCACTATGAACGCTAAAGAGGGGTCCGGATGCGCCAACACGGGTGCATTGATGAACAGCTCCTTCAAACGACTGAAAGCTCTGCCCGCCTCTGCTGACCAATGCAAGCGAACCGGTCCTCCCATTACGCACGGCTGTAACACGGTCATCCTCCATCACCACCCCGGAGGTGGAAATACGATACCCCAGGAAGGAAACGGCCTGTTTGAAAAACTTACATTTCTCCGCCTTGCAATACAGGTCATGCTCCAGCAGTCGCCCAAGTACCTTACGCACCAGAGACACATGCGCTGCGCGTGTGGCAGAATAGATCAAGATGTCAACGATGTACACTACCACTCCCTGCCCGAGCAGGTCTCGGAGAATCACATCTACGAAGGATTGGAAGACGGCTGGAGCATTCTTCAACCCATATGGCATGACGCGGTACTCATAATGACCAGATGTAGTACTAAATGCAGTTTTCCACTCATCTCCCCGGATATGTACCAGATTATACGCACTCCTCAGGTCCAGTTTTGTGAAGAAGCTCGCCCCGTGAAATGATTCCACCGCCGTAGCGATGAGAGGTAGTGGGTAACTAAACCCCACTGTGATGGATTTAGACCTCTATAATCAATGCACGGACGCAGACCTCCATCCTTCTTCTTCACAAAAAAGAAGCTTGAGGAGACGGGTGATGCGGAGGGCCGAATGTACCCCTGTCCCAGCGATTCAGCAACATATGTTTCCATCGCTACTGTCTCCTCCTGGGACAATGGATACACGTGACTCCTAGGAAGTGCAGCGTTCTCCAGAAGGTTTATCGCGCAGTCCTCTCGACGATGGGGTGGTAATTGGGTCGCCCTCTTTTTACTGAAGGCGATAGCCAAATCGGCATATTCAGAGGGAATGCGCACGGTGGAAACCTGGTCTGGACTCTCCACCGTAGTCGCACCAATGGCAACTCCTATACACCTGCCTGAACACTCCTCTGACCACCCCTTAAGAGCCCCCTGTCGCCAGGAAATCACCGGGTTGTGTTAAGCTAGCCAGGGAATTCCCAACACCACTGGAAACGCAGGTGAATCTATAAGGAACAGACTAATCTGCTCCTTATGACCCCCCCTGTGTTACCATGTCCAGCGGCACCGTAGCCTCCCTAACTACTCCTGACCCTAATGGTCGACTATCTAAGGAGTGCACAGGGAAAGGTAGGTCTAACGACACCAGGGGAATCCCTAGCCTTAACGCGAGTCCACGATCTATGAAATTCCCAGCTGTGCCTGAATCGACTAGCGCCTTATGCTGTAGAGAGGGAAGAAACCCAGGGAAATAAATTAACACATACATATGACCGACAGGAAGCTCTGGGTGAGTCTGGTGCTTACTCGCCTGAGGTGATCGAGTAGTGCTCCGCCTGCCCTCCCGACTCCCAGACGAGTTCCTCCAGCACCGGTCGGCCGTGTGCCCTCGCCGACCACAAATGGTGCAGGAGGACACTCCTCCTCCGGTGCCCCTCGAAGCCGCCCCTCCTAACTCCATAGGGATAGGGGCAGGAGGGCTGGGAAGTGGAAACGACAGGACCTGATCCGAACGCCCACAGGCAGCCAGCCGGTTGTCGAGACGGATAGCCATGTCAATGAGTTCATCCAGTGTGAGGGTGGTGTCCCGGCATGCTAGCTCCCTGCGGACGTCCTCCCTGAGACTGCATCGGAAATTATCTATCAGGGCCCTGTCGTTCCACCCTGCTCCTGCGGCCAAGGTCCTGAACTCCAGGGCAAAGTCCTGCGCGCTCCTCGTCTCCTGACGCAGGTGGAACAGCCGTTCACCCGCCGCACGACCCTCTGGTGGATGGTCAAACACAGCTCGGAATCGGCGGGTGAACTCGGGGTAATGATCCCTCGCCGAGTCCGGACCATTCCACACTGCGTTGGCCCACTCGAGAGCTCGCCCAGTCAAACAGGAGACGAGGGCGCTCACGCTCTCCTCTCCGGAGGGAGCAGGACGCACGGTAGCCAGGTACAGTTCCAGTTGTAGAAGGAAACCCTGGCACCCAGCCGCCGTTCCATCATACTCCCGTGGGAGCGTCTGCTGAAGAGCACCGGAGCCAGATGCGGTAGCAGGAACAGGAGGTGCTGGAGATGAGGTGGGAAGGCCACTCCTCTTCCATCGATCCATCCTCTCCATCATTTGGTCCATGGCCGAACCAATCCTATGGAGAACGCTGGTATGATGGAGGACCCTTTCCTCCATCGATGGGAGAGGAGATGCGGCTGCTCCTGCTGATTCCATGTAGAGGTGCGGGATTCTGTCACAGCCTACTAGGAGTGGTGGGTTGGAATCAGGCGCAGAGAGCAGGGTTCGGTAAATCAAAATGTATTCTCCGGCAAAAAAACGGTCACGCAAACAGACCAGCCCAAACACAGGACCAAACAGTCCGGAGAATACAAACATGAAACCAAAACCAACAGAGTAACAAAAAACAATCCCGCACAAAACAAGGGCGGGTCAAACTACTACATATAGGGAAGCTATATACACACAGTTGAAACTAATAAGACAAGACAAAACCAACAGACAAACGAAAAAGGGATCGGTAGCGGCTAGTAGGACGGTGACGACGACCGCCGAGCACCGCCCGAACAGGCAGGGGAGCCAACTTCGGCAGAAGTTTGTGACACTGTTGGTTTAAAGTTTTTGCTTCAATGTCGTTTTATTTAATGTTGATAAAATCCCAGTAAAATTTTCCAAATTCCATAAGCAGGCAATTTTAGGTTGGATGTTAGCGTATAAATACAATTGTTCCCCTCACAGATACTTTATATGGAACAACAAAACAAACACGATTTAAAAATAAGTCTCTTTTTTTCGTAACTGGTTTGAGAATACAATTATTTTGGTTGGTCAGTTACTGAATGAGGATGGATATCTACTCTCATATGAGGAATTTCTTGATAAGTTTGAAATTCCAATAACCCCAAAATAATATGCAATTGTTTTTGATGCGATTCCAAGGGGGGTTGTATCTCTAGATTTACATGAAAATATATGAATTGGCAATATTAACATCAACTATTAAATGTAGTAATAAACAGATTAGGAATATTGTTTGTGGTACTACAATTCCCTCTGCAAGATTATTTTGATCAAATATCTATGGTGATATACAATGGGGGAATAAATGGAAAATTGCTAGCAAATATTGTATCAGTAACAAGGTAAAGGAGGTTTAATTTAAAATGTTACATAGAATTTATCCGGTGAAACATGTTTTGGAAAGATTCAAGCTGAATATTGACTATAAATGTGATTTCTTTGGAATGGTGAAGAAGACTTAATTTTGCATTAGTTTTTTGCCTGTATTTATAGTAGAATTTCTTGGATTGACATGCAGAATTCTGTTACAAAAAAAAATAGGACGGTTGTACTATTTAATGGTTTTGATATGATTTATTTCAGAAATTCTGACATAGATAAAGATGTAGTATATTTAATTAATCTCCTAATAATACTAGGTAAATTTCATATTCACAAATGCAAATGGTCTAATTCAAAAGCTAACTTTTTCCACTTTATATTTAAAAAAGTGCTCCATAATTCAATTCGCGATGATTGTACATCTGCTAAGAAAAGTCTGCCAAAACTTAAAACCTCAATGTCAATATGGAGTCGACATACAAGTGTAAGTAAAAACGAAAGTAAATAAGTTAGAAATTGTGCTACTAATGCACATGACTGCACAAATACGTCTCGTAAAAGTAATGTTTTTGTTTGGTTAGCGTTTGGAAATTGTAGAAATAAAAATGTTTCCTTCATCAGAATTAGTTAGGCAGGATAACGTTAACTAGCTAATTAATTTGCTAGATATCATACGTATATTAATCATTATATAGTTAATATAAGTCGACATGCAATCATAATTGACTGTAGTGCATATAAAGCACCCACAAGCTACCAGTGGCTGAAAACACAATCGTCGCGGGACGAACGAGTGACGAATTTCCAAACAAGGGCGGTCCATTTCAAGTTAATTCTTTCCTCCCTCGCCCATGTTTTAAGTTAAACAACAAATCAATACAAATAGTACATGGGGAACACAAGTGTATATAGAAAGAATATATAAAGGACATTTGGGCTCCGTTCTTGTGTATTTTATTCCTCTTGTGTTACTATTTTATGCCTCACTGCGGTCTTTGTTCGGTTAATTCGGCATGAAGCATTCAAAACAGGACGTTTAAGCGGTTGTCTTGCTCTTTACTGTAATCAGAAGGCTAATTTCAATTCTATGCATGCAAGACTCCCTTGGCTAAAAGTAGAGTGACTGACTACATCACTTTTTGTTTATAGAAGAAGCATCAATTAAATTCCAAATCGTTTGCATAGTCAATGTACACACACACACACACACACACTGACACACTTTAATTGCATGTAGTTCTGTCCTTAAAAAAAGTTGGTCTTGTCTATTCATGTTCTGTATTATGTCAAGAAGACCCCAGGAAGAGTAGTAAAAAACATTTAGTCACTGTCACTAGCCGGCTACCATCCGGTTACTACCATGCACCTTAGAGGCTACTGCCTTATGTTCAGTCATGGAACACTGGTCACTTTAACAATGTTTACATACTGTTTTACCCAATTTATGTGTATATACTGTGTTCTAGTCAAGGCCTAACCTATTTATATATTGCTGTACATAGGCTATTCTTCAGATATACTACTTATTCTATCCATATACTGTCCATATTGTCTATACATCCCATCACACACACATACATACATACATACATACATACATACATACATACATACATACATACATACATACATACATACATACATACATACATACATACATACATACATACATACATACATACATACATACATACATACACTGCTCAAAAACATAAAGGGAACACTAAAATGGGTTGAGTGGGTTGAGTCACTGATGTGATCATCCTGTCTGGGTTGGCGCCAGACAAAGATCTCCGCCACGGGTTGTGCCGTTGTGGGCTATACTCAGCCTTGTCTCAGGATGGTAAGTTGGTGGTTGAAGATATCCCTCTAGTGGTGTGGGGGCTGTGCTTTGGCAAAGTGGGTGGGGTTATATCCTTCCTGTTTGGCCCTTTCCGGGGGTGTCCTCAGGTGGGGCCACAGTGTCTCCTGACCCCTCTTGTCTCAGCCTCCAGTATTTATGCTGCAGTAGTTTATGTGTCGGGGGGCTAGGGTCAGTTTGTTATATCTGGAGTACTTCTCCTGTCCAAATCGGTGTCCTGTGTGAATTTAAGTGTGCTCTCTCTAATTCTCTTTCTTTCTCTCTCTCGGAGGACCTGAGCCCTAGGAACATGCCTCAGGACTTGACATGATGACTCCTTGCTGTCCCCAGTCCACCTGGCCGTGCTGCTGCTCCAGTTTCAACTGTTCTGCCTTATTATTATTGGACCATGCTGGTCATTTATGAACATTTGAACATCTTGGCCATGTTCTGTTGTAATCTCCACCCGGCACAGCCAGAAGAGGACTGACCACCCCACATAGCCTGGTTCCTCTCTAGGTTTCTTCCAAGGTTTTGGCCTTTCTAGGGAGTTTTTCCTAGCTACCGTGCTTCTACACCTGCATTGCTTGCTGTTTGGGGTTTTAGGCTGGGTTTCTGTATAGCACTTTGAGATATCAGCTGATGTACGAAGGGCTATATAAATACATTTGATTTGATTTGATTTAAAATAACACATCCTAGATCTGAATGAATGAAATATTCGTATTAAATACTTTTTTCTTTACATAGTTGAATGTGCTGACAACAATATCACACAAAAATTAAAATCAACCCATGGAGGTCTGGATTTGGAGTCACACTCAAAATTAAAGTGGAAAACCACACTACAGGCTGATCCAACTTTGATGTAATGTCCTTAAAACAAGTTAAATGTGTGTGGCCTCCATGTGCCTGTATGACCTCCCTACAACGCCTGGGCATGCTCCTGATGAGGTGGCGGATGATCTCCTGAGGGATCTCCTCCCAGACCTGGACTAAAGCATCCACCAACTCGTGGACAGTCTGGTGCAACGTGGCGTTGGTGGATGGAGCGAGACATGATGTCCCAGATGTGCTCAATTGGATTCAGGTCTGGGCAACGGGCGTGCCAGTCCATAGCATCAATGCCATCCTCTTGCAGGAACTGCTGACACACTCCAGCCACATGAGGTCTAGCATTGTCTTGCATTAGGAGGAACCTAGGGCCAACCACACCAGCATATGGTCTCACAAGGGGTCTGAGGATCTCATCTGGATACCTAATGGCAGTCAGGCTACCTCTGGCGAGCACATGGAGGGCTGTGCGGCCCCCCCAAAGAAATGCCACCCCACACCATGACTGACCCACCGCCAAACCGCAGGCAGCAGTTCTCCATGGCGTCTCCAGACTGTCACGTCTGTCACATGTGCTCAGTGTGAACCTGCTTTCATCTGTGAAGAGCACAGGGCGCCAGTTGCGAATTTGCCAATCTTGGTGTTCTCTGGCAAATGCCAAACGTCCTGCACGGTGTTGGGCTGTAAGCACAACCCCCACCTGTGGACGTCGGGCCCTCATACCACCTTCATGGAGTCTGTTTCTGACCGTGTGAGCAGACACATGCACATTTGTGGCCTGCTGGAGGTCATTTTGCAGGGCTCTGGCAGTGCTCCTCCTTGCACAAAGGCGGAGGTAGCTGTCCTGCTGCTGGGTTGTTGCCCTCCTCCACGTCTCCTGATGTACTGGCCTGTCTCCTGGTAGCGCCTCCATGCTCTGGACACTACGCTGACAGACACAGCAAACCTTCTTGCCACAGCTCGTGTTGATGTGCCATCCTGGATGAGCTGCACTACCTGAGCCACTTGTGTGGGTTGTAGACTCCGTCTCATGCTACCAATAGAGTTCAAAAGTGACCAAAACATCAACCAGGAAGCATAGGAACTGAGAAGTGGTCTGTGGTCCCCACCTGCAGAACCACTCCTTTATTGGGGGTGTCTTGCTAAATGCCTATAATTTCCACCTGATGTCTATTCCATTTGCACAACAGCATGTGAAATTTATTGTCAATCAGTGTTGCTTCCTAAGTGGACAGTTTGATTTCACAGAAGTGTGATTGACTTGGAGTTACATTGTGTTGTTTAAGTGTTCCCTTTATTTTTTTGAGCAGTATATATATATATATGTGTGTATGTATATAACAAGTTTGAATGACTTTAACCTAAGTGTATGTTAACTTCTGACTTCAACTATATATATATATATATATACTTGGGTTAAAGTCATTGAAACTTTTTTTTCAACCACTCCACAAAATTATTGTTTACAAACTATATTTTTGGCAAGTCAGTTAGGACATCTACTTTGTGCATGACAAGTAATTTTTCAAACAATTGTTTACAGACAGATTATTTCACTTATAATTCACTGTATCACAATTCCAGTGGGTCAGACGTTTACATACACTAAGTTGACTGTGCCTTTAAACAGCTTGGAAAATTCCAGAAAATTATGTTGTGGCTTTAGAAGCTCCTGACGGGCTAATTGACATAATTTCAGGCAATTGGAGGTGTACCTGTGGATGTATTTCAAGGCATACCTTCAAACTCTGCTTCTTTGCTTGACATCATGGGAAAATCAAAAGAAATCAATCAATGCTTGGGAGCAATTTCCAAACGCTTGAATGTACCACGTTCATCTGTACAAACAATAGTACGCAAGTATAAATACCATGGGACCACGCAGCCGTCATACCGCTCAGGAAGAAGACGCGTTGTGTCTCCTAGAGATGAACTTATTTTGGTGTGAAAAGTGCAAATCAATCCCAGAACAACAGAAAAGGACCTTGTGAAGATGCTGGGGGAAACAGGTACAAAAGTATCTATATCGACATAACCTGAAAGGCCGCTCAGCAAGGAAGAAGCCACTGCTCCAAAACTGCCATAAAAAAGCCAGACTACGGTTTACAACTGCACATGGGGACAAAGATCGTACTTTCTGAAGAAATGTCCTCTGGTCTGATAAAACACAAATAGAACCGTTTGGCCATCATGACCATCGTTATATTTGGAGGAAAAAGGGGGAGGCTTGCAAGCCGAAGAACACCATCCCAACCTTGAAGCACGGGGGTGGTAGCGTCATGTTGTGGTGGTGCTTTGCTGCAGGAGGGACTGGTGCACTTCACAAAATAGATGGCATCATGAGAAAATTGTGAATATATTGAAGCAACATCTCAAGACATCAGTCATGAGGTTAAGTTGGTCTTCCAAATGGACTATGGCCCCAAGTATACTTCCAAAGTTGTGGCAAAATGGCTTAAGGACAACATAGTCAAGGTATTGGAGTGGCCATCACAAGCCCTGACCTCAATCCTATAGAAAATGTGAGGCACAACTGAAAAGGTGTGTGTGAGCAAGGAGGCCTATAAACCTGACTCAGTTACACCAGTGCTGTCAGGCGGAATGGGCCAAAATTCACCCAACTTATTGTGGGAAGCTTGTGGACGGCTACATGAAACGTTTGACCCAAGTTAAACATTCTCATTCTCTCTGTTATTATTCTATTATTCTGACCTTTCACATTCTTAAAATAAAGTGGTGATCCTAACTGTCCCAAGACAGTGAATTTTACTAGGATTAAATGTCAGGAATTGTGAAAAACTGAGTTTAAATGTATTTGGCTAAGGTGCATGTAAACTTCCGACTTCAACTGTGTGTATACAGTGCCTTGCGAAAGTATTCGGCCCCCTTGAACTTTGCGACCTTTTGCCACATTTCAGGCTTCAAATATAAAGATATAAAACTGTATTTTTTGTGAGGAATCAACAACAAGTGGGACACAATCATGAAGTGGAACGACATTTATTGGATATTTCAAACATTTTTAACATATCAAAAACTGAAAAATTGGGCGTGCAAAATTATTCAGCCCTCTTAAGTTAATACTTTGTAGCGCCACCTTTTGCTGTGAATACAGCTGTAAGTCGCTTGGGGTATGTCTCTATCAGTTTTGCACATCGAGAGAAATATTTTTTACCCATTCCTCCTTGCAAAACAGATCGAGCTCAGTGAGGTTGGATGGAGAGTATTTGTAAACAGCAGTTTTCAGTTCTTTCCACAGATTCTCGATTGGATTCAGGTCTGGACTTTGACTTGGCCATTCTAACACCTGGATATGTTTATTTTTGAACCATTCCATTGTAGATTTTGCTTTATGTTTTGGATCATTGTCTTGTTGGAAGACAGATCTCCGTCCCAGTCTCAGGTCTTTTGCAGACTCCATCAGGTTTTCTTTCAGAATGATCCTGTATTTGGCTCCATCCATCTTCCCATCAATTTGAACCATCTTCCCTGTCCCTGCTGAAGAAAAGCAGGCCCAAACCATGATGCTGCCACCACCATGGGGTGGGGTTCTGTAGCTCAGTTGGTAGAGCATGGCGCTTGTAACGCCAGGGTAGTGGGTTCGATCCCCGGGACCACCCATACGTAGAATGTATGCACACATGACTGTAAGTCGCTTTGGATAAAAGCGTCTGCTAAATGGCATATATATATATATATATATATACATGTTTGACAGTGGGGATGGTATGTTCAGGGTGATGAACTGTGTTGCTTTTACGCCAAACATAACGTTTTGCATTGCTGCCAAAAAGTTCAATTTTGGTTTCATCTGACCAGAGCACCTTCTTCCACATGTTTGGTGTGTCTCCCAGGTGGCTTGTGGCAAACTTTAAACAACACTTTTTATGGATATCTTTAAGAAATTGCTTTCTTCTTGCCACTCTTCCATAAAGGCCAGATTTGTGCAATATACGACTGATTGTTGTCCTATGGACAGAGTCTCCCACCTCAGCTGTAGATCTCTGCAGTTCATCCAGAGTGATCATGGGCCTCTTGGCTGCATCTCTGATCAGTCTTCTCCTTGTATGAGCTGAAAGTTTAGAGGGACGGCCAGGTCTTGGTAGATTTGCAGTGGTCTGATACTCCTTCCATTTCAATATTATCGCTTGCACAGTGCTCCTTGGGATGTTTAAAGCTTGGGAAATCTTTTTGTATCCAAATCCGGCTTTAAACTTCTTCACAACAGTATCTCGGACCTGCCTGGTGTGTCTCTTGTTCTTCATGATGCTCTCTGCGCTTTTAACGGACCTCTGAGACTATCACAGTGCAGTTGCATTTATACGGAGACTTGATTACGCACAGGCGGATTGTATTTATCATCATTAGTCATTTGGGTCAACATTGGATCATTCAGAGATCCTCACTGAACTTCTGGAGAGAGTTTGCTGCACTGAAAGTAAAGGGGCTGAATAATTTTGCACGGCCAATTTTTCAGTTTTTGATTTGTTAAAAAAGTTTGAAATATCCAATAAATGTCGTTCCACTTCATGATTGTGTCCCACTTGTTGTTGATTCTTCACAAAAAAATACAGTTTTATATCTTTATGTTTTAAGCCTGAAATGTGGCAAAAGGTCGCAAAGTTCAAAGGGGCCAAATACTTTCGCAAGGCACTGTATATATATATATATATTTTTATACTCCAGACACTGACATTGCTCGTCCTAATATTTCTGTAATTCTTAATTCCTTTCTTTTGACTTTTTAAATTTGTGTGTGTTGTGTATCGTTACATATTACTGCACTGTTGGAGCTAGAAACACAAACATTGTGTTTCACCCGCAATAACATCTGCTAAATATGTGTATGCGACCAAGAAAATGTGATGCATTTTGATTTGAATGGTCTGTGTTACCACCTTATGAATAGGCCTACAGCGTGCAGTAGGATGCTTTGATCAGTTGATTGACAGGCGTAGGCTGTAGGACTATTTATTTTTATTTCACCTTTATTTAATCAGGTAGGCTAGTTGAGAACAAGTTCTCATTTGCAACTGCGACCTGGCCAAGATAAAGCAAAGCCGTGTGACACAGACAACAACACAGAGTTACACATGGAATAAACAATAAACAAGCCAATAACACAATAAACAAGTCAATGACACAGTAGAAAAAATAAAGTCTATATACAGTGTGTGCAAAAGGCATGAGGAGATAATAAATAGGCCATAGTAGCGAATAGTTTCAATTTAGCAGATTAACACAAGTGATAAATGAGCAGATGATGATGTGCAAAAGAGCAAAAAGGTCAATAAAATAAAAACAGTATGTGGATGAGGTAGATAGATTGGGTGGGCTATTTACAGATGGACTATGTACAGCCGCAGCGATCAGTTAGCTGCTCAGATAGTTGATGTTTAAAGTTGGTGAGGGAAATAAAAGTCTCCAACTTCAGCAATTTTTGCAATTCGTTCCAGTCACTGGCAGCAGAGAACTGGAAGGAAAGGCGGCCAAATGAGGTGTTGGCTTTGGGGAAATATATATATACAATTTCATCTAGTGTGGATGCTTGCAAACACAGGCTGGTGATAATGGCTGGAGTGGGATTGGTGGAATGGTATCAAATACATCATGATGCTGTTCCATTTCCGCCGTTCTTGCCATTATTATGAGCTGTCCTCCCCTCAGCAGCCTCCTTAATTTGCCTCCCCTGTCTCCTTCAGGATTCTTTAAGTAGACATGGTAAGACACATGTGAGTTTGAAAATGTATTGCTTCAGTTTTTTTCACAGCATATACAGATAGTGCTGTTGGAATAGACTAGACAGCATTGTTTTGTCCCCCTTATTAATATTTAGTATAGACTCCCCAGTACTTAGTATAGGATCCCGAATCTTCCTGGGGTCCAAACAGGATTAAAACAATTACATCACAGCAAAACACAACAGCTTAAGGTCACTAATTAGTAAGGGACACCCCTCGTCTGGATGTCTTTAATTGAAAGGAAAAACCAATAACCAGCAGACACAAAGCCCTCCATGGAATTGGTTTGACACCACTGGCCTAAATAAAACAATACATCATACTAGAAATTAATACATTATTAATCTAATAGTACACATTTACAATATCAAGTCCACAATACCACAACACTACAATAAGTGTTGTGAGCAAGGCTTACCCATGGCAGTAGCTCAATTAGCCATAGGCTCCTTCACAGTACAAGTGACCAACATTTCTTCATTCAGTTTCCAAACTGATTTGATCTGGTGTTTACACTGAGTTGTTAGTAGAGTGAGAGAACACGTACTATAGTGAACTGAAATGAACTTTTTTTTGTTGTTTACACCTGTAACGGTGAAAATAGTGGACTTGTTAATATTTACATCACCGAGCAGCACTGGGTTAGCTGTAGGGTATTACTCTTGTAGCTGTTTAGAGGCTACGTGCCTTGACTACACTGGTTATCTACTGTTTATCATGGCAAATAAGGGTGTTGGTCGCATGATAAACACGAATGTAGCTGGTATTGGATGTGCTTTTTTCTGCAGTATTCTTCTTGTGCAAGACATTTATGACAGTGCATCATATTCATGATCATCTGAAAATCTCACCTTTTGATGTCAATCCAGGGTCACAGTTGGAATGAATGGTTTCGTAAAGTCTTACTTCTCCATATTTCTGTTGAAAAGTTCATACAAGTGTTAGAGGGCTGTGTTCCTCTATAACCTATGCAGAATCTTCATAATAATCTAAACTTTTTCCATTTTATGTCAATCCAGTGTCACAGTTTGTCAATTTTGTATCTCCATAATAACACTCTGACTCCAGCTAAAGCAATCTTATCTAAGCCATTAATTATTTTAATCTCTCTGCTACCAGTCATACTTCTGTGAAAACAGATCCAACTATACTGAATAAAAATATAAACGCAACATGCAACAATTTCAAAATTTTACTGAGTTACAGATCATATAAGAAAATCAGTCAATTGAAATATATTTATTAGGCCCTAATCTATGGATTTCACATGACTGGGAATACAGATATGCACAGATACCTTAAAATAAAGGTAGGGGTGTGGATCAGAAAACCAGTCAGTAGCTGGTGTGACTGCCAGTTGCCTCATGCAGCGCAACACATCTCCTTCACATAGAGTTAATCAGGCTGTTGATTGTGGCCTGTTGAATGTTGTCCCATTCCTGTTCAATGGCTGTGTGAAGTTGCTGGATATTGGCGGGAAATGGAACATGCTGTCGTATACGTCAATCCAGACCATCCCAAACATGCTTAATCTGTGACATGTCTGGTGAGTATGCAGTCCATGGAAGAACTGGGCCATTTTGGAATTGAAATTTGGGAATTTTCCAGGAATTTTCCAGGAATTGTGTACAGATCCTTGCAACATGGGGCTGTGCATTATCATTCTGAAACATGAGGGGATGGCGGCAGATGAATGGTACGACAATGGGCCTCAGGATCTCGTCACAGTATCTCTGTGCATTAAGATTGCCATAGATAATTGCAATTACAATTGTGCTCGTTGTCCGTAGCTTATGCCTTCCCATACCATTACCCCACTGCCACCATGGAGGACTCTATTCACAACGTTGACATCAGCAAACCACTTGCCCACACGATGCCATACACGTGGTCTGGGTTGTGAGAACAGTTGAACGTACTGCCGAATTCTCTAAAACAGCATTAGAGGCGTTTTATGATAGAGAAATTAACATTGAATTCTCTGGCAACAGCTCTGGTGGACATTCCTGCATTCCGCATGCCAGTTGCATGCTCCCTCAATTGCATGCTCCCTGTGGCAATGTGCTATGTGACAAAACTGCACATTTTAGAGTGAACTTTTATAGTTCCCGGCACAAGGTGTAACTGTGTAATGCTGTTTAATCAACATCTTGATATGCCACACCTGTCAGGTGGATGGTTTATAGTGGTCCTTCTGTAGCTCAGTTGGTAGAGCATGGCGCTTGTAACGCCAGGGTAGTGGGTTCAATTCCCGGGACCACCCATACGTAGAATGTATGCACACATGACTGTAAGTCGCTTTGGATAAAAGCGTCTGCTAAATGGCATATATTATTATTATATTATTATCTTGGTAATCGAGAAAGTCTCAGTAACAGGGATGGAAACAAATTTGTGCACAAAATTGGAGAGAAATACGTTTTTTGTGCGTATGGAAAATTTCTGGGATCTTTTATTTCAGCTCATGAAACATGGGACCAACAGTTTACGTATTTTTGTTTAGTATGCAATGAATAAACCGTGATTGTTTGCCCCTAATCGTCCAGTGCCAGCAGCTCCGCTTAATTTACCGCACATCCCTGGCCCTTGTCCAGAGGAGTGTGTGGACGCAACCAGACCGCTACCCATTGGTTGGTTAATATAACATATCAGTTATATGAACTTTGGATTCCTGTTCCTGTTTCCCGTCAGCAAGACTATTTTCTGATAAGTCTATTTGCTCTAATATTGCTCTAATCTAGGCTGGTTGTCAAGTTCTCTGTTTTCCTGATTTGGAAATAGGTCAAAATTACACAATGTTTAAATTAGTTGGAGAGTATCTTGGATACTTCATCCCTCCCCCTTGGATGAGGTCTTTAGAAGAGTATTCAGAAACTACGTTGGGAGCAGCCAGCTTTATAAAAGCTAGACGACTGTGGAACGAGCATAAGTCTGTCTGAGAATGATGGCAAGAATACAGACAACTTTAATTTGCCTCCTTCTCCCCTGTCTCCTTCAGGATTCGTTAAGTAGACATGGTAAGTCACAACTGAGTTTGAAAATGTATTGCTTCAAGCTATTTTCACGGCATAGACAGATATTGTACTACTGGATAATAGCAATAGAATACAATATATACATTTCTATGTGTAGTTTAAATGGTTAAGGACAGTCATTGAGCACTAATGTGTTTTGTTTGTCAGTCCCCCATGAAGGTGGCCATGCTTTGCAACCTCGCATCCAGAGAGACATAAAGAATGTAGATCCCCCTGTGGTGTTACAGGGGCCAATAACTCATGGAATGGATGTAGACGCAATCCTCCGGAAGCACAATGTAAGTGTAATAGGTGTGAAATGGCTAGCTAGTTAACTGTGCATGCTAGTAGTATTTCAATCGGTGATGTAATTGTTTTGGGTGGGAGCGATAGTTAACGATGCTACGTGGGAAGGCAGTTGTTAATGTGTTCAGAGGGTCCCTGTTCAAGCCCAGGTTGGGGCAAGGAGAGGGAAGAAAGCAACACTGTTACATAAGAGCCTTATACATTCTGTCTCTTACTCCAAAATACGCACATTTTTAAACCAAGCTTGGTCCCTCTCTCGTAGCATATAACAGTTGTTTTGTCCATACAGGTTTGTCTGGTTTCCACTTGCCCGATAATAATGTTCAATGTGATTAGGTTAGAAATTGGGTGTTAGAATGATGTAATGTTCTGTTTTTCTTATCTTCAGATCACTTTACCAAATGGCTACCTTGGTCAGGTAAGAACTTGTATGAACTTTGCCTTTAACACAACTAACTAAGTTGATTACACAACACGTTTTTACTTAATATACTGTGTTGGATTAAAATACAAGTCTTCTTATTAATACATGTCTTCTTATCTGCCTTTCGGGAAGTTGTATTTTACTTTCTGATTTATTACAACAGATATAGCAAAAAAGCAAGTGGATAAGTTTTCCCCATTGGGGAGATTGTTGTACCTGTTTATATGGTCTGTAGTTAGTCAAGGTATATTTAAAATAACTAGAAAGGAGTCAAAGGTGATTAAGGACAACATTGATATACTCATACAAAATAACAACTTTACAACATTCATGTGTCCATATACAAATAATTTACATAGTTGAGCAAAAGTCGATATTATAGTTCATCCAACTTAAAATATATAGTTTAGCGGATGATATATTTTCATATGGAAGTTAAACAAGACAAACAACACATTGTGCTAACTCACGATTGTACTGGCAACCATAGCCACAGGAAGTAGGGGTGCTGAGGGTGCTGCAGCATCCCCTGAAAAATCATAATAAAAACAAAAATATGTGTTTTTGAAACAATTATTTTTATTTTACAAAATTAGTGCACCAGGCCTTTATTAGTCCTGTATTAGCAGACCTGTGTAGTCTTCTGTGGCACACTGAAAATTCAGCCCTCCCCTGCAGGGCAGGCCATTATTTTGGCTACCATGGTTATGCCTCCATAGGATGACAATGCCGCCATCCACAGAGCACGACATGAGTGGTCACTGAATGGTTTGATGAACATGAAAACAATGTAAACCATATGCCATGGCCATCTGTCACCAGATCTCAACCCAATTAAACACTTATGGGAGATTCTGGAGCGGTGCCTGAAACAGCTTTTTTCACCACCAGCAAAAGTGTGCCCTATTACGGCACTTTATGTTGATGTTTCCTTTATTTTGGCAGTTACCTGTATGTTAGCAAAACATTCCTGCCTCAAAGTTGAGCAAACTAGAAATGATATGGCAGCTGGTTGCCTTAATTTTTTTTTAATGGATCAACTTACAATTTTCTTTACAGTGCACTGTTGTGAACACCTGTGAGGGTGAGTACCTTGCTTTTGCAAACACTTCTTCATATCAAATCTATTATTATACTGGTATCATAAGATGCTGCACATTGTTCACCAATTTTACAGCAATTCAGCGAGGGGTGGGGGGGGGGGTTGAAATACATAATGTGGTAATAACAGATTATATTGTTGCATATGCCTACCTAAAATGAGTGTTGTCATGTAACCATATAATCTGAATAGATGCGACCTGTATGTGATGTGACAAATGATTCTATTGAACCTATGTTATTTTAACACAACTGTCTTCACAGGTCTGAAAGAGCAACTGGAGGACACAAACAGACAATTGCATGAGAAAACCAGCCACACCATTCAACTGGGTGAGCTGTTGTATTGCTGCTGGTCCTACATATCACCTAAAGCGCGGTCGCCCTTTTTCTAGCTCCTAGCCAACTTTGCAGTATTTTGTATTTTTTTGTATTATTACTTACATTTTTTGCTCAGAATGTTTCTAATATTATTATTTTGGACTCTGACATTGCTCGTTCTGATGTGTCTTAATTGTATATTGTTATTGTATTGCTTGATATTGCTGCGTTGTTGGAGCTAGAAACTTAAGCATTTCACTCAGGGCCGGCTCCAGGCATAACCTACATAAACGACCCTAAAAAACATAATTTTTCATACTTTTAGCAACTCAGTCGATGTCTCAACTTACTTGTTATGTCAGTCACTGACAGCCAATCAATTACCCATGTCAGCTAACAATTTTTAGATTGATAAGTTAGTCTAGCCAGCTATCTAAACTTGTAGTGATAATGGCCGAATACCGACCGGGCACGCAGGGCATGTGCCCAGAGGTCCTGACCTCCAGGGTGCTCCTATTTATTTTGTTAGTCACTTTCACTCAGATATCATTTACATGGCATAAAGATGTCATAGCAAAATGTGTAGAATTGCAGGAAATTAGCTTCAAAATTGAAAAATGTTTCTCTCCGCCCCATGGCAAAATGTGTAGAACTGCAGAAAAGTTCCTTTAAAACTGCAACATTTTCTCTTCACCTCATGGCAAAATGTGTAGAATTGCAGGAAATTAACTTTAAAACGTAAATATTTTTTATCTCTACCGTCAAGGGCGGCCCACTAAAATGTTTTGCCCGCGAGGTGGTGGGCCTCTTAGGGCCCCCAAAAGGCTAGAGCCAGCCATGATTCCACTGCATCTGCGATAACATCTGCAAAATTTTGTATGCGACCAATAAGCTTTCATTTAATTTTGGGCATCTAAGACCAATTATTCGATGTCAAGTGTAGGGACCAATTAAATGGCTCTAAAATTCTTTATTATTCATTTTAGAACAAGAAGTGTTTAAACTGAAGCTCACAGTGAGACAGTTGAGAGTGAAGTCTGCAACCTGCGGTCTGGAAACATCAGATCACATTGCCAGTAAGTGTTACCTCACCACTGCAAGTCTTATCTTTTAGACATATGTCAAACAACTTCTTATAGAACAACTATACTACGGTACAATACTGTTAATGCTTGAAACAATACAATATATCTAACAGAACTGCAAGCTCAGTTGGAGGATAAGATGAGTCAATTGGAACAGATGTCGCATGACAATGGAAACCTGGGTGAGTGGAACTGACTTAATCGGTATTAGCATAGATGCTAGATTACTGGTAGAAACCCTATCACTCATATTTATTTCTTTTTCCTATTTTTCTCATTATAGTTCTGAGGATCACAGCTCTTACCTATGAAGTGAATGAATTACAGAAGAAGAACACATCCACCTCAACTTCCACCAAGATCACTGGTAGAATGTTGTTTATTATGCCTTCTCTCCATGAACATAACCATGACACCCTCCAATTCCACTCTGTTCAACATTTGTTACAATGTATAATTTGCTGTAGTGAGTTATCTCCACATAGTCACTATGAAACCTAGTGAACAAAATGTATTTTCATTTTTATCAAATCAAGGTAATGATTTTTGTACCATTCTGAACTGTGTTAAAATCAAAATGTTAACACCTACCTTACTGGTTCTTCATGAAGGATGTTTATTTGTCTTTTAGACCTACTGAGCCAGCTGGAGGAAAAGAAAAAACAATTGCAGTTTAAAACAGAACAACTGGAAAAGAACAGTCACAGTTCTCAACGTAGTAAGAGAAGAACCCTGTTATTTCAGCATTCATGTTACTGTTCAGTAGTGGTGAATTGTGTAAAATTGGTTCAGAATCAGGGAATCATTTTCAGTCCAGTTTCTTAGAAAGAATGCAGGATAGCAGCTTTGTACATTTTAAATATGCATGTGTAATTTCACTTGACTATGACATTGGTTATTTTTTAGTTCTTGAGATAATTGAACTGCAGACCCAGATCTGGGAGTTAGAGAAAACAAATCGCAGTCTGGAGACTTTAACCCAAATCACTGGTACAGTATAATCTAAACTACTCAAGATTTAGAAATGTTCCTTGCGTATCTTTTTACCATAGAATACTTACCTTCTTCCTTTCCCAAAAGCCTGGCGCCTGCAAATCATTTTACTATTGTTCTGTCTAGTTCTACAGAGACAACTGGATGCCAAGATCAATGAACTGGAGAGCAACTCCGAAGGGAGTGATGACTCCAAAATAGGTCAGTTTGTTTGGGTTGGATTCCTGAAACTGACTCACCTGGGGGGAAAACATCTGTAGGGCAAACAGACGCCCACTCACACAAGATAGCTCACAGAGCATGCTGACAATATCAGAGGAGAATTTCTTCCAAAATGCATTGCTAAGTTATCTCTCTTGGCTTTTCAGTGGTGATGATGATCACATTAGAGAATGAGATTACAGAGCTACAGAAAAGGATCTCGGAGCTCACTGAGGAATCCAAAACTAAAATGACTGGTGACTAAATAGTTGTTATTTTATAGACATAATTACCCCCCCCCCCCCTCCCCCGAGTTGGACATTGAGTTGAACTGATCTCTGATAAAGCTAAATTGCTTTTTTTAAAATAGATCTACAGAGGCAACTGAAGGAGATGAAACAGCAACTAATTGACAAGATATTACAACTGCCTGACAACAACACTAACACTGAACTAAGTAAGTGGACAAGTGTCTCTCCATAATGATCCTAGACGGAGATATGCTGCAATAGGATCTAGTGTCTCTCCATAATGATCCTAGACGGAGATATGCTGCAATAGGATCTAGTGTCTCTCCATAATGATCCTAGACGGAGATATGCTGCAATAGGATCTAGTGTCTCTCCATAATGATCCTAGACGGAGATATGCTGCAATAGGATCTAGTGTCTCTCCATAATGATCCTAGACGGAGATATGCTGCAATAGGATCTAGTGTCTCTCCATAATGATCCTAGACGGAGATATGCTGCAATAGGATCTAGTGTCTCTGCATGTCCCACTGACTGCTCTGTTCTTGATTATTTCAGCTGAGGAGATTTTAGCATTGCAGAATGCAATAAATAACCTATACATACAAATATCAAACCTACAAAAGAAGACCAATGCCCAACATGCAGGTACATGCCAACCCTACTTGTAATTGTTATTGGTTGCACCACTGACTGTGAACCCTTTTGCACTAAATGTTGCATGATTTGAAGAATGTCAAAAGCATTGTGCGTTTTTATTAGAGCTGCAGAAGAATTTAAACAACAAGGAAAAACAACAAGAAGCTTGGAAGAAACAACTGAAGGGGGAGGACGAGACTAGCGTACAGCTGAGTGAGTGAAGCAGCAAAATTTGATATTTTTTATCATATCTAACTGTCCAGAAAATACAAAAGATATTTTCAACAATTTATGAAATATGATTTGAAGAAGGGATACAGACTAAAATAATCCCACCCTGTTACTTTGCTAATTTTCTTTCTCTCTGACCAGTTATGAAGATAATTTATATAATGAGGGAACAAAGGGATTTACAGATACAAACAACACAGCAGATGCAGACAACAGCAGCCCAGATCACTGGTGAGATATTTATTGCTAGTATCTCCAATGTTCCTGTGATTGCACCCTCCTGTGAATACACCCTCCTGTGATTGCACCCTCCTGTGAATGCACCCTCCTGTGAATGCACCCTCCTGTGAATGCACCCTCCTGTGAATGCACCCTCCTGTGAATGCACCCTCCTGTGAATGCACCCTCCTGTGAATACACCCTCCAGTGAATACACCCTCCTGTGAATGCACCCTCCTGTGAATACACCCTCCTGTGAATACACCCTCCTGTGAATGCACCCTCCTGTGAATGCACCCTCCTGTGAATGCACCCTCCTGTGAATACACCCTCCTGTGAATACACCCTCCTGTGAATGCACCCTCCTGTGAATGCACCCTCCTGTGAATACACCCTCCTGTGAATACACCCTCCTGTGAATGCACCCTTCTGTGAATGCACCCTTCTGTGAATGCACCCTCCTGTGAATGCACCCTCCTGTGAATACACCCTCATTGGGTTGTGTGAAGTATGATGCTCTAATTTTCTAATGTGTATCAAAATGAACTGTTTGAACTCCAGCACTTCTGCAACAAGTTCAGGACAAAGAGGATGAGATTGACAGAGTTCGGGCTGAAAACAAAGGTAAAGACCACTTCCTCTGTTCCTGTCTTTTTTATCACTACAGGCCTACAGCGCTAGTCTGCTCTAATCATTACTTTAGGTATAAAACCCACAGTGTTCTACGTTTAATTTTTGATTTGATTGTTGTGTTACTTTGATAAGAATGTCTGATAGATTATGCTCCTTCCTTTTAAAACAGACCTGCAGAAACAGCTGAAGGAGAATAATGCAACGTGTTTCAGTCTCGAGAACAAATATGACCGTGAGACTCTTTCTTCTGCCTATCACTAAAGCCAGAATATTCTACCTGGAAATATGTTTCATTCACCATGTCCTCAACATTTAACATTTTGACTAAACTGGTTCTCACACATCATCATGATATTCTGAGATGTTGAAACTCTCTTTATGATCCTAAGCCTGTTTTGTGTGTGCCTCTCACAGGGGTGAGGGGTGAATTAGAGGACAAGATAAACTTACTTAACAGTCAAAATTCAGGCATCTCCAAACTAGGTGAGTGAGGCCAGTTGGAAAGTTTCTGCTAATTTATAATTGGTACATTGTGTTTTCAGTTGACAGCAGCTTACTGTATAGTAATAGTAGATCATTTTGGTTCTAACAGTTCTAAGTATCATGGTTCTGAATGATGAAGTGAAGTGGCTGAGGACTCAAATCATTTCTCCAGAAGCCGCAGACAAGATCGATGGTGAGTGTCACTGCCAGTGCTTTCCCCCTCATTACTCCATGCACTGCAGAAGGGTTGTTCTGTTATGAAAAACTGTCATGGTTTAATTTGTTATATTTTAACTGTATCTGTCTCTCAGAGCTGCAGAAGCAACTGGAGCAGAAAAACCGAGAATTAAAAACGAAGAGCAACGAACTGCAGGAAAAAAGTTCAAACGGACAAAGGAGTGAGTTTTCACTGATTTAACCCATCCTGAGAGAGCACGTGGAATGCTATGCAATTATAATAAATAAAACACTGACAAATTACAAATGAGACTAATTCTACATTTTTTGGTTAATTCAATCGAGTCGTTTCAAATGTGGTTGTCCTTTTTCAGTTCTGAGAATAATTGAGGTGCAGAATCTGATATGGGAGTTCCAGAAAGGAGTGGATACTCAGAGCAACATTTACCAGATTGCAGGTGAGTGAAAACAGCATTTCATTAATTACAAGGTAATTTCAGAGAAATACTTTGATTATTTTAGTGTAAAACTACTCATGAGACATACATTATTCAAGCACATCTGTAACTTAGTTGTACATATTTTGCACAGTGCTACAGAAAGAGCTGAATGACCTGACTGCTGAAATGGAGGACAAGGCCGATGACGACTCAAAACTGGGTGAGTTTTGATAATAGGATGGACAGGAAAGCTGAACATCCCACTGGGCACAAACTGGTTAATTCAATGTTGTTTCAATGTCATTTATTGTGATGTGGAAACATGTGAGGTAGGGGTGCTGACGTTGCTGCAGCACCCCCTGAAAATTCAGAATAGTAAAAAATATATATATACACGGCTCAAAAAAATAAAGGGAACACTAAAATAGCACATCCTAGATCTGAATAAATTAAATATTTTTATTAAATACTTTTTTCTTTACATAGTTGAATGTGCTGACAACAAAATCACACAAAAATTATCAATGGAAATCAAATTGTTCAACCCATGGAGGTCTGGATTTGGAGTCATACTCAAAATTAAAGTGGAAAACCACACTACAGGCTGATCCAACTTTGATGTAATGTTCTTAAAACAAGTCAAAATGAGGCTCAGTACTTTGTGTGGCCTCCACGTGCCTGTATGACCTCCCTACAATGCCTGGACATGCTCCTGATGAGGTGGCGGATGGTCTCCTGAGGGATCTCCTCCCAGACCTGGACTAAAGCATCTGCCGACTCCTGGACAGTCTGTGGTGCAATGTGGCGATGGTGGATGGAGCGAGACATGATGTCCCAGATGTGCTCAATAGGATTCAGGTCTCGGGAACGGGCCAGTCCATAGCATCAATGCCTTCCTCTGCTGACACACTCCAGCCACATGAGGTCTAGCATTGTCTTGTATTAGTAGGAACCCAGGGCCAACCGCACCAGCATATGGTCTCACAAGGGGTCTGAGGATCTCATCTCGGTACCTAATGGCAGTCAGGCTACATGGAGGGCTGTGCGGCCCCCCAAAAGAAATGCCACCCCACACCATGACTGACCCACCGCCAAACCGGACTCTGTCACGTCTGTCACATGTGCTCAGTGTGAACCTGCTTTCATCTGTGAAGAGCACAGGGCGCCAGTGGCAAATTTGCCAATCTTGGTGTTCTCTGGCAAATGCCAAATGTCCTGCACGGTGTTGGGCTGTAAGCACAACCCCCACCTGTGGACGTTGGGCCCTCATACCACCCTCATAGAGTCTGTTTCTGACCGTTTGAGCAGACACATGCACATTTGTGGCCTGCTGGAGGTAATTTTGCAGGGCTCTGGCAGTGCTCCTCCTTGCACAAAGGCGGAGGTAGCGGTCCTGCTGCTGAGTTGTTGCCCTCCTACGGCCTCCTCCACGTCTCCTGATGTACTGGCCTGTCTCCTGGTAGCGCCTCCATGCTCTGGACACTGACAGACACAGCAAACCTTCTTTCCACAGCTCGTATTGATGTTCCATCCTGGATGAGCTGCACTACCTGAGCCACTTGTGTGGGTTGTAGACTCCGTCTCATGCTACCACTAGAGTGAAAGCACCGCCAGCATTCAAAAGTGACCAAAACATCAACCAGGAAGCATAGGAACTGAGAAGTGGTCTGTGGTTATCACCTGCAGAACCACTCCTTTATTGGGGGTGTCTTGCTAATTGCCTATAATTTCCACCTGTTGTCTATTCCATTTGCACAACAGCATGTGAAATTTATTGTCAATCAGTGTTGCTTCCTAAGTGGACAGTTTGATTTCACAGAAGTGTGATTGACTTGGTGTTACATTGTGTTGTTTAAGTGTTCCCTTTATTTTTTTGAGCAGTGTATATATACATGTTTGAGGTCTGGGGATTGTGAAGGCCAGGTCATCTGATGCAGCACTCCATCAATCTCCTTCATGGTCAAATAGCCCTTACACAGCCTGGAGGTGTTGTGTCATTTTCCTGTTGAAAAATAAATGTTAGTCCTATTAAGCGCAAACCAGATGGGATGGAGTATTGCTGCAGAATGCTGTGGTAACCATGCTGGTTCAGTGCGCCTTGAATTCTAACTAAATCACAGACAGTGTCACCAGCAAAGCACCCTCACACCTCCTCCTCCATGCTTCATGGTAGGAACTACACATGTAGAGATCATCCATTCACCTACTCTGTGTCTCACAAAGACACAGTGGTTGGAACCAAAAATTGCAAATTTGGACTCATCAGACCAAAGGACAGATTTCCATCGGTCTAATGTCCATTGCTTGTGTTTCTTGGCCCAAGCAAGTCTCTTCTTCTGATTGGTGTCCTTTAGTAGTGGTTACTTTGCATTAATTCGACAATGAAGGCCTGATTCACACAGTCTCCTCAGAACAGTTCATGTTTAGATGCGTCTGTTACTTGAACTCTTTGATGCATTTATTTGGGCTTCAATTTCTGAGGCTGGTAACTCTAATGAACGTATCCTCTGCAGCAGAGGTAACTCTGGGTCTTCCTAAATGTACATTACTGTTTTGTACTTTCCATCACCATGAAGAAAAACAATACACAATACAGTAATTGAGTACATTGAGGAATCAAGTGGTTTGTGATGATGTAATGTGATGATGTAGCTCAGATGGTAGAGTATGGTGCTTGCAATGTTAGTTGTGGGTTCGATTCCCCAAGAGCAACTACTGTAAGTTACTCTGGGGCTCTCCAGAGTGGTGCAGCGGTCTCAGAAACTGCATCGCAGGCTGTGTTTCGCAGCCGGCCGTGACCGGGAGACCCATGAGGTGGGGCACAGTTGGTCCAGGTTAGGGGACGGTTTGGCCGGCCAGGATGTCCTTGTCCCATTGCGCTCTAGTGCTCATTGTTGCGGGCCAGGCGCATGCATGCTGACTTTGGTTGCAAGCTGTATGGTGTTTCCTCCGACATATTGGTGCAGCTGGCTTCCTGGTTAAGTGAACAGTCTGTCAAGAATCTGTGCGGCTTGGCGGGGTCGTGTTTCAGAGGACGCATGGCTCTCAACTTTCGCCTCTACTGAGTCCATACGGGAGTTGCAGCGATGGGACAAGACTGCAACTACCAATTGGATATCACTAAAAAGTAAAAAATATATAATAAATAAAGAAGTTGCTCTGGATAAGCGTGCTTACTAAAATGGAAAAGGAATGAATAACTAGGGCCCGTAGGACATGTAGAACCTGCCTTGTTGATAGCGTTGTCAAGGCAGAGCTGCGCTTTATTATGGACAGACTTCTCCCCATCTTAGGTACTGTTGTAGCAATATGTTTTGACCATGACAGTTTACAATCCAGGGTTACACCAATCAGTTTAGTCACCTCAATTTACTCAATTTCCACATTATCAGACTATGATCGATAATGTCAAAAGCTGCACTGAAGTCTAACAAGACAGCCTCCACAATAATTTTATCATCAGTTTCTCTCAACCAATCATCAGTCATTTGTGTAAGTGTCCATTTTTGTTGTTGCAGTGAAATAGCATTATACCTGGTCAAAACACAATTTTTTCCAGACGTTTACTAAGGGTTGGCAACAGGCTGATTGGTCAGCTATTTCAGCCAGTAAAGGGGGCTTTACTATTCTTGGGTATGTTGGATTCACATCTCCATCTCAACCAAAAAATAAAAGTATAAAAACTAAAATAATAGGATTCAGCCAGGGGCTCAGATCTATCTATCCAAGCAGTAGATACATCTCCTTTAAATGTTGATATTTGGTTGTGTTGTCAACCAAACACAATTCAATACTACTTTTGTAAGACAGTAAATGCCCTAAAACTGATGTACTGTATGTATTTATTCAGCCTTAACATTAGTAAGACATCCATGGCCACATTTTGAGGTTACTATAACAATACATTTCTTCTTATGTGATCATAAAAAGCGTGCATGTTTAGGGTCACAGGTCTGTGGAAATCTTCACAATTGCTATAATAATCTGTACAGAATCTGAAACGGCATTGATCATTTGCACCATGTACATTAATGTAATATTAACTGCAAAACAGGTTATTTGTTTGTGCTACTAGATTAACCACCGTGATAACACAGTAAGTTGTTATAAACATAATATCTGACATTGTATTCCCATTTGAACTTTGTTGTGCTTTTAAATGGTTGAAAGCGCAGTGATAACACATTCAGGTGACATCTACACCAAAAATCTGACATTAATTTTTTTTTGGAATTTGTTTGTGCTTTAAGATAGTTGAAAGCATAGTGATAACACATTGGTAATTCAACAAACGTTTGGCAGTCTTTTTGAGTGGGTGAAATAGGTTGGATCTCATTGATCAACGTATCTCCCAAATATGACCCAATTCTCCACGTTGAAATGACATGGTGTGCCCAGTGGGTGTGATGATAGTTCTCGTCATGTTTACTTCAGGCAAGATTCAATTATGGGAGCTCAACACCTTTATTGACTGTCTTTCATCTCCTTCTCCCTCTACTTTTTAGTTCTGACGATAACCACATTACAGAGTGAGGTGGTCAACCTACAGAGAATGCTGTCAGCTCTCAGTCAGTCAACCGCAGCCCAGATAGTTCGTAAGTGTCATCTCTATTCACTATTTTAATGTGATTCAAGTTACTTCTCTTTTACGTAAAAATCTTCGTTTATCAGGTGGTCCTTTTCTTTTTCATATTTCTAGTAGGGCTGGAGAAGCAGTTGGAGGATAAGAAGAAGCAGTTGGCCAAGCTGGTTGAGCAAAGTGGAAAGGGTGATGAACAGACTAAGTGGATCCATCCCACTGACACAGTTTCCTTCAGGAGACAAACATGTTTTATTTGTAATGTCTGACAGTTACACAGTGTTAAATTATATTTCGTTTTTAATTTCAGGTCCAAAAATGTCAAACCTTGAGAATCAAATAAGTGAAATAGAAAAGAGAATAGCAGAGCTAAAAGAAGAAAATCCTGAAGCCAAGATCACTGGTAATATCAATAAAACTAATACAGTACCAGTCAAAGGTTTGGACACACCAACTCATTCCAGGGTTTTTCTTTATTTTTACTATTTTCTACATTGTAGAATAATAGTTAATACATCAAAACTATGAAATAGCACATTTGGAATCATGTACTAATCAAAAAAGTGTTAAACAAATCTAAATATATTTTATATTTGAGATTCTTGAAGATAGCCTCCCTTTGCCTTGATGCCAGCTTTGCACACACTGGGCATTCTCTCAACCAGCTTCACCTGGAATGCTTTTCCAACAGTCTTGAAGGAGTTTCCACATATGCTGAGCAGTTATTATCACTCTGCGATGCAACTCATCCCATACCATCTCAATTGAATTGAGGTTGGGTGATTGTGGGAGCCAGTGCATCTGATGCAGCAGTCATCACTCTCCTTTTTGGTCTAATAGCCCTTATACAGCCTGGATGTGTGTTGGGTCAAATTATAGTCCCACTAAGAGCAAACCAGATAGGATGGCGTATCGCTGCAGAATGCTGTAACCATGCTGTGGTAGCCATGCTGGTTAAGTGTGCCTTGAATTCTAAATAAATCACAGACAGTGTCACCAGCACCACCACACCATCAGAACTCCTCCTCCATGCTTCACGGTGGGAACCACACATGCAGAGACCATCCGTTCACCTACTCTGCGTTTCACAAAGAAGCAACGGTTGGAACCAAAAATCTCTCATTTGGATTCGTCAGACCAAAGGACAGATTTCCACTGCTCGTGTTTCTTGGTCCAAGCAAGTCTCTTAGTCTGATTGGTGTCCTTTAGTAGTGGTTTCTTTGCAGAAAATCGACCATGAAGGCCAGATTCACTCCTCAGAACAGTTGATGTTGAGATGTGTCTCTTACTTGAACTCTGTGAAGCATTTATTCGTGCTTCAATTTCTGAGACTGGTAACTCTAATGAACTTAACTCTGGGTCTTCCTTTCCTGTGGCGGTCCTCATGAGAGCGAGTTTCATCATAACCGATGGTTTTTGCGACTGCACTTGAAGAAACTTTCAAAGTTCTTGACATTTTCTGGATCGTCTGACCTTCATGTCTTAAAGTAATAATGGGCTGTCCTTTCTCTTTGCTTATTTGAGCGGTTCTATCCATAATATGGACTTGGTCTTTTACCAAATAGGGCTATCTTCTGTATATCACCTCTACCTTGTCACTGTAATATTTGTGCTGTGGATAAATGACCAGGCAGGAGACGGGAGTACAGTTTGTTTCGTTTAGTCAAAACCTCTCGTGCTCTACAGCCCCAGCCAAATAGTGCGCATGTGCATTTCCTATTAGGTGTAGTAACATAACACTACCGTAATACATTACTGCTTAGTAACAGCATAGTAACTAATACAAACAGATATAGATCACAGATACTACAGTCACAACACAACTGATTGGCTTAAACGCATTAAGAAGGAATGAAATTCCATAAATTTACTTTTAACAAGGCACACCTGTTAATTGAAATGATTTCCAGGTGACTGCCTCATCAAGCTGGATGAGAGAATGCCAAGAGTGTGCAAAGCTATCATCAAGGAAAAGACTGGCTACTTTGAATAATCTAAAATCTAAAATATATTTTGATTTGTTTAACACTTTTTTGGTTACTACATGATTCCATATGTGTTACTTCATAGTTTTGTTGTCTTCACTATTGTTCTACAATGTAGAAAATTGTACAAATAAAGAAAAACCCTGGAATGAGTAGGTGTGTCCAACCTTTTGACTGGTACTGAATAGAAATAAAGGGATATATTCAATCCATATTGCTGAAATTCAGAGTTAAAACTGATTGAAATTGAAAGGCAATGTTCATGTCAGCATTCATGGTAAATTCTGCATATGTCGGCTCAATCAGAAATGACCTTTACATTTCTAGCGCGCAATCTGAAATGCTTCAGTGATACAGATTGAAAAGAGCCCAAAGTAGAATTAATGATGATAAAGTCAGATTTCTCAGGTTGTGATATGACCTTTTAAATTCCATCTCTCAGAGCTGACAACACAGCTTAAGGAAAGCGAGAGGCAGCTTGAGGAGAACATAAAAAGACTGAAGAAGAAAGACAGCAAGAATTCTTACCTGAGTGAGTTACTATACATTTACATTACATTTAAGTCATTTAGCAGACGCTCTTATCCAGAGCGACTTACAAATTGGATAGTATCCTGAAATAGCCAACGACTGTTTTCAAAATAGCTCACTGCATATTTTGAATATAATGGACATGCTGCTTAAGTACTTTTTTACCTTGTTCTCAACAGAACAAAGACTTATCTAAAAGTTCCATGATAACGTTTATTTATTTAGTGCCACTTTAAAATACTGTAACTCACTACTTTTTTTTGTACTCGAAGTTATGCAAATTATTCATCTACAAAGGAAACTCAGAGACATACAAAATGCTGCATCTCAGCAATTCAATGAAACTGCTGCTGATGTTACTGGTGAGTGTTTGGACTTCATCAAGCATGATAAATATATCATTATTTTGTTGATTTTTTAATATATCATTAACTTATTAAAATATGACTCATACAATCTTTGAATATGTACCTCATTTATCTAATAATATGTTAACATTAGTAATTGAATTACAGCGCTTCAGGAACAACTAGAGGCCAGAGAGGAAGAGAGCGCCAGATGTCAGGCCCAGAACAAAGGTAAGCCAAGATCAGGTCCTTCTGATATTAGTCTGGTTCACCAGCTTGTGTAACTAGACGCTTGATGAGCAACGCTGCTTGAATCATAACTACAGGTAAAGAAACAGAAGCACGCATCTCATATTCTTTATCCCCTTACACTTGTGTCTATAAGGTAGTAGTTTTGGAATTGTTAGCTAGATTACTTGTTGGTTATTACTGCATTGTCGGAACTAGAAGCACAAGCAATTCGCTACACTCGCACTAGCATCTGCTAACCATGTGTATGTGACAAATAAAATTGGATTTGATTTGATCAGTCTAATATTGTTTTCTCAAACCAGACCTGGAGAAGAGGCTGGGCGATAAGGATGCACAGTGCTCTGGGCTCCAGGACCGATATGACAGTGAGCTTCAACTCTCTCTACCTTTTGCTGATGACACTGAGTGATCTAAATGATATGAACCCTATTCAATAGAACCTAGTAAACAGCTGATTTGTATTGGTCTCTCACAGATCTGCAAGAAAAGCTTGGTTCTGCAATGAATAAACTGGACAATGTAACTGGATACAACGACAAACTCGGTGAGCAGATGAATACACATCAGTGCCCACTGATGAATGAGGCGAGTAGTCTCATTTATCTTTCTGATTCAGAATACTACTCAGCTCATTGCAATGTGTTCTATCAGTTCTTGAGGTATGGACCCTGACTAATGAGGTAGACGATCTAAAGAAGAGAACTGTGACTTCTGCAACTAAGATCAATGGTGAGTATCCCTGTTGCCGCGCATTATTCATGGAAAATCATGTTTGTTTTGAAAGATATACATATGTTAGCATTGATCCTGTCATGATTTGTCCTTGTCTTTCAGAGCTCCAAAAGTTGCTGGACGAGAAGATCAAAGAACTGGCAAAGAAAACACAGGAACTGGAGGATAATGCTCCTCAACCAGAGAACGGTTTGTATTATTTAGCCTTTTTATAGTCTGTTTTCCGTTGAACAGACAGCTTTTACAGTTTAGGTCCAGCCTGCTCAGTATTTATCTGTATATGATATTCCTCAAATTGTTGAAAGCTGTTTGTTTGTTGCAGTTCTAAGGATCATTGCAATACAGAATGAGATCTTGAACCTGCAGAAAGGAGTTAGCAATGGGATAAACTTTGACCAGATTGCTGGTGAGTAGCAGGCGTTCTGAAGAACATAGGAGTCTCTATGTGTTCAGCACATTAGACCAATAACAATAGTTATCATGTTTCCTCAGAGGGATAGTCCTTCACTGGTAGACATATAGGATGGTGTGATGACAATACACTGCATTTAGCCCATTCATGAAGTTTTCAAATCCCATTATACTTGTAACATTCAAGCTCTTCAATTATTCTTGTCCACAGCACTTGAGAATGAACTGGATGCATTGATTGCCACAATCGAGGAGAAGAACAATGGCAACTGTAAACAGAGTGAGTGTGAAAAGCCTTATCATTTCAGGGTTGGCTGCAAACGTGATTTGAATTTTCTACATTACTTCAAATGTTGAATTTTGTGACATCCTGCATATCCCTGCTCATTTAGTTCTGCAGATCATTGCACTCCAAAATCAAGTGACAAGATTGCAGAGGCAAGAGTTAGAGTTAAATCAGTCATCTGAGGCCAAGATTGCTGGTGAGTGCCATTGTAATTTGTCTTTCTCCTCAGTACTCTTACAATTGTGCTGGAACGTTTATTATCCTTATATTTACCATTAAGAGCTTTTCTGTAGGCATACGGTGTAATAGAAAACTTTGTGGTAGAAAGAGGATAACATTTGAAATAATGTGTGTCTCAGAGCTAAAGAATCAGCTACAGGAGACGAGAGACCAGCTGAATGAAAAGAGAAACGAGCTGAAAGAAACTGACAGTAGAATTCCACAACTCAGTATGTTGTCAAGCATGTTTCAAGGAGTTTATCTATAATCTACAAGTTAATTATTTCTCAATTATTTGGAGGGTGACTTCTGTTTTTGAATGCTTCATCCAGTGGCATGCTTTTATTTTTCAGTTGCAGAGACCATGGGACTTCGTAACAAACTGACAGAGTTAGAAAGAACATTATCAGAGCTCAAACGGACAAGTGCTGACAAGATGGAAGGTACATTTTGTTTAATTAAAATACTATTGAACGTCTTGTTGGGTTGATGCGAAGGGAAACATTTAGTTTAAAGTGGATGCTATCTTAACACAGGGGAGATTATAATTGGTAAGATACAGTGTATTCGGAAAGTATTCAGACTCCCTCACTTTTCCCATATTTTGTTACGTTACAGCCTTATTCTAAAATGGATTAAATCAAAAAATGCTCCTCATCAATCTACAGATTAACCCATAATGACAAAGAGAAACTTTTTTTTAAATTTTTGCAAATCTATTACAAATGTAAAACTGAAATACCTTATTGACATAAGTATTCAGACCCTTTGCTGTGAGACTAGAAATTGAGATCAGGTGCATCCTGTTTCCATTGATCATCCTTGATGTTTCTACAACTTGACTGGAGTCCAACTGTGGTAAATTCAATTGATTAGACATGATTTGGAAAGGCACACACCAATCTATATAATGACCCACAGTTGACAGTGCATGTCAGAGCAGAAACTAAGCCATGAGGTCGAAGGAATTGTCCGTAGAGCTCCGAGACAGGGTTGTCGTCAAGTAACAGATCTGGCGAAGGGCACCAAAACATTTCTACAGCATTGGAGATCCCCACAGTGGCCTCCATCGTTCTTAAATTGAAGAAGTTTGTAACCACCAAGACTCTTCCAAGAGCTGGCCTCCCGGCCAAACTGAGCTATCGGGGGAGAAGAGCCTTTGTGGAGATGGGCGACACTTCCAGAAACAAAACCATCTCTGCAGCACCACCAATGAGGCCTTTTTGGTAGTATGGCCAGACGGAAGCCACTCCTCAATAAAAAGGCACATGACAGGACTGTCAGACCATGAGAAACAATATTTTCTGGTCTGATGAAACCAATATTGAACTCTTGTTCTGAATGCCAAGTGTCATGTCTGGAGGAAACCAGGCACCGCTCATCATCTGGCCAATACCATCCATACAGTGAAGCGTGGTGGTGGCAGCATCATGCTGTGGGGATGTTTTTACATTTACATTTACATTTAAGTCATTTAGCAGACGCTCTTATCCAGAGCGACTTCAGTGGCAGGGAGACTAGTCAGGATTGAGTGAAAGATGAATGGCTCAAAGTACAGAGAGATCCTTGATGAAATCCTGTCCAGAGAGCTCAGGACCTCCAGATTAGGGCAAAGGTTCAGCTTCCAACAGGACAACGACCCTAAGCACACAGCCAAGACGACGCAGGAGTGGCTTTGTGACAAGTCTCTGAATGTCCTTGAGTGGCCCAGCCAGAGCCCGGACTTGAACCCGATCGAACATATCTGGAGAGACCTGAAAATAGTTGTGCAGCGACGCTCCTCATCCAACCTGACAGAGCTTGAGGGGATCTGCAGACAAGAATGGGAGAAACTCCCCAAATACAGGTGTGCCAAGCTTGTGGCGTCGTACCCACAAAAACTCGAGGCTGTAATCGCTGCCAAAGGTGTTTCAACAAAGTACTGAGTAAAGGGTCTGAATACTTATGTAAATATGATATGTCATTATTATATATATATTTTTTTAAATATGCAAAAAATTCTCAAAACCAGTTTTTGCTTTGTCATTATGGGGTACTGTGTGTAGACTGATGAGAAGGGAAAATTATGTAATCCATTTTAGATCAAGGCTGTACTTTCCGAACTCCACTGTAATAAATATCTTTCCTCCTCAGATCTACAGAGTCTACTGAAGCAGAAGAGCAAGCAGCTTGAAGAAAACACTACACAACTGAGGGCTGTAGATGCCAAAAATGCAGAACAGAGTATGTTGACAAGAGTAGTCATTAGAAGTCATTAAACATTTATAATCTTCTAAAAGGTTGAATACAATGATTTGATGTTAGTATTGTATTACACAGTGCCTTTTTGTTCTGTTATTTCAGTTCTGAAGATCATTGAACTACAGAAACAAATGAATGAGATACAGATTGAAGCTTCAAAAGGCAAAGATGAAACTGCATCAGAAATCTCTGGTTTGTCTATTTTGTCTCATGTTCCACTTATGTATGATCATTAAAATCTCACATGTTGAAAAGTGTTAAAAAGAAATGGGTTTGGGGAAATTGTTATGTATAGTCATCATGATGTACCGAGTATATGTAGCATTATGCTAACATTAGTACTTCAATTACAGCGCTTCAGGAACAACTAGAGGCCAGAGAGGAAGAGAGCGCCAGATGTCAGGCCCAGAACAAAGGTAAGCCAAGATCAGGTCCTTCTGATATTAGTCTGGTTCACCAGCTTGTGTAACTAGACGCTTGATGAGCAAAGCTGCTTGAATCATAACTACAGGTAAAGAAACAGAAGCACGCATCTCATCTGTCTAATATTGTTTTCTCAAACCAGACCTGGAGAAGAGGCTGGGCGATAAGGATGCACAGTGCTCTGGACTCCAGGACCGATATGACAGTGAGCTTCACCTCTCTCTACCTTTTGCTGATGACACTGAGTGATCTAAATGATATGAACCCTATTCAATAGAACCTAGTCAACAGCTGATTTGTGTTGGTCTCTCACAGATCTGCAAGATAAGCTTGGTTCTGCAATGAATAAACTGGACAATGTAACTGGATACAACGACAAACTCGGTGAGCAGATGAATACACATCAGTGCCCACTGATGAATGAGGCGAGTAGTCTCGTTTATCTTTCTGATTCAGAATACTACTCAGCTCATTTCAATGTGTTCTATCAGTTCTTGAGGTATGGACCCTGACTAATGAGGTAGACGATCTAAAGAAGAGAACTGTGACTTCTGCAACTAAGATCAATGGTGAGTATCCCTGTTGCCGCGCATTATTCATGGCAAATCATGTTTGTTTTGAAAGATATACATATGTTAGCATTGATCCTGTCATGATTTGTCCTTGTCTTTCAGAGCTCCAAAAGTTGCTGGACGAGAAGATCAAAGAACTGGCAAAGAAAACACAGGAACTAGAGGATAATGCTCCTCAACCAGAGAACGGTTCGTATTATTTAGCCTTTTTATAGTCTGTTTTCCATTGAACAGACAGCTTTTACAGTTTAGGTCCAGCCTGCTCAGTATTTATCTGTATATGATATTCCTCAAATTGTTAAGCTGTTTGTTTGTTGCAGTTCTAAGGATCATTGCAATACAGAATGAGATCTTGAACCTGCAGAAAGGAGTTAGCAATGGGATAAACTTTGACCAGATTGCTGGTGAGTAGCAGGCGTTCTGAAGAACATAGGAGTCTCTATGTGTTCAGCACATTAGACCAATAACAATACTATCCTCAGAGGGATAGTCCTTCACTGGTAGACATATAGGATGGTGTGATGACAATACACTGCATTTAGCCCATTGTTGAAGTTTTCAAATCCCATTATATTTGTAACATTCAAGATTTTCAATTATTCTTGTCCACAGCACTTGAGAATGAACTGGATGCATTGATTGCCACAATCGAGGAGAAGAACAATGGCAACTGTAAACAGAGTGAGTGTGAAAAGCCTTATCATTTCAGGGTTGGCTGCAAACGTGATTTGAATTTTCTACATTACTTCAAATGTTGAATATTGTGACATCCTGCATATCCCTGCTCATTTAGTTCTGCAGATCATTGCACTCCAAAATCAAGTGACAAGATTGCAGAGGCAAGAGTTAGAGTTAAATCAGTCATCTGAGGCCAAGATTGCTGGTGAGTGCCATTGTAATTTGTCTTTCTCCTCAGTACTCTTACAATTGTGCTGGAACTTTTATTATCCTTATATTTACCATTAAGAGCTTTTCTGTAGGCATACGGTGTAATAGAAAACTTTGTGGTGGAAAGAGGATAACATTTGAAATAATGTGTGTCTCAGAGCTAAAGAATCAGCTACAGGAGACGAGAGACCAGCTGAATGAAAAGAGAAACGAGCTGAAAGAAACTGACAGTAGAATTCCACAACTCAGTAAGTTGTCAAGCATGTTTCAAGGAGTTTATCTATAATCTACAAGTTCATTATTTCTCAATTATTTGGAGGGTGACTTCTGTTTTTGAATGCTTCATCCAGTGGCATGCTTTTATTTTTCAGTTGCAGAGACCATGGGACTTCGTAACAAACTGACAGAGTTAGAAAGAACATTATCAGAGCTCAAACGGACAAGTGCTGACAAGATGGAAGGTACATTTTGTTTAATTAAAATACTATTGAACGTCTTGTTGGGTTGATGCGAAGGGAAACATTTAGTTTAAAGTGGATGCTATCTTAACACAGGGGAGATTATAATTGGTAAGATACAGTGTATTCAGAAAGTATTCAGACTCCCTCACTTTTCCCATATTTTGTTACGTTACAGCCTTATTCTAAAATGGATTAAATCAAAAAATGCTCCTCATCAATCTACAGATGAACCCATAATGACAAAGAGAAACATTTTTTTTTGAATATTTGCAAATCTATTACAAATGTAAAACTGAAATACCTTATTGACATAAGTATTCAGACCCTTTGCTGTGAGACTAGAAATTGAGATCAGGTGCATCCTGTTTCCATTGATCATCCTTGATGTTTCTACAACTTGACTGGAGTCCAACTGTGGTAAATTCAATTGATTAGACATGATTTGGAAAGGCACACACTTATCTATATAATGACCCACAGTTGACAGTGCATGTCAGAGCAGAAACTAAGCCATGAGGTCGAAGGAATTGTCCGTAGAGCTCCGAGACAGGGTTGTCGTCAAGGCACAGATCTGGCGAAGGGCACCAAAACATTTCTACAGCATTGGAGATCCCCACAGTGGCCTCCATCGTTCTTAAATTGAAGAAGTTTGTAACCACCAAGACTCTTCCAAGAGCTGGCCTCCCGGCCAAACTGAGCTATCGGGGAGAAGAGCCTTTGTGGAGATGGGCGACACTTCCAGAAGGAAAGCCATCTCTGCAGCACCACCAATGAGGCCTTTTTGGTAGTATGGCCAGACGGAAGCCACTCCTCAATAAAAAGGCACATGACAGGACTGTCAGACCATGAGAAACAATATTTTCTGGTCTGATGAAACCAATATTGAACTCTTGTTCTGAATGCCAAGTGTCATGTCTGGAGGAAACCAGGCACCGCTCATCATCTGGCCAATACCATCCATACAGTGAAGCGTGGTGGTGGCAGCATCATGCTGTGGGGATGTTTTTCAGTGGCAGGGAGACTAGTCAGGATTGAGTGAAGGATGAATGGCTCAAAGTACAGAGAGATCCTTGATGAAATCCTGTCCAGAGTGCTCAGGACCTCCAGATTAGGGCAAAGGTTCAGTTTCCAACAGGACAACGACCCTAAGCACACAGCCAAAACAACGCAGGAGTGGCTTTGTGACAAGTCTCTGAATGTCCTTGAGTGGCCCAGCCAGAGCCCGGACTTGAACCCGATCAAACATATCTGGAGAGACCTGAAAATAGTTGTGCAGCGACGCTCCTCATCCAACCTGACAGAGCTTGAGGGGATCTGCAGACAAGAATGGGAGAAACTCCCAAAATACAGGTGTGCCAAGCTTGTAGCGTCGTACCCACAAAGACTCGAGGCTGTAATCGCTGCCAAAGGTGTTTCAACAAAGTACTGAGTAAAGGGTCTGAATACTTATGTATATATGATATGTCATTATTATATATATATTTTTTTTTAAATATGCAAAAAATTCTCAAAACCAGTTTTTGCTTTGTCATTATGGGGTACTGTGTGTAGACTGATGAGAGGGGAAAATTATGTAATCCATTTTAGATTAAGGCTGTACTTTCCGACTCCGCTGTAATAAATATCTTTCCTCCTCAGATCTACAGAGTCTACTGAAGCAGAAGAGCAAGCAGCTTGAAGAAAACACTACACAACTGAGGGCTGTAGATGCCAAAAATGCAGAACAGAGTATGTTGACAAGAGTAGTCATTAGAAGTCATTAAACATTTATAATCTTCTAAAAGGTCGAATACAATGATTTGATGTTAGTATTGTATTACACAGTGCCTTTTTGTTCTGTTATTTCAGTTCTGAAGATCATTGAACTACAGAAACAAATGAATGAGATACAGATTGAAGCTTCAAAAGGCAAAGATGAAACTGCATCAGAAATCTCTGGTTTGTCTATTTTGTCTCATGTTCCACTTATGTATGATCATTAAAATCTCACATGTTGAAAAGTGTTAAAAAGAAATGGGTTTGGGGAAATTGTTATGTATAGTCATCATGATGTACCGAGTATATGTAGCAGTATGCTAACATTAGTACTTCAATTACAGCGCTTCAGGAACAACTAGAGGCCAGAGAGGAAGAGAGCGCCAGATGTCAGGCCCAGAACAAAGGTAAGCCAAGATCAGGTCCTTCTGATATTAGTCTGGTTCACCAGCTTGTGTAACTAGACGCTTGATGAGCAAAGCTGCTTGAATCATAACTACAGGTAAAGAAACAGAAGCACGCATCTCATCTGTCTAATATTGTTTTCTCAAACCAGACCTGGAGAAGAGGCTGGGCGATAAGGATGCACAGTGCTCTGGACTCCAGGACCGATATGACAGTGAGCTTCACCTCTCTCTACCTTTTGCTGATGACACTGAGTGATCTAAATGATATGAACCCTATTCAATAGAACCTAGTCAACAGCTGATTTGTGTTGGTCTCTCACAGATCTGCAAGATAAGCTTGGTTCTGCAATGAATAAACTGGACAATGTAACTGGATACAACGACAAACTCGGTGAGCAGATGAATACACATCAGTGCCCACTGATGAATGAGGCGAGTAGTCTCGTTTATCTTTCTGATTCAGAATACTACTCAGCTCATTTCAATGTGTTCTATCAGTTCTTGAGGTATGGACCCTGACTAATGAGGTAGACGATCTAAAGAAGAGAACTGTGACTTCTGCAACTAAGATCAATGGTGAGTATCCCTGTTGCCGCGCATTATTCATGGCAAATCATGTTTGTTTTGAAAGATATACATATGTTAGCATTGATCCTGTCATGATTTGTCCTTGTCTTTCAGAGCTCCAAAAGTTGCTGGACGAGAAGATCAAAGAACTGGCAAAGAAAACACAGGAACTAGAGGATAATGCTCCTCAACCAGAGAACGGTTCGTATTATTTAGCCTTTTTATAGTCTGTTTTCCATTGAACAGACAGCTTTTACAGTTTAGGTCCAGCCTGCTCAGTATTTATCTGTATATGATATTCCTCAAATTGTTAAGCTGTTTGTTTGTTGCAGTTCTAAGGATCATTGCAATACAGAATGAGATCTTGAACCTGCAGAAAGGAGTTAGCAATGGGATAAACTTTGACCAGATTGCTGGTGAGTAGCAGGCGTTCTGAAGAACATAGGAGTCTCTATGTGTTCAGCACATTAGACCAATAACAATACTATCCTCAGAGGGATAGTCCTTCACTGGTAGACATATAGGATGGTGTGATGACAATACACTGCATTTAGCCCATTGTTGAAGTTTTCAAATCCCATTATATTTGTAACATTCAAGATTTTCAATTATTCTTGTCCACAGCACTTGAGAATGAACTGGATGCATTGATTGCCACAATCGAGGAGAAGAACAATGGCAACTGTAAACAGAGTGAGTGTGAAAAGCCTTATCATTTCAGGGTTGGCTGCAAACGTGATTTGAATTTTCTACATTACTTCAAATGTTGAATATTGTGACATCCTGCATATCCCTGCTCATTTAGTTCTGCAGATCATTGCACTCCAAAATCAAGTGACAAGATTGCAGAGGCAAGAGTTAGAGTTAAATCAGTCATCTGAGGCCAAGATTGCTGGTGAGTGCCATTGTAATTTGTCTTTCTCCTCAGTACTCTTACAATTGTGCTGGAACTTTTATTATCCTTATATTTACCATTAAGAGCTTTTCTGTAGGCATACGGTGTAATAGAAAACTTTGTGGTGGAAAGAGGATAACATTTGAAATAATGTGTGTCTCAGAGCTAAAGAATCAGCTACAGGAGACGAGAGACCAGCTGAATGAAAAGAGAAACGAGCTGAAAGAAACTGACAGTAGAATTCCACAACTCAGTAAGTTGTCAAGCATGTTTCAAGGAGTTTATCTATAATCTACAAGTTCATTATTTCTCAATTATTTGGAGGGTGACTTCTGTTTTTGAATGCTTCATCCAGTGGCATGCTTTTATTTTTCAGTTGCAGAGACCATGGGACTTCGTAACAAACTGACAGAGTTAGAAAGAACATTATCAGAGCTCAAACGGACAAGTGCTGACAAGATGGAAGGTACATTTTGTTTAATTAAAATACTATTGAACGTCTTGTTGGGTTGATGCGAAGGGAAACATTTAGTTTAAAGTGGATGCTATCTTAACACAGGGAGATTATAATTGGTAAGATACAGTGTATTCAGAAAGTATTCAGACTCCCTCACTTTTCCCATATTTTGTTACGTTACAGCCTTATTCTAAAATGGATTAAATCAAAAAATGCTCCTCATCAATCTACAGATGAACCCATAATGACAAAGAGAAACATTTTTTTTTGAATATTTGCAAATCTATTACAAATGTAAAACTGAAATACCTTATTGACATAAGTATTCAGACCCTTTGCTGTGAGACTAGAAATTGAGATCAGGTGCATCCTGTTTCCATTGATCATCCTTGATGTTTCTACAACTTGACTGGAGTCCAACTGTGGTAAATTCAATTGATTAGACATGATTTGGAAAGGCACACACTTATCTATATAATGACCCACAGTTGACAGTGCATGTCAGAGCAGAAACTAAGCCATGAGGTCGAAGGAATTGTCCGTAGAGCTCCGAGACAGGGTTGTCGTCAAGGCACAGATCTGGCGAAGGGCACCAAAACATTTCTACAGCATTGGAGATCCCCACAGTGGCCTCCATCGTTCTTAAATTGAAGAAGTTTGTAACCACCAAGACTCTTCCAAGAGCTGGCCTCCCGGCCAAACTGAGCTATCGGGGGAGAAGAGCCTTTGTGGAGATGGGCGACACTTCCAGAAGGAAAGCCATCTCTGCAGCACCACCAATGAGGCCTTTTTGGTAGTATGGCCAGACGGAAGCCACTCCTCAATAAAAAGGCACATGACAGGACTGTCAGACCATGAGAAACAATATTTTCTGGTCTGATGAAACCAATATTGAACTCTTGTTCTGAATGCCAAGTGTCATGTCTGGAGGAAACCAGGCACCGCTCATCATCTGGCCAATACCATCCATACAGTGAAGCGTGGTGGTGGCAGCATCATGCTGTGGGGATGTTTTTCAGTGGCAGGGAGACTAGTCAGGATTGAGTGAAGGATGAATGGCTCAAAGTACAGAGAGATCCTTGATGAAATCCTGTCCAGAGTGCTCAGGACCTCCAGATTAGGGCAAAGGTTCAGTTTCCAACAGGACAACGACCCTAAGCACACAGCCAAAACAACGCAGGAGTGGCTTTGTGACAAGTCTCTGAATGTCCTTGAGTGGCCCAGCCAGAGCCCGGACTTGAACCCGATCAAACATATCTGGAGAGACCTGAAAATAGTTGTGCAGCGACGCTCCTCATCCAACCTGACAGAGCTTGAGGGGATCTGCAGACAAGAATGGGAGAAACTCCCAAAATACAGGTGTGCCAAGCTTGTAGCGTCGTACCCACAAAGACTCGAGGCTGTAATCGCTGCCAAAGGTGTTTCAACAAAGTACTGAGTAAAGGGTCTGAATACTTATGTATATATGATATGTCATTATTATATATATATTTTTTTAAATATGCAAAAAATTCTCAAAACCAGTTTTTGCTTTGTCATTATGGGGTACTGTGTGTAGACTGATGAGAGGGGAAAATTATGTAATCCATTTTAGATTAAGGCTGTACTTTCCGACTCCGCTGTAATAAATATCTTTCCTCCTCAGATCTACAGAGTCTACTGAAGCAGAAGAGCAAGCAGCTTGAAGAAAACACTACACAACTGAGGGCTGTAGATGCCAAAAATGCAGAACAGAGTATGTTGACAAGAGTAGTCATTAGAAGTCATTAAACATTTATAATCTTCTAAAAGGTCGAATACAATGATTTGATGTTAGTATTGTATTACACAGTGCCTTTTTGTTCTGTTATTTCAGTTCTGAAGATCATTGAACTACAGAAACAAATGAATGAGATACAGATTGAAGCTTCAAAAGGCAAAGATGAAACTGCATCAGAAATCTCTGGTTTGTCTATTTTGTCTCATGTTCCACTTATGTATGATCATTAAAATCTCACATGTTGAAAAGTGTTAAAAAGAAATGGGTTTGGGGAAATTGTTATGTATAGTCATCATGATGTACCGAGTATATGTAGCAGTATGCTAACATTAGTACTTCAATTACAGCGCTTCAGGAACAACTAGAGGCCAGAGAGGAAGAGAGCGCCAGATGTCAGGCCCAGAACAAAGGTAAGCCAAGATCAGGTCCTTCTGATATTAGTCTGGTTCACCAGCTTGTGTAACTAGACGCTTGATGAGCAAAGCTGCTTGAATCATAACTACAGGTAAAGAAACAGAAGCACGCATCTCATCTGTCTAATATTGTTTTCTCAAACCAGACCTGGAGAAGAGGCTGGGCGATAAGGATGCACAGTGCTCTGGACTCCAGGACCGATATGACAGTGAGCTTCACCTCTCTCTACCTTTTGCTGATGACACTGAGTGATCTAAATGATATGAACCCTATTCAAAAGAACCTAGTCAACAGCTGATTTGTTGGTCTCTCACAGATCTGCAAGATAAGCTTGGTTCTGCAATGAATAAACTGGACAATGTAACTGGATACAACGACAAACTCGGTGAGCAGATGAATACACATCAGTGCCCACTGATGAATGAGGCGAGTAGTCTCGTTTATCTTTCTGATTCAGAATACTACTCAGCTCATTTCAATGTGTTCTATCAGTTCTTGAGGTATGGACCCTGACTAATGAGGTAGACGATCTAAAGAAGAGAACTGTGACTTCTGCAACTAAGATCAATGGTGAGTATCCCTGTTGCCGCGCATTATTCATGGAAAATCATGTTTGTTTTGAAAGATATACATATGTTAGCATTGATCCTGTCATGATTTGTCCTTGTCTTTCAGAGCTCCAAAAGTTGCTGGACGAGAAGATCAAAGAACTGGCAAAGAAAACACAGGAACTAGAGGATAACGCTCCTCAACCAGAGAACGGTTCGTATTATTTTGCCTTTATATAGTCTGTTTTCCATTGAACAGACAGCTTTTACAGTTTAGGTCCAGTCTGCTCAGTATTTATCTGTATATGATATTCCTCAAATTGTTAAGCTGTTTGTTTGTTGCAGTTCTAAGGATCATTGCAATACAGAATGAGATCTTGAACCTGCAGAAAGGAGTTAGCAATGGGATAAACTTTGACCAGATTGCTGGTGAGTAGCAGGCGTTCTGAAGAACATAGGAGTCTCTATGTGTTCAGCACATTAGACCAATAACAATACTATCCTCAGAGGGATAGTCCTTCACTGGTAGACATATAGGATGGTGTGATGACAATACACTGCATTTAGCCCATTCATGAAGTTTTCAAATCCCATTATACTTGTAACATTCAAGCTCTTCAATTATTCTTGTCCACAGCACTTGAGAATGAACTGGATGCATTGATTGCCACAATCGAGGAGAAGAACAATGGCAACTGTAAACAGAGTGAGTGTGAAAAGCCTTATCATTTCAGGGTTGGCTGCAAACGTGATTTGAATTTTCTACATTACTTCAAATGTTGAATGTTGTGACATCCTGCATATCCCTGCTCATTTAGTTCTGCAGATCATTGCACTCCAAAATCAAGTGACAAGATTGCAGAGGCAAGAGTTAGAGTTAAATCAGTCATCTGAGGCCAAGATTGCTGGTGAGCGCCATTGTAATTTGTCATTATCCTCAGTACTCTTACAATTGTGCTGGAACGTTTATTATCCTTATATTTACCATTAAGAGCTTTTCTGTAGGCATACGGTGTAATAGAAAACTTTGTGGTGGAAAGAGGATAACATTTGAAATAATGTGTGTCTCAGAGCTAGAGAATCAGCTACAGGAGATGAGAGACCAGCTGAATGAAAAGAGAAACGAGCTGAAAGAAACTGACAGTAGAATTCCACAACTCAGTAAGTTGTCAAGCATGTTTCAAGGAGTTTATCTATAATCTACAAATTCATTATTTCTCAATTATTTGGAGGGTGACTTCTGTTTTTGAATGCTTCATCCAGTGGCATGCTTTTATTTTTCAGTTGCAGAGATCATGGGACTTCGTAACAAACTGACAGAGTTAGAAAGAACATTATCAGAGCTCAAACGGACAAGTGCTGACAAGATGGAAGGTACATTTTGTTTAATTAAAATACTATTGAACGTCTTGTTGGGTTGATGCGAAGGGAAACATTTAGTTTAAAGTGGATGCTATCTTAACACAGGGGAGATTATAATTGGTAAGATACAGTGTATTCGGAAAGTATTCAGACTCCCTCACTTTTCCCATATTTTGTTACATTACAGCCTTATTCTAAAATGGATTAAATAAAAAAATGCTCCTCATCAATCTACAGATTAAACCATAATGACAAAGAGAAACATTTTTTTTTGAATTTTTGCAAATCTATTACAAATGTAAAATTGAAATACCTTATTGACATAAGTATTCAGACTCTTTGCTGTGAGACTAGAAATTGAGCTCAGGTGCATCCTGTTTCCATTGATCATCCTTGATGTTTCTACAACTTGACTGGAGTCCAACTGTGGTAAATTCAATTGATTGGACATGATTTGGAAAGGCACACACCTATCTATATAATGACCCACAGTTGACAGTGCATGTCAGAGCAGAGCAGCCATGAGGTCGAAGGAATTGTCCGTAGAGCTCCGAGACAGGGTTGTCGTCAAGGCACAGATCTGGCGAAGGGCACCAAAACATTTCTACAGCATTGAAGATCCCCACAGTGGCCTCCATCGTTCTTAAATTGAAGAAGTTTGTAACCACCAAGACTCTTCCAAGAGCTGGCCTCCCGGCCAAACTGAGCTATCGGGGGAGAAGAGCCTTTGTGGAGATGGGTGACACTTCCAGAAGGAAAACCATCTCTGCAGCACTCCACCAATGAGGCCTTTTTGGTAGTATGGCCAGACGGAAGCCACTCCTCAATAAAAAGGCACATGACAGGACTGTCAGACCATGAGAAACAATATTTTCTGGTCTGATGAAACCAATATTGAACTCTTGTTCTGAATGCCAAGTGTCATGTCTGGAGGAAACCAGGCACCGCTCATCATCTGGCCAATACCATCCATACGGTGAAGCGTGGTGGTGGCAGCATCATGCTGTGGGGATGTTTTTCAGTGGCAGGGAGACTAGTCAGGATTGAGTGAAAGATGAATGGCTCAAAGTACAGAGAGATCCTTGATGAAATCCTGTCCAGAGAGCTCAGGACCTCCAGATTAGGGCAAAGGTTCAGCTTCCAACAGGACAACGACCCTAAGCACACAGCCAAGACAACGCAGGAGTGGCTTTGTGACAAGTCTCTGAATGTCCTTGAGTGGCCCAGCCAGAGCCCGGACTTGAACCCGATCGAACATATCTGGAGAGACCTGAAAATAGTTGTGCAGCGACGCTCCTCATCCAACCTGACAGAGCTTGAGGGGATCTGCAGACAAGAATGGGAGAAACTCCCCAAATACAGGTGTGCCAAGCTTGTAACGTCGTACCCACAAAGACTCGAGGCTGTAATCGCTGCCAAATGTGTTTCAACAAAGTACTGCGTAAAGGGTCTGAATACTTATGTAAATATGATATGTCATTATTATATATATTTTAAATAAATATGCAAAAAATTCTCAAAACCAGTTTTTGCTTTGTCATTATGGGGTACTGTGTGTAGACTGATGAGAGGGGAAAATGATGTAATCCATTTTAGAATAAGGCTGTACTTTCCGACTCTGCTGTAATAAATATCTTTCCTCCTCAGATCTACAGAGTCTACTGAAGCAGAAGAGCAAGCAGCTTGAAGAAAACACTACACAACTGAGGGCTGTAGATGCCAAAAATGCAGAACAGAGTATGTTGACAAGAGTAGTCATTAGAAGTCATTAAACATTTATAATCTTCTAAAAGGTTGAATACAATGATTTGATGTTAGTATTGTATTACGCAGTGCCTTTTTGTTCTGTTATTTCAGTTCTGAAGATCATTGAACTACAGAAACAAATGAATGAGATACAGATTGAAGCTTCAAAAGGCAAAGATGACACTGCATCAGAAATCTCTGGTTTGTCTATTTTGTCTCATGTTCCACTTATGTATGATCATTAAAATCTCACATGTTGAAAAGTGTTAAAAAGAAATGGGTTTGGGGAAATTGTTATGTATAGTCATCATGATGTACTGAGTATATGTAGCAGTATGCTAACATTAGTACTTCAATTACAGTGCTTCAGGAACAACTAGAGGCCAGAGAGGAAGAGAGCGCCAGATGTCAGGCCCAGAACAAAGGTAAGCCAAGATCAGGTCCTTCTGATATTAGTCTGGTTCACCAGCTTGTGTAACTAGACGCTTGATGAGCAAAGCTGCTTGAATCATAACTACAGGTAAAGAAACAGAAGCACGCATCTCATCTGTCTAATATTGTTTTCTCAAACCAGACCTGGAGAAGAGGCTGGGCGATAAGGATGCACAGTGCTCTGGACTCCAGGACCGATATGACAGTGAGCTTCACCTCTCTCTACCTTTTGCTGATGACACTGAGTGATCTAAATGATATGAACCCTATTCAATAGAACCTAGTCAACAGCTGATTTGTGTTGGTCTCTCACAGATCTGCAAGATAAGCTTGGTTCTGCAATGAATAAACTGGACAATGTAACTGGATACAACGACAAACTCGGTGAGCAGATGAATACACATCAGTGCCCACTGATGAATGAGGCGAGTAGTCTCGTTTATCTTTCTGATTCAGAATACTACTCAGCTCATTTCAATGTGTTCTATCAGTTCTTGAGGTATGGACCCTGACTAATGAGGTAGACGATCTAAAGAAGAGAACTGTGACTTCTGCAACTAAGATCAATGGTGAGTATCCCTGTTGCCGCGCATTATTCATGGCAAATCATGTTTGTTTTGAAAGATATACATATGTTAGCATTGATCCTGTCATGATTTGTCCTTGTCTTTCAGAGCTCCAAAAGTTGCTGGATGAGAAGATCAAAGAACTGGCAAAGAAAACACAGGAACTGGAGGATAATGCTCCTCAACCAGAGAACGGTTCGTATTATTTAGCCTTTTTATAGTCTGTTTCCGTTGAACAGACAGCTTTTACAGTTTAGGTCCAGCCTGCTCAGTATTTATCTGTATATGATATTCCTCAAATTGTTAAGCTGTTTGTTTGTTGCAGTTCTAAGGATCATTGCAATACAGAATGAGATCTTGAACCTGCAGAAAGGAGTTAGCAGTGGGATAAACTTTGACCAGATTGCTGGTGAGTAGCAGGCGTTCTGAAGAACATAGGAGTCTATGTGTTCAGCACATTAGACCAATAACAATACTATCCTCAGAGGGATAGTCCTTCACTGGTAGACATATAGGATGGTGTGATGACAATACACTGCATTTAGCCCATTCATTAAGTTTTCAAATCCCATTATACTTGTAACATTCAAGCTCTTCAATTATTCTTGTCCACAGCACTTGAGAATGAACTGGATGCATTGATTGCCACAATCGAGGAGAAGAACAATGGCAACTGTAAACAGAGTGAGTGTGAAAAGCCTTATCATTTCAGGGTTGGCTGCAAACGTGATTTGAATTTTCTACATTAATTCAAATGTTGAATATTGTGACATCCTGCATATCCCTGCTCATTTAGTTCTGCAGATCATTGCACTCCAAAATCAAGTGACAAGATTGCAGAGGCAAGAGTTAGAGTTAAATCAGTCATCTGAGGCCAAGATTGCTGGTGAGTGCCATTGTAATTTGTCTTTATCCTCAGTACTCTTACAATTGTGCTGGAACGTTTATTATCCTTATATTTACCATTAAGAGCTTTTCTGTAGGCATACGGTGTAATAGAAAACTTTGTGGTGGAAAGAGGATAACATTTGAAATAATGTGTGTCTCAGAGCTAGAGAATCAGCTACAGGAGACGAGAGACCAGCTGAATGAAAAGAAAGACGAGCTGAAAGAAACTGACAGTAGAATTCCACAACTCAGTAAGTTGTCAAGCATGTTTCAAGGAGTTTATCTATAATCTACAAGTTCATTATTTCTCAATTATTTGGAGGGTGACTTCTGTTTTTGAATGCTTCATCCAGTGGCATGCTTTTATTTTTCAGTTGCAGAGATCATGGGACTTCGTAACAAACTGACAGAGTTAGAAAGAACATTATCAGAGCTCAAACGGACAAGTGCTGACAAGATGGAAGGTACATTTTGTTTAATTAAAATACTATTGAACGTCTTGTTGGGTTGATGCGAAGGGAAACATTTAGTTTAAAGTGGATGCTATCTTAACACAGGGGAGATTATAATTGGTAAGATACAGTGTATTCGGAAAGTATTCAGACTCCCTCACTTTTCCCATATTTTGTTACGTTACAGCCTTATTCTAAAATGGATTAAATCAAAAAATGCTCCTCATCAATCTACAGATTAACCCATAATGACAAAGCGAAACATTTTTTTTTTTTTTTGCAAATCTATTACAAATGTAAAACTGAAATACCTTATTGACATAAGTATTCAGACCCTTTGCTGTGAGACTAGAAATTGAGCTCAGGTGCATCCTGTTTCCATTGATCATCCTTGATGTTTCTACAACTTGACTGGAGTCCAACTGTGGTAAATTCAATTGATTGGACATGATTTGGAAAGGCACACACCTATCTATATAATGACCCACAGTTGACAGTGCATGTCAGAGCAGAGCAGCCATGAGGTCGAAGGAATTGTCCGTAGAGCTCCGAGACAGGGTTGTCGTCAAGGCACAGATCTGGCGAAGGGCACCAAAACATTTCTACAGCATTGGAGATCCCCACAGTGGCCTCCATCGTTCTTAAATTGAAGAAGTTTGTAACCACCAAGACTCTTCCAATAGAGCTCCAGGGTTCCTTTGTGGAGATGGACGAACCTTCCAGAAGGAAAACCATCTCTGCAGCACTCCACCAATGAGGCCTTTATGGTAGTGTGGCCAGACGGAAGCCACTCCTCAGTAAAAGGCACATGACAGGACTTTCAGACCATGAAAAACAGGATTTTCTGGTCTGATGAAACCAAGTTTGAACTCTTGTTCTGAATGCCAGGCATGAGGAAACCAGGCACCGCTCATTTGACCAATACCATCCACACAGTGAAGCATGGCGGTGGAAGCATCATGTTTTTCAGCAGAAGGGACTGGGAGACTCGTCAGGATTGAGTGAAAGATGAGTGGATCAAAGTACAGAGAGATCCTTGATGAAATTCTCAACCAGTTTTTGCTTTGTCATTATGGGGTATTGTGTGTAGACTGATGAGGGGAAAATTATGTAATCCATTTTAGAATAAGGCTGTACCCTCCGACTGCACTGTAAATAAATATATTTCCTCCTCAGATCTTCAGAGTCTACTGAAGCAGAAGAGCAAGCAGCTTGAAGAAAACACTACACAACTGAGGGCTGTAGATGCCAAAAATGCAGAACAGAGTATGTTGACAAGAGTAGTCATTTGAAGTCATTAAAACATGTATAATCTTCTAAAAGGTTGAATACCATGATTTGATGTTAGTATTGTATTACACAGTGCCTTTTTGTTCTGTTATTTCAGTTCTGAATATCATTGAACTACAGAAACAAATGAAAGCAATACAAACGGAAGCTTCAAATGCCAAAGATAAAAGTGCATCAGAAATCTCTGGTTTGTCCATGTTCCATTTATGTATAATCATCTCACGTTGAATGGTGTTAAAAAGTAAATGGGTTTGGGAAATCATTCTCATTTGTCATTATGATTAATTTAGCTTTCCTTCTACCCAGAGCTACAGGAACAACTTAAGGCCAAGGAGAAGCTGAATGCAAGACTTGACTCCAAAAACAGAGGTGTGACACACAGGTCCCTGAAATCATTTCTGGTCATCTTGGGACATTTTGGGGGAAAATATTTTAACTTCTCTTTTATCTCTTTAGAGCTGGAGAAACTTCAGAAGGAAATGAAAATGGAATGTGATGAAATCCAGCACAGGTGCAAAGGTGAGATTGTCCTTTGAGTCAATGTATGGAGTTTAAATGATTTGCTGAATTTGGTATATACTGAACAACATTTATCACACAGAGGTACAGCTTCAAACGGATCAAAACCAAGAGGACTTGCGTAAAATGCAGCAGCAATTGCGAGAGAAGGAGTCAGCCTTCAATAGACTGCAGCAGCAACTCAGAGACAGCAAGGATGACAATGCCAGACTACAGGAGAGAAATAAGAGTGAGATATTCATATTATCAGTGACCAATCAACAGGACAGTGATAATGTAAACCAAATACTGAACATGTGAAAGAGTTCAACAATAGCCTTAATTACTGTAAATAATTTTGAGGGGTTGTCACGTCACGTTGGCCGTCTCTCCCCTTTCACTCTAAAGGTTTGCAAGAGGAGAATGACAAACTCAAGATGAATTTACAAGGTAAGATGTGTATGTTTACCCTTTTCAGACAAAAACATGTCTAAGCTTTTATTGTGAATTAATACAATGTGTTTGGATTGCACTCCTCTCTTAGATCTTATGGTAGATCCAGAAACGGTTGTCCATAGGAGTAAGTCTGGAAGTTAATTGACAAACATTGAATGGATATTGCATGAATGTCTGGCTCTGTGCAGTAGAGAACATTACTATATCCATTCCTCTCTACCCACAGCTAAGGTGGCCTTCGACCCGGACACAGCCCATCCTAAAATCATTCTGTCACCGGATGAGACAGTAATGTCTGTAGCAGAACAGCGACAGAATGTCCCCAACGATCCAGGGCGGTATGACTTGTCTCTTGCTGCTCTTGGAAAGACTGGGTTTAACAGGGGGAGAAATTACTGGGAGGTTGAAGTGGCTGGGAAGACATGTTACAATATCGGAGTTGCCAGAGGATCAGCTAATAGGAAGGGGCAGCTGAAACTAAAACCAGCAGAAGGCTACTGGACCATAATCTTGACAAAACAAGGTGTGCTCAAAGCCCTTGCAGCTCGGCCACTTGATATTCAGCTGCCTGCGGTCCCCCAGAAGTTAGGAATACTGTTAGACTACAAGAAGGGAGAGGTCTCTTTCTACAATGCAGATACCAGGTCTCTTCTCCATACATTCACAGGCAATAGATTCACAGATAAACTATATCCATTCTTCAATTCCTGTCTGGAGACTAATGATGAGGATTCTCCGATTGTCTTAACTCGTGTTGGTTCGGTGTCATGGATAGACTAGAGAATGCATTTGAAATCAAATTAATTTCTGTATAAAATCACATTTCTTTTCAATTTTTTTCTGTGGTAGTGATTCAAGATAAAGTAATTTCAATTATGCATTTTCAATCATTCAACAAATAAAATATTGCACCTGATCTATGAAATGGCATTTTATTTCTGGCATTGTAGAAAAACTGTTCAAGATCATTACAGAAGTAGAAGCATTCCCACTGGTAACAGAATTGGACCTGGCCACTCACTTTATCTACACTCACTCCATTTTACCTGAACACAGCCATGGTGGAACTGCACTGAGAGAAGAGGAAAAAGGTTGATCAATAAGGATATTACATCTATCCATTCGTTTGGTAATAGAGAATTAAATAAATATGTTCACCTTATTCAGTCCATCTTCTGTAATACCCTCAAGTATGTGGTCAACAGAATGTATCAATACTATAAGGGCGTTCTCATATGTTACTAGATTCATCTCACCCCTAGCCAGAAAACGATTGTACATATATTTTAGTCATTTAGCAGACACTCTTATCCAGAATGACTTACATGAGCAATTAGGGTTAAGTGCCTTGCTCAAGGGCACATTTTAACCTAGTTGGCTCAGGGATTCGAACCAGCAACCTGTCAGTTACTAGCCCAATGCTCTCAACCACTGGCCTGTTCTTCACTGTCTCCACACATATGCTTCCCTATGTACCACTCCAACCTAACTTGTTTCTGTCTTCCACCCACACATTGCCTATCCATTCTACACCCTCTTCTCCTGTATCCATCAATCCCTGCCTGCTGTCCCAGCTACACCTCTGTAAAAGTGGGCAACAAAGATTGGGTCTCTCTCTTCTAGAATGTGCAGGAAACTGTTCCTCTCCTCCTCATTCCATGACTCAAACCATTGGGTCCAGAGGCGCAGTTGGCACTCAAAAATATTTGGTGGGCTGTCCTTAACCTAGAATCGGAAAGGAACAGATGGTGGCGAGGTTTCAGTGCAAATGAGATCAACATGACTGTTACATTACTAGTAGCTGGTAACGAACTGTAGGACAAACCATTAAATAATTGTGATAGCAGGATGGGTTGTACCTGTAGCGTATTGAGCGACTCGAGGAGGGTACACACTTTCCCTGGCACAGCTTTCCCCAACAGGTCCTGCAGAAACCTTTCCCTCTGGGCAGTGCTCCAGCTCAAGAACCAGCTCAATACACAACGCTGCTCCTGAAGAGTTACGTAGGAGAGTGGTAGGGGCTCTCTGCCTGCCGCTGACTTCAGAGAGGTACAAGATAGGTTCTCCAAGCTGGGAGGCACGAAACCCTGTGGTACTGATGGAAAGTCTGCCAGGCTGGGTGAAGACGAACTGGACTGTGTGCAGAGCCAACCCTGCCCAGCAGTGTTAGCTGTATCCAGTGTGTTGCTACTGATTGTCGGATAGTGTGTGTTGCTAGACAGGGCACCAGCAGCTGGGGGCATCATGACAGGGGGCTGCTGGTTTGAGCCTTGATTGACATGGAAGAACCAGGACATCTTTGGAAAAACAGAATAAAAACATGGTAAATAAATGTCTCATGTCACATTTACATAAACAGATGAGATGGCATGTCCAACTAGCTAGCCTAATTGATACGGGATCAGGATATGTTAGTTACCACCTAGCCCAATGTTGGACTAATTGAGCATAATGTTAATCCTTAGTCCAAGGATGTTAATCCTTAGTCTGTACATGTTAGGGCAAACTGGCTCTAGAAGCCAAAACCGCCAAATGCTCCATCTAAACATGAATTGATACTCAAACAAATTCCTCTATTTTCAGTTCACAGGAAAAAATAATAATTAATAGAAACCATGTTTGATACCATTCCACTCCAGCAATTACCACGAGCTTGTCCTCCCCAATTAAGGTGCCACAAACTTCCTGTACAGTACACGGTTTTAACACAGCCAACTATTTTTCCAGGGACAACATATTTGTGCCGTCTGACTTCCATTTACACACAAGTGTTCGGGGATGCTGATAGCTCATTAGCACTGGTAGTCAACTCTGGCTTCCATAAACAAGCTATGTAGTAACATGTCAATATGTCTGTGTGGGAACACTATAAAATGGGTGTATCAATTTCACCTTTTGTTTTTGGCCTATATGAAAGATAAGGAGGTCCTTATGCTTCCAAACCCGTACCACAAGCGACGTGGCTCTTAACAAATCTCCCCACCCCACAGAATACGCCTTCGTCCAATTACTTGTATGGGTAATAGAACTGATAGTCATGATGAAGGGCTAGTTTACCAGCGAACTTGGACATCCCCTTCGATCATGTTATATCGATAGCTGGCTATTGTAACCAGTTGTTTTTGTTAATTATATCTGCTTCGACCACAACAGTAGCTAGCTCGACAGCAAATGGCACTTCCTTGTTTGGTAGTTAGCAGTGTACCAAACGCCGGTAACATTTGATATGGAAAATTAACGACTTAACCACCAGACATGCTTAGATATCTAAAACACATTCCTCACCATTAAGCGTTTTTTTTACAAGTCACGTTATTATTTTCAACATGTTGCAACCTCCAACTGAACCGAGCCGCACTGGCACCAAATATATTTTATAACTAAACCAAGATAGACCACAGCCTGTCGTTTCAAATTGGAACAAATGAGCCATAGTGGGCAGAGCCAAGTACGAGCTAGCGCAATCTTATTGGCGCGTTTTAGCGTACATTTCCCAATTGGGGAATGCATACTCTGAAGTCTGCGTGTACAATAACTCAATTCACATTTGCACTCTTATACAACGCAATTTTTTTACATTTTGGCAAAGGGTCGAGTCTATAAAACTTAGTCCACTCTGTTCGTAACATATTCTAGTTTCGGGAACAAACTGTATTGAGACGAAAAAAACAATTGAGATCAAATGTTTCACCGATGAGTAAATTATAATGTCGGCCAAAATCCATGTAGTTCCACCTTCAGCCACTGGGCTTCCTCTCACTTTTGGTCGTGAGTGGAAATGTCAACCGGATGCTTCACATTTATACATCCGGTGAAATATCTATCTCATTGTTCTATGCATGAGTTTCCCGTGTCCCATGATGCCTTGCGCGAATTATGGGCGTTATTTCCGGTTCCAAGTAAACAAACATTCATGAAGAGCTTTTGCAAAAACTAATAATGATATGGGGAATTGATGGTTGGGAAGATGACGTGACGAAGTCGTCTTGTATCACGTTTACTTTGTTGAATCCGTAGCTTGCGATGGTAAGGCGATGAGCAACTTAAAAAGTCAGGAGGCGTACCAATACCTACACGGTAACAAAGTCGGACGGATGTTATTGAAGGATGTTGGAGACGACCTTGTCTACTTAAAAGCAGACGTAGTGCCGAGTCAGAGCCTATACTCATCTCAGCGTGGGTACTAGCATCAACGACAAGTGTCATACAGACAGCGAGTTGCTCATGTATTGCAGGGCCAGGACGCTCTTTTAGTCATACTGCAGCAATTATGGCCCTGTATTCTTCTTCTTTGGTATCTTGGCGTTCGCACATTTTGTTTGTGCATGCCGCCACCTACTGTGCGGTAGTGTGTGTGGTCAAACATGTTACATTTTGTGATACACACATATAAAAGCGAAACATTGCACCATCAATTAACACTACACATATACCACTATTTAATAAAAATAAAAACCTTCCAATTAAACCTACACTCAAAAACCCACTACCCCATTCCACTACTTGACCCTATCTGCTCCTGCACCATGCCAATGACCTGGGAGGACAGGACACCACCACTCAACACACCCTGTAACTCTTCTTAAGCCAAATCTCATATACCCAAATACTTATCTGCAGCTGCCACCACAAAATATATGTTCTGTTATTTACGTTATATTTCTGCGGTACAGTGGATAACCATTGCTATATGACTCCTTTGCACTATTCTGACTCTGGTCACCTCAACCTGTCTCTATTGCACCGGACACTTCCGATCCCCAGCAACATGAGGATCCCTATATGTGACGCAATTGTATCCACCAAAACTACAACATACTCAGTCCCATGCTCCCCTGCACACTTCCCACATCTTGGAATCACCCTCCTACACAATGACTATAAACACTGCAGTGGATTCGGCACAAAACAGGATAACAGATATATATCCTAACATGACTTTGTCGGGTAAAAACTCAAACTCAGTGATCTCCATACAAAAAAATATTTGCTTGGTGTGCGAAACAATGAAAAATTGGCACCTGCTTGGAGGACAGATTTTGCGCTGAGTTGGGTCTCTCTCTTCCTCTTTCTCTCTGGTTTCTCAAGACACGGCGGCGGTCAGACCAAAAATAATTATGGGTCCCCTTCTCATTTGACATGACCCAAAGATGATTTGGACACGTGAAAGAGTACCCCCTGTCGGCACAAATAACATAATGTAGGAAATGACCATTTCTAAATAATGTTTAGGTACGTTATTTCTGCAAATTCACAGTGAATAGCGTGTGTAGATAACAATCCACCATCCAATGTATGTATGTATCCAATTTTAATAAAATCTAAGATTGTCATTCAGTTTACACTTCTTCCAGAAGTTGTCTCTGACGTTGGTTGAAGGAAGGCGTTGCTGACGCGAACGAGTGGAAAGGGAAAATGGCGGACCTCGAAGACGTTAAACTGGACGGGAGGCCGCTACAATCACTTCGCGTGGCGGATTTGAAAGCTGCTTTAGAGGAGCGCGGACTTCCTAAAAGCGGACAGAAAAATACTCTCGTTAAGAGACTCAAAGGGGTACGTTTCGTTAAGGATCAGAGACCATTTATAACCTGCAGTTGCTAAACCCTCGGTGTTGGCGGATGCTTGTCTTGCAGGCCGGAGTGCTTGCCTAGTTTGAGAATAAAAATGTGTGTGCTGTTTACTTTATGTGGTGTTGATGTTTTGTCGTCGCTGGAAGCTTTGTGCTATGTTTTAAAACATTTGATGGCTCGTTTGATGAATAACTTGTTACCCGAAGTTTAAATGGACGTGTGTTGTTAATATGAGACACGTCTGATGGCTAACTATTGCTGGCGATAACTAGTTTTACCGACCGCGGCAAAGTCTGCGCTTTGTTGATGTGCACGAGTTGGGGGAGTATAAACGTGGACGAGACTGCAAAGTAATATTCTATTTATTGTACTTTAACCTATTAAACTTTTGGGAATCGTAGTAAACAAAATAATGAATAATAATAAGTACATGTTATTTGGTTTTGAGCCTCGGATCATCTACGAATTCTTGCTTGATTGTATAATTAGAAGATGTGATGTTAGCCATCCAACTGGATTGCAAGTAGCATGAGATACATCTAACAAACAAGTAGTTTTTAAATATATTATAAGGCCTACTAACTAGTTAAGTCTTGTATTATATTGGCCAATCTACGCTTCTTCTACGACTATGAGACGTTGATCTTGACTTTGATGTTTTGCTGAAGTGTTCCATGTCAGTTGAACCAGTATCTGGGCAGAGAAGGATGATATTCATCGTGTCCTCCTCGGCCCAGATACTGGTTCACACATGCCTGTTTCTGCCGTGTGTGTGCTTTCCTCTGAGCACATTGTGGAGCAAGCTCAACAACATGATTATCAGATGCAATACAACAATTACTAATTATTTTGGGAGTTAACGGTTGTTTACTGTTTGTCATAATCCCTTATGTTTGTGACAGGCTCTCATGCTGGAGAACCTCCAGAGAACATCACACCATCACATAGGACTGCAGCCAAACTCCCAGGTGAGACCTATCAAGATGTTGCATAGCAAGGATCATGTTTTAGCACCATGAAGAATAACATTGGTTAGGTTTACCCATTAAATTGTTGGGAGTATGTATAGTGACTTTCTTCCTTATTTTTGTATGTTTTTTTTTAGATTGAACCATAACATAATTAAATCGTCTCCTTGTAGATATTTGGCAGTTTCTCTGATTACTTCTTCAAGCGGAGGGTTATCGGCAAGGATTTTATTAGTCTCTGTTTGTCTTGTGTATTTCAGATTGGTGAAGAGATGAGCCAGAACAGCTTCATAAAGCAGTATTTGTCAAAACAGCAGGAGCTCTTGAGGCAGCGTCTGGAGAGAGAGGCCCGTGAAGCAGTTGAAGATGATGGTAAGTTGGCAGTGCCCCCCCCTCACCTGTACATATTGGCTTTGGGTTTATGCTCGAGAAGTTTACATGACCGCTCCATGCCTTTACTGAGAGAGCTTTGTTTGTGTATCAAATCAGATCAGATGACTCATTTCTTGCTGAGTGTACTTTCCCCTCTTACATATCACTACTATGTTTTTCCAGATACAGACAAAGAGGACCACACACAGGACAATAACAGCGCTGCCTGTGCTGCCCCAGACCAGGTTTTTTGCAGACTAATCACTGTATTCTTTCGGGTTTTTAAGTCTCTTGTTGTACAACTTGCATATATGAGAATCTTGCATGATTGAACCGATCTTACATGCAGTTTAATCAAGGCTTGAATAATTGCTTGCATGGGAGAAAGTCTGGCATAGTCCTGCTACATACTCGATCTCAACTCTCTTTCTGACCTCATCAGGATGTCTCACCTGTGTTGGTTGACCAGCACAAACTTTTTGGCCTCTCCGAGGGAAAGGGACTAGCAGGCCCAGCAAGAGAGGGAGAGGGGCACATGTCCAGAGACGGCCATGTGTCTCCTCCACCTGCCCCTACCTCTGCTGCTGTTTCCTCTCTGGCTGTGCGTGTAGCTGTTGACGAGCAGAGACCAGAGAGAGTCCCAACCTCTAGTCAAGTCCCAGCAGATAGTGATGATGACGCTGATGAGGACTGGGATAGCGGTGCCAGGAGGAGGAATCTAGGAGAGCCACCAAGAGGCCAACTAGCAAGAGCAAGGTCTGGAGGATCCCGCCAACACCCACAGCACATTCCCCCCCTATTGTCTCCGCAGCTTCGACAGCCTACCCCTCCTCCCTCCCCTCCCCCAGAGTTATCATTCCCACTGCCTGATACCCCTAAACAAAGCCCCCCTAGTCCAGGTGAGCCCCCAGCTAGGCAGCGTACTTCCAGTACCTCCAGCTCTGGCTCCTCTAGCAGTGGCAGTTGTAGTAGCAGCCCAGATCCACAAAGCAACACAGAGCGCAAGCCTGGCCCACTGACCCTGCTGGCACGCAAAATGGCATCAGAGGGGGCTTTCTCTGGAGTTGGGTGGCATGGGCGTGGAGATGCAGAGAGGCAGGACAACAATGCTGCAACTGCAACAATGTCTTCTGGTAGAGGTCCTCAAGAGGGCACAGTGTCTGCCATCACCCACACAACCAATGCTGCAGCCAGTTTGCCCTTCCCCAGACTGGTTCCAGTAACAAACCAGGGAGCTCTTGGAGGCCATCTCCCCCACAGTGAAGTTCCTGTGAGTGTGCTTAGGCCCACTATTATGGAAGAGAGAGATGCTGCATGGCCGCAAGAAAACAACAAGGAAAAGGAGCTGCAGGCAGAGAGTGAAAGAGAAAAATCCCCTGAGCAAGAGCGACTTGGTGCCGTGGAGCAGGAAAGACTGGAGAGGCAGAGAATATTTGAGCAACAGCATGCTGTGGAGCAAGAGAGGGAAAGAGCTTTGGAGCGAGAGAGGAAGGAGAGAGAGAAAGCTTTGGCGCAAGAGCGGAAGGAGAGGGAGAAGGCTTTGGCGCGAGAGAAAGCTTTGGAGCAAGAAAGGAAGGAGCGGGCTTTGGCGCAAGAGAGGGCACAAGGTCTTGAACGAGAAGAGGAGGAAAGAGAGAAAGCTTTGGCAAAAGAGAGGGAAGAGCGAGAGAAAGCTATGCAATTAGAAACGCAGAGAGCCATGGAACGAGAGCGTGCTTTGGAGCAGGGGAAGGAGAAGGCTTTGGAGAGAGAGGGGGAGGAGAAGGCTTTGGAGAGAGAGGGGGAGGAGAAGGCTTTGGAGAGAGAGGGGGAGGAGAAGGCTTTGGAGAGAGAGGGGGAGGAGAGGGAGAAGGCTTTGGAGAGAGAGAGGGAGGGGGAGCAGGCTTTGGAGGAGGAGCAGGCTTTGGAGGAGGAGCAGGTTTTGGAGAGGGAGGAGGAGCAGGCTTTGGAGAGGGAGGAGGAGCAGGCTTTGGAGAGGGAGGAGGAGCAGGCTTTGGAGAGGGAGGAGGAGCAGGCTTTGGAGAGGGAGGAGCAGAAGGCTTTGGAGAGAGAGGGGGAGGAGGAGAAGGCTTTGGAGAGAGCGGGGGAGAATGCTTTGGTGCTAGAGCGTATGGAGAGGGTAAAGGTTTTGGAGCTAGAGCGGCAGAAAGCTTTGGAACGGGAGATGAAGGAGAAAGAGAGGGGGGAGAAGGTGAGGGCTTTGGAGCAAGAAATAATTGAAAGGGAGAAAGCCCTTGAGAAAGAAAGAGAGGAGAGGGAGAGGGCCTTAGAACAGAAGGTGCTACAGAGAGAAAAAGAGAAGGCTTTGGAACAGGAGAAGGCCTTGCAGAGAGAGAAAGAGGAGAGGGAGAGAGCTTTGGAACAGGAGAAGGCCTTGCAGAGAGAGAAAGAGGAGAGGGAGAGAGCTTTGGAACAAGAGAAGGCCTTGCAGAGAGAGAAAGAGGAGAGGGAGAGAGCTTTGGAACAGGAGAAGGCCTTGCATAGAGAGAAAGAGGAGAGGGAGAGAGCTTTGGAACAAGAGAAGGCCTTGCAGAGAGAGCAAGAGGAGAGGGAGAGAGCTTTGGAACAGGAGAAGGCCTTGCACAGAGAGAAAGGGGAGAAGGAGAGAGCTTTGGAACAGGAGAAGGCCTTGCACAGAGAGAAAGAGAAGAAGAGAGAGTTTTGGAACAGGAGAAGGCCTTGCAGAGAGAGGAGAGGGAGAGCGTTTTGGAACAGGAGAAGGCCTTGCAGAGAGAGGAGAGGGAGAGCGCTTTGGAACAGGAGAAGGCCTTGCAGAGAGAGAAAGAGGAGAAGGAGAGAGCTTTGGAACAGGAGAAGGCCTTGCACAGAGAGAAAGAGGAGAGGGAAAGTCATCTTCCTCCATGGAAGCGTAGTTGTGATTTTGGTCTTACCCCCCTGCCTACTCCTTCCCTCTCCACAGGAGCAGGTAAGATGGCGGCAACAGTGGAGGGTGGGGAGCCCAAAGTGCCATCCCTACCCCAAAAAGCATTAAGAGACAACCGGCCAGCTGAATCTGGTACGCCCCTGTCACAATCTCTAGCAACGTCTCTGTCACCCCAGTCCTCCTTCAAGAAGTTCCGTTTCTTGAGAGACCCCATAGTTCTATCCCAGTCTTCTGCATCCAGGGTCATCAAGAGGCCCCGTACATTCTCTGAAAGCCCCCATCCTCATTCCTTAGCTCTCCAGTCCCCCAGCAAACCTGGGGAAGCAGAGCAGGAAGGTACTCAGCAAGGGGCCCAGCCTTCTGCTTGGCAAGCAGCACCAAAGAAGCCTGCAAGTCAGGGGGTCCCTGTTTCTGGAGCAGACACGTTGGGGACGACAGGGCCAGAGAGGGAGACCCCAGTGATTGCCACACTGGGCAAGAGTCCTGAAGAAGAAAAGGGTAAGAGCCTGGTCTCAGAGGAGCATGTCCAAGCACATAGAGAGGAGACAGACAAACAGGCGGTGGGAGAGATGGCCAGAGAAGCAAACACCCCCTCAGGTCCAGCGGGAGCTGTGCTACCTCCCTCACCCCAACCAGTGGAAGGCAAGTTAGAAAAAGGAAGGGAGAGAAGTCAAAAGAAAGAAGAAAAGCTGGGAAGACTGTCTTCCTCGTCTAATGACTCCTCAGATTCTGACTCTGGGTCGTCGTCCTTAGGTTCGTCTGGTTCATCATCATCCCAGGGCAAAACACACACCACTCCCAGTGGTAGAAGGGTGAGTGGTCTATTTGTGTTCTTTCTCTCTCTCTCTCAATCAATGAAATGATGATCCAACAGCAATATGAGAATAGTAATGTTCATTAACCATGTAGCCTAGTACTTGGATTTTCTTTAGGTTTTTTTCTTCTTCATTTTGTCAGGGTCTAGATTTTACAAGACCACCCAAGCAGTGACAATCAATGGTCATTGGAGATTAGAAGCTCTTATTTCATTCATGTTCAAAGTAACCTTGTCGAAGTGATCAAATCCAGATGTTCGATGTTTCAGGAATGCTTCTGATTTATGAATAACATGTTTCGCTCTAGTAGTAACAGATGGAGGCAAGGGGGTTTTCTGTGTGCGTGTGTATATAAGTACATGGTATAGGTCTAGGTGTGCTCTTGCTGGACTCTTTAAGCCTACATGATGTACTTGTAAATCACACAATAAACATGAAACAACTTGCAGCAAAACAATGATGAAATATTAAGATGGTCAAGTCCATTGTCATGTACTGTTTTTTGTCTTTGCATTGCTTACTCAATAGCACAAAATTGGAGAGAAAAAGGGGTTAAAAAAAAGACAAGCCGAGACGTAATGATGGCATAACACAAACACCCATCATTCTTTTTTTAACCATAAGTTGCCTAAATGACAGATGTATACTTACAACTGTGACTCAGCTGCTCATGTCTTGATATTCTGCACAATATACAATTCATTTACTTGTTCTCGTTCTCCCTTAGCCTGAGAAACCTCAGACAAACACCATATCCCAGGATACGGAAACGGTTAGTCAACCTGAGGATCCAACTGAGGCCCCAAAAGCCCCACAGCATAAAAAGCGAGTATCTGGGGAGGAGGAAGAGGACATAAACATTGATGGAGCCAGACACAGGAAGGTCAGCAGAGATTCGAACTGTAGTCTCTTTATTCTCTACAAATCTCCTAAATATATTTTATTTTATGGTTCTTCTCCTCTGACACCATCCTCTTCATGACCATCAGAAACCATTCCTTGGAATACATGCAGGAGAAGATAATAGGCAGAAGGACAGCAAGGGAGAGGAGGTGAAGACAGACACTACAAGGTGAGTTTACAGAATTGGTGCAAAAGACACAGTAGCAGCCAAAAGTTTGGACACACCTACTCATTATATATATATATATATATATATACTGCTCAAAAAAATTAAGGGAACACTTAAACAACACAATGTAACTCCAAGTCACACTTCTGTGAAATCAAACTGTCCACTTAGGAAGCAACACTGATTGACAATAAATTTCACATGCTGTTGTGCAAATGGAATAGAAAACAGGTAGATATTATAGGCAATTAGCAAGACACCCCCAATAAAGGAGTGGTTCTGCAGGTGATAACCACAGACCACTTCTCAGTTCTTATGCTTCCTGGCTGATGTTTTGGTCACTTTTGAATGCTGGCGGTGCTTTCACTCTAGTGGTAGCATGAGGTGGAGTCTACAACCCACACAAGTGGCTCAGGTAGTGCAGCTCATCCAGGATGGCACATCAATGCGAGCTGTGGCAAGAAGGTTTGCTGTGTCTGTCAGCGTAGTGTCCAGAGCATGGAGGCGCTACCAGGAGACGTGGAGGAGGCCGTAGGAGGGCAACAACCCAGCAGCAGGACCGCTACCTCTGCCTTTATGCCAGGAGGAGCATTGCCAGAGCCCTGCAAAATGACCTCCAGCAGGCCACAAATGTGCATGTGTCTGCTCAAATGGTCAGAAACAGACTCCATGAGGGTGGTATGAGGGCCCGACATCCACAGGTGGGGGTTGTGCTTATAGCCCAACACCGTGCAGGACGTTTGGCATTTGCCAGAATACACCAAGATTGGCAAATTCGCCACTGGCACCCTGTGCTCTTCACAGATGAAAGCAGGTTCACACTGAGCACATGTGACAGTCTGGAGACGCCGTGGAGAACGTTCTGCTGCCTGCAACATCCTCCAGCATGACCGGTTTGGCGGTGGGTCAGTCATGGTGTGGGGTGGCATTTCTTTGGGGGGCCACACAGCCCTCCATGTGCTCGCCAGAGGTAGCCTGACTGCCATTTAGGTACCGAGATGAGATCTTCAGACCCCTTGTGAGACCATATGCTGGTGCGGTTGGCCCTGGGTTCCTCCTAATGCAAATCAATGCTAGACCTCATGTGGCTGGAGTGTGTCAGCAGTTCCTGCAAGGCGAAGGCATTGATGCTATGGACTGGCCCGCCCGTTCCCCAGACCTGAATCCAATTGAGCACATCTGGGACATCATGTCTCGCTCCATCCACCAACGCCACATTGCACCACAGACTGTCCAGGAGTTGGCGGATGCTTTAGTCCAGGTTTGGGAGGAGATCCCTCAGGAGACCATCCGCCACCTCATCAGGAGCATGCCTAAGCGTTGTAGGGAGGTCATACAGGCACGTGGAGGCCACACACACTACTGAGCCTCATTTAGATTTTTTTTAAGGGCATTACATCAAAGTTGGATCAGCCTGTAGTGTGGTTTTCCACTTTAATTTTGAGTGTGACTCCAAATCCAGACCTCCATGGGTTGATACATTTGTTTTCCATTGATCATTTTTGTGTGGTTTTGTTGTCAGCACATTAAATTATGTAAAGAAAAAAGTATTTAATAAGAATATTTAATTCATTCAGATCTAGGATGTCATTTTATTGTTCCCTTTATTTTTTTGAGCAGTGTATATAGTGAAGACATCAAAACTATGAAATAACACACATGGGTTACATTTACATTTAAGTCATTTAGCAGACGCTCTTAGGGTTAGTAGTATCATGTAGTAACCAAAAAAGTGATAAACAAATGTAATTTTGATTTGAGATTCTTCAAGTAGCCATCCCTTGCCTTGAGTGATGCATCAATATTATATTTTTGGTCGATACCGACGTGATATTTTCCTTGCCAAAAAAAGCTGATCCTGATATTGACCATTTTTGCGGCCTTCTAAGCGTTTTAGTACAGTTTAAATAGTTAACACACACAAATGGACACATCGGTCTAAGGCACTGCATCTCAGTGCAAGAGGCATCACTACAGTCCCTGATTCGAATCCAGGCTGTATCACATCTGGACGTGATTGGGAGTCCCATAGGGTGGCGCACAATTGGCCCAGCGTTGGCCGGGGTAGGCCGTCGTTGTAAATAAGAATTTGTTCTTAACTGACTTTCCTAGTTAAATAAAGGTTACACACACGTACCACACTGACCAAAAAGTTATTGTTTCCATTTACATATGTCCCCATTATCAGTAAAACATAATCAAAACCTATTTCTTTCACTTACTTGCTGTGCTGTTTCGTTGTTCAGTCGTTTCATTCTCAACCAGGATTTCTATGGGACGCCGTTTGGGTCTTTGCGTGTCAAAGACACGCATCAAATAACACTATTTGACCAATCAGGACCTGAATATGATTGCACTTCACAAAATTATTTAACGTGTTCATACATTTTTTTTAGGTAGTTATTACACATTGATTACACTAGCACTAGAATTTCATATGTCACCACGATTCATCGATATGTATGCTATGATGCTGTTAAAGTTGTCTCGCGCACCTACAGTGCTGATCAATAAAAGCTAGCTAGCTCATGGATGCAAACAATGTTCTTCCCCCAAAACATAGCAAAACAACATCATCTGTTTCAGTGGTTAAAAGTTCGCTAGCTAACTATATAGCTTGGTGTCATCTAAAATAACCCTAATTTAGAAGACTGTTATATTATTTGATTTATGGTGGTCAGATCCATCTGTGAAGCTTGTCACAATAAGGATTAGCCACAGTAGTGGACTTTGCAGTTTGACTTCAAAATAAAAGTATAGCATAATTCTATTTGCTTCACTGTCAATGACATGCTTTTATTTTGAAGGCAAACTGCAAATTCCACTATTGTGCCTAATCCTTATTGTAGCTAGCTCTACAACACAACCTGTTCTGGTCGAGCCTCACTAGCCAGATGAAGCTAGCTGGCTGCTTATAATGTTAGCTTTGGGCAACGGGGTTAAGTTGCAGGCTAGCTATTTATTTTCATGAACTGAAGTTCAATTTCAATAGGCAATCAACAAGTGGCAACCTAGCTAATACAAATACTTACTCACAAGGATTCCTAGGTCTGTTCAACGACCAATCTCATTCCATTGATTGCTTAGATCACGTGGATTGGGATATGTTCCGCATTGCGTCAAACAACAACATTGACGAATATGCTGATTCGGTGAGCGAGTTTATTAGCAAGTGCATCGGCGACGTCGTACCCACAGCAACTATTAAAACATCCCCAAACCAGAAACCGTGGATTGATGGCAGCATTCGCGCGAAACTGAAAGTGCGAACCACTGCTTTTAACCAGGGCAAGGTGACCGGAAACATGACCGAATATAAACCGTGTAGGTATTCCCTCCACAAGACAATCAAACAAGCTAAGCATCAGTATAGAGACAAAGTAGAGTTGCAAATCAACTGCTCAGACACGAGGTATGTGGCAGGGTCTACAGTCTATCACGGATTGCAAAAAAAAAAAATCAGCTCCGTTGTGGACCTGGATGTCTTGCTCTCAGACAGACTAAACAACTTCTTTGCTCGCTTTGAGGACAAAACAGTTCCACTGACACGGCCCGCTACCAAACCCTGCGGACTCTCCTTCACTGCAGCCGACGTGAGTAAAATATTTAAACGTGTTAAACCTCGCAAGGCTGCAAGCCCAGACGGCATCCTCAGCCGTGTCCTCAGAGCATGCGCAGACCAGCTGGCTGGTGTGTTTACGGACATATTCAATCAAACCTTATCCCAGTCTGCTGTTCCCACATGCTTCAAGAGGGCCACCATTGTTCCTGTTCCCAAGAAAGCTAAGGTAACTGAGCTAAACGACTACCGCCCCGTAGCACTCACTTCCCTCATCATGAAGTGCTTTGAGAGACTAGTCAAGGACCATATCACCTCCACCCTACCTGACACCCTAGACCCACTCCAATTTGCTTACCGCCCAAATAGGTCCACAGACGATGCAATCGCAACCACACAGCACACTGCCCTAACCCATCTGGACAAGAGGAATACCTATGTGAGAATGCTGTTCATTGACTAAAAAATAATCTCACACTCAACGTCAACAAAACAAAGGAGATGATCGTGGACTTCAGGAAACAGCAGAGGGAACACCCCCCCCCCCCCCTATCCACATCGATGGGACAGTAGTGGGGAGGGTAGACAACGTGGTGAAGGCGCAGCAGCGCCTCTTCAACCTCAGAAGGCTGAATAAATTTTGCTTTTCACCAAAAGCACTCACAAACTTTTACAGATGCACAATCAAGAGCTTTCTGACGGGCTGTATCACCGCCTGGTACGGCAACTGCTCCACCCACAACCGTAAGGCTCTCCAGTGGGTAGTGAGGTCTGCACAACGCATCACCGGGGGGGGGGGCAAACTATCTCCCCTCCAGAACACCTACCCCTTCACGATGTCACAGGTAGGCCATAAAGATCATGAAGGACAACAACCACCCGAGCCACTGCCTGTTCACCCTGCTATCATCCAGAAGGCGAGGTCAGTACAGGTGCATCAGAGCAGGGACCCGAGAGACTGAAAAACAGCTTCTATCTCAAGGCCATCAGACTGTTAAACAGCCACCACTAACATTGAGTGGCTGCTGCCAACATACTGACTCAACTCCAGCCACTTTAATAATGGAAAAATTTATCACTAGCCACTTTAAGCAATGCCACTTAATATAATGTTTAATATATCTATATAATTTAATATAATGTTTACATCTACTGCATCTTGCCATCTGTCTGTAATACATGTATCACTAGCCACTTTAAACAATGCCACTTTTATATGTTTACATACCCGGCAGGGTAGCCTGGAAGGTTGCAAGTTCAAACCCCCGAGCTGACAGGGTACAAATCTGTCGTTCTGCCCCTGAACAGGCAGTTGACCTGCTCAGGGCCGTCATTGAAAAGAAGAATTGGTTCTTAACTGACTTGCCTTGTTAAATAAAGGTAAAAATATATATACTGTACTCGATACGATCTACTGCATCTTGCCTAGGCCGTTCTGTACGATCACTCATTCATATATCCTTATGTACATATTCTTCATCCCTTTACACTTGTGTAGGTGTTGTTAGTTGTTGTGAAATTGTTAGATTAGACTACTCGTTGGTTATTACTGCATTGTCGGAACTAGAAGCATTTCGCTACACTCGCATTAACATCTGCTAACGATGTGTATGTGACAAATAAAATTTGATTTGAAATCATTGCTAAGAATAATGAGAATGACTGCAGTTTCTACTGGTCATTGTTTTCAGGCTGGTTGTATTGGTGCTAGCTAGGTACCAAGCTAAAGCTAGCTACCCCAGAAGTTGCAGTTGAACAAATGATGCTTTATTACCAACGTGGTATTGTAAACACATCGTCCATGACTGGTGTTTGCTTTTTCTGTACAGCTTTTTTATTGACACAGACTCAAATGGCGTTCCATAGTACAGTGCCTTGCGAAAGTATTCAGCCCCCTTGAACTTTGCGACCTTTTGCCACATTTCAGGCTTCAAACATAAAGATATAAAACTTTATTTTTTGTGAAGCATCAACAACAAGTGGGACACAATCATGAAGTGGAATGACATTTATTGGATATTTCAAACTTTTTTAACATATCAAAAACTGAAAAATTGGGCGTGCAAAATTATTCAGCCCTCTTAAGTTAATACTTTGTAGCTCCACCTTTTGCTGCGATTACAGCTGTAAATCGCTTGGGGTATATGTATGTCTCTATCAGTTTTGCACATCGAGAGACTGACATTTTACCCATTCCTCCTTGCAAAACAGCTCGAGCTCAGTGAGGTTGGATGGAGAGCAGTTGTGAACAGCAGTTTTCAGTTCTTTCCACAGATTCTCGATGATTATCTTAATAAAAAAATATAGCTAACTTTTGTGTGCAGTCTATTCAGAATACTGATTATTGCGTTTGCTATTCCAAACACTTAACTCCATAAAGCCAATCTGAAAAATACCAGAGAATACAAGTGTCAACCTCGCAGGTTTTACCGTCTCTATTTGTAGACCAAACGGCAGGAAAATAACAATACCATTAAAACATGCGGTGCTTGACCCCCTATTATTAAATGTGTTGTCAACGGAATAATCGCAGTTTAATACAATTCCTTTCAGGCGTTTAATGCGACTGCCTAGAAACCGGTGTGACTGAGAAAATGAGGGTCCTTTTTTCCTGTCTCCTTTTTCATTCAATTCAATATGGCTGTGCTGCGTGTATGGTTTGGTTGTAACCGATGACAACGCATTGCATCGGCCAGCAGCCTAATTCATTGCAAAGCGTGTCTCCTTGTATGGTTTAATCGGGCTGAGATATTTGGCTCTCTACCAGGTTTAGTAAAAATGCTGTCCGGGGGGATTAAAAGCCGTTAAGCATAAGGTAGGAAGAGAAGAGATTGTTCGTCGTGGTGCTTGGATTTTAAAGCAACACCCAGTTTGCAGTGTTGCATTGTAGCGACATTGTTTCTCGTCCAGCTCTTTTAGAACCCATTGCAATTTTGTTGCGATACATTTTGCGCTGTCAGATTCTTAATGCGAAGCACAAGAGTCCTCCTGTTGAATGATGGTGGGTGGACGGGAGTTGTATGGGAACGTTCAGTCACCGCTCTCATTGTACTGTGCCGCTCCTTGACGGAATTAATGAATGAACCAAGTGAAAAGGGATTGCGCTTGAATAGGATATTCCAACGGGCCTTGCTTTTCAAAGTGACTGCAGACTGCATGAATTGGAAAGAGAATGCGCGAATGGCAATCATAATTTTTTATCTATTGTCTATTTTGTTAGTAGACCTAATTTCATACCTCAAGTTCTTTTTTTTTTACGGAAGCATGATTACATTCTAATAGAGCAAGTTCTAGGTTTTGATTTAGTACAAAACAAACGCCTAATATTTTATCAATGAGGCTTGTTCTCTTATGGAAGTAAATGCTAAAAAAGCAAATGTGCAGATGGGGGATTCCCGCCTTTGGTGATATGGAGTAGTTGCACCAGATATTGCAGCTCTTCTTGTCTCTGCTACAGCAATGGAGCACCCTGTTAGGCAGGTCATTATTTTTTGGACAGGACACTACCATATTGCTTGTACATCCTATCCCCATATTGTATTTTTACCCTCTAATGAATACTTTTTTTGCCATGAACTAGAACCCCCCCCCATCCTCTTGTCTCATTAACCTTTCATACTGTCATAACTCATTTTCATTCTCTCCATAGGGAGGTGAATGTGGCTGCCATGGCTGAGCCTAAGAAGGCTCCTGAGAGCAGTGAGGAGGTAAGGCCACTGAGGAACACTGGGATTTCATGACTCTGAAAAGAGGACTCGTACTGTCGCTGGCCAACGAGTGAGGAGGCATCACTCCAGTTGTCAGACATCAAAATGAACCATGTCAGTGAGGAATTGGAGATCTTAGTTGGTCATAGTTTTAGGTGGTACTATTGAGCGTACCTCTCATTTTCTTTTTGCTTAAATCCCCCTGTCATATATATATATATATATATATATATATATATATATATATATATACACGTGTGTATATATATTATACATACATACATACATACATACATACATACATACATACATACATACATACATACATACATACATACATACATACATACATACATACATACATACATACATACATACATACATACATACATACATACATACATACATACATACATACATACATACATACATACATAGCATAGCATAGCATAGCATCAATGCCTTCCTCTTGCAGGAACTGCTGACACACTCCAGCCACATGAGGTCTAGCTTTGTCTTGCATTAGGAGGAACCCAGGGCCAACCACACCAGCATATGGTCTCACAAGGGGTCTGAGGATCTCATCTCGATACCTAATGGCAGTCAGGCTACCTCTGGCGAGCACATGGGGGTATGCGGCCCCCCAAAGAAATGCCACCCCACACCATGACTGACCCACCGCCAAACCAGTCATGCTGGAGGATGTTGCAGGCAGCTGAACATTCTCCACGGCGTCTCCAGACTCTGTCACGTCTGTCACATGTGCTCAGTGTGAACCTGCTTTCATCTGTGAAGAGCACAGGGCGCCAGTGGCGAATTTGCCAATCTTGGTGTTCTCTGGCAAATGCCAAACGTCCTGCACGGTGTTGGGCTGAAGCACAACCCCCACCTGTGGACGTCGGGCCCTCATACCACCCTCATGGAGTCTGTTTCTGACCGTTTAAGCAGACACATGCACATTTGTGGCCTGCTGGAGGTCATTTTGCAGGGCTCTGGCAGTGCTCCTCCTTGCACAAAGGCGGAGGTAGCGGTCCTGCTGCTGGGTTGTTGCCCTCCTATGGCCTCCTCCACGTCTCCTGATGTACTGGCCTGTCTCCTGGTAGCGCCTCCATGCTCTGGATACTACGCTGACAGACACAGCAAACCTTCTTGCCACATCTCCCATTGATGTGCCATCCTGGATGAGCTGAACTACCTGAGCCACTTGTGTGAGTTGTAGACTCCGTCTCATGCTACCACTGGAGTGAAAGCACCGCCAGCATTCAAAAGTGACCAAAACATCAACCAGGAAGCATAGGAACTGAAGTTGTCTGTGGTCACCACCTGCAGAACCACTCCTCTATTGGGGGTTCCTTGCTAATTGCCTATAATTTCCACCTGGTGTCTATTCCATTTGCACAACAGCATGTGAAATTGGACAAGTGGACAGTTTGATTTCACAGAAGTGTGATTGACTTGGAGTTACATTGTGTTGTTTAAGTGTTCCCTTAATTTTTGTTGAGCAGTTTATTTATTTGTGTGTATACATACACACACATTCATATATATATATATATATTATATACACACATATCTCATCACTTAGCATTTTTCATGACCTAAAAGCACTTAATTGCCTACAATGGGACAGGGGGATTTAAGCAAAAAGAAAATGAGACCTGGTTATATATATATATATATATATATATATATACATACGCATGCACGCACACACACACACACACACACACGTGTACAGTGGGGCAAAAAGGTTTAGTCAGCCACCAATTGTGTAAGTTCTTCCACTTAAAAAGATGAGAGGCCTGTAATTTTCATCATAGGTACACTTCAACTATGACAGACAAAATGAGAAGAAAAATCCAAAATCACATTGTAGGATTTTTTATGAATTTATTTGCCAATTATGGTGGAAAATAAGTATTTGGTCAATAACAAAAGTTTATCTCAATACTTTGTTATATTCCCTTTGTTGGCAATGACAGAGGTCAAATGTTTTCTGTAAGTCTTCACAAGGTTTTCACACACTGTTGCTGGTATTTTGGCCCATTCTTCCATGCAGATCTCCTCTAGAGCAGTGATATTTTGGGGCTGTTACTGGGCAACACAGACTTTCAATTCCCTCCAAAGATTTTCTATGGGGTTGAGATCTGGAGACTGGCTAGGCCACTCCAGGACCTTGAAATGCTTCTTACGAAGCCACTCCTTCGTTGCCCGGGCAGTGTGTTTGGGATCATTGTCATGCTGAAAGACCCAGCCACGTTTCATCTTCAATGCCCTTGCTGATGGAAGAAAGTTTTCACTCAAAATCTCACGATACATGGCCCCATTCATTCTTTCCTTTACACGGATCAGTCGTCCTGGTCCTTTTGCAGATAAACAGCCCCAAAGCATGATGTTTCCACCCTCATGCTTCACAGTAGGTGTGGTGTTCTTTGGATGCAACTCAGCATTCTTTGTCCTCCAAACACGACGAGTTGAGTTTTTACTAAAAAGTTATATTTTGGTTTCATCTGACATTCTCCCAATCTTCTTCTGGATCATCCAAATGCTCTTTAGCAAACTTCAGACGGGCCTGGACATGTACTGGCTTAAGCAGGGGGACACGTCTGGCACTGCAGGATTTGAGTCCCTGGCGGCGTAGTGTGTTACTGATGGAAGGCTTTGTTACTTTGGTCCCAGTTCTCTGCAGGTCATTCACTTGGTCCCCCCGTGTGGTTCTGGGATTTTTGCTCACCGTTCTTGTGATCATTTTGACCCCACGGGGTGAGATCTTGCGTGGAGCCCCAGATCGAGGGAGATTATCAGTGGTCTTGTATGTCTTCCATTTTCTAATAATTGCTCCCACAGTTGATTTCTTCAAACCAAGCTGCTTACCTATTGCAGATTCAGTCTTCCCAGCCTGGTGCATGTCTACAATTTTGTTTCTGGTGTCCTTTGACAGCTCTTTGGTCTTGGCCATAGTGGAGTTTGGAGTGTGACTGTTTGAGGTTGTGGACAGGTGTCTTTTATACTGATAACAAGTTCAAACGGGTGCCATTAATACAGGTAACGAGTGGAGGACAGAGGAGCCTCTTAAATAAGGTACAAGTCTGTGAGAGCCAGAAATCTTGCTTGTTTATAGGTGACCAAATACCTATTTTCCACCATAATTTGCAAATAAATTAATTAAAAATCCTACAATGTGATTTTCTGGATTGTTTTTTCTCATTTTGTCTGTCATAGTTTAAGTGTACCTATGATAAAAATTACAGGCCTCATCTTTTTAAGTGGGAGAACTTGTACAATTGGTGGCTGACTAAATACTTTTTTGCCCCACTGTATGTATGTATGTATATATATCTAAATGAAAGTTAAGTCCTTTTTTTTGTAGTGTTAAGATACTGATTCGGTGACATTGCCCCCTCTTAAAAAACATACATTTTTTAAAGAGGTTTAATTAGCAAGGTGTTTATTTTTTAAATATTTTTTTACTTAGCTGTGTATTTTTCTTAACCTTTGCTGATGCTCTCTCAGACAGAACCAGCAGGGGATATGCTCTTACTGTGGCTGATGTTTAAAACCCCATTGATCGCTTTGTTATAAAGGTGCTCATGCCTCTTCCATTGCCCATAATGGTACCTGCATACTACTTCTGCCACTACTGCTGCACCTGTTCCAATGTCCCCAAGAGCCCTGGGTATACCACTGATAGGCCCCCGAGTCTGCACTGCAGTGGGACAGCTGTGGCAACAAAAGCCACGTTGCCCCGGAGATGGCACTTGAATGGACTAATGGGCTGAGGGTTTGGGATGACTGATCTCGTCTGTCTGTCACCAACACCTGGCTCAACTGGTTCATACACACCTGTATGGCCACATACAATCTCACCACACAGAGGGGTCAGAGTGGAGATGAAGAGGCAGACACTCAATAGACTGTTTCAAACCCTTCAACGACAGGCCTGTAGATGTCTTCCCATGGGGTCACTTCAGTACATTTGTCTTCTCACCATCTACACCCGAATGTGCTGCTTAATGGACAGTTTAACTGGTCGATATTTGTTCTGGACTAAGTGGGTTCTCTGAGAAAGGACATTTTGGGATTTTGTTCTCCAACTGTTCAGAATGGGATCCACATTAATCTCTCACGAGGACAACTTGGGGCCTCTCTTCATGGCTGTTTTTCAAAGACATGATCTTGGACATTTGTTAACTTTCTCAATGGTCTTCAGCATTTCTTTGGACTCACAACCAAATGTCTAGTTGTTGGTAGAAAAGGGGACTTGCCAATTTGATCCCTTTTTCTGCTGCTACCTGTCACTCAACACTGTCTCCTGATGCCCCGGAGGAAGAGGGTGTCTGCTTACGCCCCTTCTAGTGTTTGGAGTGACTCTTGTTAATTATTGATTATCCTTGTCTCATCTCCATTGAACCTCAGTTGGACAGTCACAACAGAAAGGCATGACAAAGATCTGAAAGGACTGATATCTGACCTCTTAAGCCACTCAAGCCCCGCCACCACTGAACTACAGAGCCCATCCTGCCTGCCAACCAGCTGTCAGATTTCCACCCAAACTTGACAACCTCCTTTGATTGGACCCTTGTTGCCTAGATACAGTACATGCAGTCAAGATTGGGCCATATCCATCCCAGTAAGCATCAGGTGTCAGTAGTACCAGGGAATAAGTAGTCACTTTCTCAATGTTATTATTTACCAAAAACCTATATTTAGAAAATGCATAGTTTGTTGACTCCCTCCTCTTACCCTAAAATGGGGGAATTGATTCTGACATAATTGTCAAATCCAAATGGATTCATTTACATATTTATTGCAGTTTGGAATGAAAAATAGTTATAAACCACCCAATATTTCATAGTCTTGTTTTATGACTCAGTAATCCTGGCAGCCTCTTGGTTTACCAGCTACACCATTCAGATGTTCTATTGCAATGAAATGAATTTAAACTGCAGTATTGTCATCAGGCTACTATGTCTTTCTGTGTGTGTGAGACTTCAGCTCCCCTAACACCATTCTACACCAATCATAAACACATTTGGGGCTTCAGTCATTATCTTAAAGTCATACGCACCGTTTTGAGACCAAGCATATATATAAACTACAGTGTGCCATTGAGATATCTATATATATATATATATATATATAGCGCTTCTATATGACTCTGGTGCTATTCATAGTCTGGCTATGTTGAGGTGGAAAGTGACCTGCAGTCTCATCTAGTTTCTCTTCCCTTGTTCACCCACCCACCCACTTTCTCTTGTCCTGTCTTCCCTTCAATCTGTCCATGCACCTCTTCATCTCTACCTCTCACCTTTTCCCCTCTCTACTTTGGGGTGTGTTTATTTCTTTTTGTTTCAGTGTGTGACACCAAAAGCATTCACAGCCCGTAGGATCTCCCTTAGCAGTGAGTATACCTCCCTCTAAACGCTCATGCCTGTTTTGTTTTTTCAGCCCAGTAGGTAGTCTTGGTTTTTTGTTTAGTTTGCATATGTTTGAGTGAGCACCAGTTGTGTGTGTGTGTGTGTGTGTGTGTGTGTGTGTGTGTGTGTGTGTGTGTGTGTGTGTGTGTGTGTGTGTGTGTGTGTGTGTGTGTGTGTGTGTGTGTGTGTGTGTGTGTGTGTGTGTGTGCGCGCTTGCGATTGTGCGTTTGGCCATGGTTGAATTCCCCTATGTCTTCAAGGCAGCAAGGCCTCTCCAGGTGCTGTTACTGCAGAGGGCGAAACAGAGTCTGGGGCTGGGAGGAAGAGGCGATGGGGATCCAGCACTGCAGTCACAACCAAGAAATCATCCATGAGCATCACCACAGACTCTCTGAAGGTACAGCATCAGTACACTGCAAAAAATACTTCTGTTCATATTCATTATCTAAAACACCTCCAGTATTCATTCTATCAAACTTTTTACTATCTGAGTCTTGATGCTTCTTTCTCCCACCCCTAATCTGTTGATTCTGTTTTTCCCCAGTCTCTGATCCCAGACATCAGACTGTGTCCAGGCCAGGAGATGGTGGTGGATCTGCACCCAGAGGAGGATCACCTCTCTGGGGTGGAGGGCAGGGAGCGGGGTGAGCAGGACCTCAAGATCAGACGCACAGTCACACAGGTCAGAGTTCAACTTTAACTTCACCTGGTCTGTGGACTACATTTTTATCTAGTTTCAAGTAGTAGCAATGTATTACTGGAAATGGGTTTTTCTGCACTCATTAATAAAGGTGCATTCAGTAGGATTTACTATAACGGCTAACATCCTTAATTAACCCAAAGCTATTAGCATTTGTGAATGTCATATTAAAACGTGTGTGTGTGTGCCGCCACTTCTCCACCCACCTGTAATGTAGGTGGTCCCGTCAGTGACCCAGGAGAATGGACAGAAGGAGTCCAAGAGGAGTGGACACGAGGAGGAAGACCGAGAGGATGGAAGGGAGGTTAAAGAAGACAGAGAGGAGAAGATGGATGGCTCATTCCAGAGCGACTCCATGGAGACACAATGCACCTCTCCCCCCAGCCATGACATGGAGATGAAAACAGGTGATAGATTGATCCAAAATTGAAGATAAACTTAATTTTCTTATCAGATCAAAACCTCTAACCCTGGGCTAGATTCTACCCTTTGATATGTTGAGTGAGGTCAGGTTGATGTATCTCTATCTTTTCCTGTCCTCAGTGACCCCCAGTGACACAATGATCCGTCGCTCCATCAGCCAGAAGAAGTCTGGCGTGTCCATCACCATAGATGACCCTGTCCGCATGGCCAAGCAGCCCTCTCCTCCACGAGGCAAAGTGTCCAACATCGTCCACGTGTCCAACCTGGTTCGTCCGTTCACCCTGAGCCAGCTGAAGGAGCTGCTCGGTAGGACCGGCACCATGCACGAGGACTGTTTCTGGATCGACAAGATCAAATCTCACTGCTACGTCACAGTACGTCTCTGTCTGTTAGCTATCATCCTGAATCCAGGGCTGTGTCTCAACCGATATCCTATTCTCCATATAGTTAACTTATTTTTATCATCCGTCGGAGGCTGTGGTCAAAGCTAGTGCATTTGACTATAGGGGGGACGAGGGTGTCATTTGAGGTGCAGCCCAGAACATCACCTACATCTCCCTATTCTGTCTTATCTAAGGCAAGCCTCACTGTTCCTCATGGATGTCCTGTCTTGCTCTCCTTTTTCTTCCAGTACTCCAGTGCAGAGGAGTCAATTGCCACTCGTGCAGCCCTGCATGGGGTGAAATGGCCTCAAAGCAACCCAAAGTTCCTCAGTTTGGACTTCATTCAGCAGGAGGAGGTAAGACTATCTGCGTTCTCGTGATTTTGCCCTACCTGATGATGGATATCGTTCCCTTATCGTTATGGTAACGCTCCCCTTCCTCTGTAGCTGGATTTCCACAGAGGCCTGCCTCCCCCTGAGAGGGCTGGGGAGGGTGAGCGGGGGGCTGCGGCGGTGCCTGGTCGGGGGGCAGCCCTGCCCCCTTTCCTGCCCGAACGGGAACAGTGGGCGGAGCGAGAGCGTGAGATGGAGCACAGGGAGAGGACCCGGGCTGAGAGGGAGTGGGACAGGGACAAGGTCCGGGACATTGGTCCAGGAAAACCTGGAGAGGAAGCGGTCCCCAGACGATCCCGCTCCAGAGAGAGGAAACGCAAGGAGAGGAAGATGGACAAGAAAGGTGACGAGTTGGTGATGGAAAGATGGGTGTTTCGATCTGTGCCCTGTTGTGTCAACTGTATGTTTACTCTTTGTGTTTCTTCAGAGAAAGCTGCAGATGAACCTCCTGTCAAACTGCTGGATGAACTGTTCAAGAAAACCAAAGCAGCCCCTTGTATATACTGGCTGCCCCTCACAGAAGAGCAGGTCAGTTATACACACAACTCAACTATCTGAACAAGATTATAGATTCATTTGTTATTGATAATAGGGTCTACATGTCCTTCCTTACATTTGTTGAAAGTATTGATTTCAATTGTTCACAGTCCACATCTCTGACGTTCTCCCATGTTCTGTCTCTTTGTGGCCAGTTTTCACAGAAGGAGACGGCTCATCAAGAGCGCATGAAGGAGCGAGAGAAGAGGAGGAAGGGGCAGCAAGAGGAGGTGGAGAAGAAAAGGGAAGAAGATCGCAGAGAAAGGATGAAAGCCGCAAGTGCTGCATCTGGAGAAAGAGGCGAGGGGGAGCGGTACAGAGAGCAAGAGAGAGACTGGGGCAGAGATGGAGAGAGTGACAAACACAGAGAAGACTGCTACCGCAGACCTGGGGGCAGCAGTGCAGGGGGGGCCAGACGCTCCCGCAGCCGCAGTGACACCCCACCTCGTGACAGACGACGCTAGAGGGAATTTGTATGGCTGGAACTGTCTTAAAATACCCCCCCCCCCCCCCCATTCCCCATCACTACATTTACGTTGTTACAATATAAGACCCTACAGTAGACCAACAGATGTAGTCACGATCTGTCACGTTTTTTAAACACACACTGACACAGATGGGGACCATGGTTTAGCAGTGTTTTCCCCCAGGCTGCTATCTGTCTTGCTCCATTATGAAAGTTTAGATTTTATTTCATTTTGCCTGACTGTTTTCTTTTTTTGTTTTCTTATGTTCTTGTGAGATTGACAGTAAGGCAACCCCCCCCCCCCCCCCCCATACGTAAGTGCTTTACGTAGAGTTCTATGCATACACACACTGGTTTTTGGCCTTCACCAGTTGTATGTGTGTGTGTTCCACGACTGGTTTCTGTGGGGTGCTTCATCATTGCTGCATGTTGTCCCAGTCCACTGTGCTCAGCCTTGTGTCCTAGGGAGGACTGATGTGTTTGTGCAGTGTTCTGTTCCCTCTGTCTTTGTTTAGTTTGAGGGATGAGACTATTATCTGCAAGATAGTAGAAATGACACGCTCCTCTGATCTGTGTTTTCATCTTCTAAATGCTTCTTTCTGCTCATCCAATAGTTCTCCCTGTACGGTCAACGCAAGCTGGAGAAGGGGTGCATATTAAAACTCCACACAAATGGTTTTAATAGTTTTTTAAATCATTATTAAAGCTTTTTTTTGTTTACTCCCGTGAATGTACAAATAAAACAAGTTTGAAAAAGCTTTTGTGCTTGTTTTCTGCAAGAGCGAACTTCTGTCAGTTGGAGATGCCCATAATTATTCAGATCATTGTAGCAAAACCAAAGTGCTAAATGGATACATTTTTTAAACTCTTTCAAACTTTTCATGTTCCGGGTAACTTCTTCAACTCTTTATCCTCTATTACTATGAAGCTGAAAATGGCATATACCTTAACCAATGCCGGTCAAAAAACAAAGTTGCAGTAATATTGGAGATCCACAAGGTGTCAGTGATGGACAACAGGCATTTGTAGGAAGGGCCATGAAGTAGATGAAGATAAGTAATTAATAGGAAAGACGAATGGGAAGGTTTTCTGGCATACGATTTGGGGGACAGGGCATTTTTTAAATATTTTTTTTTACTGAAAGCAAATGGCTCTAAAAAGACTCATGTGGAATAAGAATAGCTTTTCCCCACATGGCTTTGTCAAGCCAATAAAATACATGCATTTTGCTCTGCAGTGCTGTCAGTTTTTTTTATTTTACCCCCAATTTTGTGGTATCCGATTACGGTCTTGTCTCAATGCTGCAACTGCCCAATGGGCTCGGGATAGGTGAAGGTCGAGTCACGTGTCCTCCGATACATGACCTGCCAAACCACCTCATTTGTTTGTGTATCTACCACTAAATACAGTTTTAAGTTAATTGAGAGACTACAATGGAAACTTAACGAGTTACAATTTTTAACATAACCTCACCCCTTACAATTCCCTCCATCTCACTTTTGTCTTTCCCACCCTTCCTCTCTTTCATTAGTATTTTGTGCATCATGAAGTGCCCTCTTCCTCTGGCTAATCCCTTGCTACTTCTCTCAGGCCTTGACGTTCTTCCTGCCGAGCTCAGCAGAGCTCCTCTGTAATTACAGCTCTCTGGTCGCTGGGCTGAACATTTTTGTGCCCTGATGCAACTCTGTGTGCAGGACGGCTCAACTGAACTGGGTCGACCTTCCTGGCTTTGTCAACCCCGGCCCAGCCGGCACACTCCTGCCAGCCTGTGAGCAGCTCACTTCATGGAAAAACCCACTTTAGAAATGAGACAATTGTGTTTGACACATCTTTCAATTAAGTTCTTATCTAGCAGGATAGTGTTTTACTCGATTAACAACAGCCATGTGTGCTCATTTATGTGTCAGACCGAGTGAAGACCGAAGGATGAGATGAGAGCCTGTTCCTACAATTATGTGTGTTTGGGAGTAACAATAGAGAAAGGTTTGAGGTTAAAGGCAGAGCAATGTGTTGACAGTGTGGGTGGATGTACGGCAGGGATCATTAACTAGATTCAGCCGCGAGCAGATGGTCAGGGGTCCAGAACATAATTACAAATCATTTGTAAACAGCAAATTGGCCGCAAGGAGCCCAGACAGATATGTTTGACTAAAACATCATTTCAAACCTTGTGTGCATTTGTATATGATCACGTTTCTCTCTATTATGTGTGGGAATACTTGGGAACAGATTTCTGAGCTGATCTCCGAGTGTTTTTAGTATATTATGTCCAACAATAAAAATGTGTTGTTTTTTGTCAGAAAACTTGGGGTGCCAAATAAAACCACGGTTTTGGCCCGTGGGCTGCCAGTTGGGGAACCCTGGTGTACAGTATGGAGGGTGTGGGGTTTGTAGATGTTCTGTGGGCCCAGAGTCTGTTGCGATGGTGTATGAGACAATAGTTGCAGTGAGGCCGGGAGAGTTTGGCAAACCTCTCTGTGGAAAGAGAGACTGAAGTGGACAAGGACCAAGGTCCGCTGGCCAAGTAGGCTAAGTGCTCTACAGGACACAGCGCAAGGCAGCCTCGAGGAGGACAAGGATACTTGGCTATTTTCGCCCTCTGGGTTGCCAATAGTCCGACTCAATTTAGTTTCTCGAACACAGCAACTTTCTGGTGTGGGAAGATGGAGCTGAAACGCATGGCTCTCTGGTTGTAGCTAGGTCTAACAGAACGTCTCCCCACCTCTGTCAAGAGTATACTCATCAGTACAGGCCTCTCCAGCCCTCCCTGGAAATTGAGCTGAGCCAGGCCAATCCATGCTAATGACTGGGTAATAAAAACATGATTTAGGCCCACAAGGTTCTTTGTGTCCAGATTCCAGACCAGCGCTCACTGTAACATAACACTGACAGGGGCCCCCGGCTCCACTTTCAAAGGCTACCTCTGATGTGGCTGCTCAGAACTCTCTCTTTCGCTATTGATCTTGTTTTCTTCTAGTCCTTTTTCTGACAAGAGTTTGACCTGTAGGACAATGCAGAGATAAGGTGCAGACAACTTGAAAGAGTGATATCTGGGTAATCGGAAACAGCATGAGGTTAAAGACGTCTCTCTGCCCTCTCATGTGTTCTAGACTAACATTGTGTGCATTTTTTGCTGCCAGATTACAAGTGCCAGTAGTCCAGACCAGGCCCAGATTAAAGCAGGGGGGTTTCCTAACGGATGTGACTGAGTCATAGCGTGGGTGGCTGGGGTTTGGGAGAGGAGGGAAGGAGGGAGAGTCTGATTCAGCAGCTCTTGCTGGGAAGTCTCTTCTTGCATAGTTTGAGAAACGGTGCTATATGAGAAGAAAAAAAGCATGAGTGTTCAACTTCCTACCGCCTGTATTATTTTCACACAATACCTTGTTTGACTAGAAATAACTAACACCACACCATAGTCAAAGTGCAGACAGACGGTATAACTTACATTCAAAATTCTGTTTTCCCTGACACCTAAACCTTAACCCCTAAACCTAACCCCTTAACTCCTAACCCGTAACCATAATTCTAACCCTAAACCCAAAGCCTAAAATACCCTTTTCCCCCACAAGGGAGAATTTTGTACCGGATTTCCGGTACCCTCAAGGATAGTAATACAAGCCACATACACACACACATTTGTTGTCTCCACTTGGCCGTATTTTCCTTGTTTTACTATCCGTGTGAAGACTTCTGGTACCCACAAGGACAGTTTAACACACACACACACGCACGCACACACACACACACACTATAGACCTATAAGTGAGGGAATTGTCTTTCCAGTGAAACTAATAGAATATGTAATAGAAGACTGTGAATATTAGACATACCATCTTTCTTTCCACCCTTTCTCTTTTCCATTGAGTCCAGCAACACACCACAAATATGCACACAGAGCAAATACCATAAAAACAAGTGTAGGTGTCTTTGTTTCTGTGTACACTCGTATTTGTGTCAGTGTGCCTATTTGAATGAACATGTGTGGTGTTGAGTATAGCTAATGACACATTTTATTTTGTGTATTTAGAGCTTGTGCAGGATGTGGCATGGCTGTTTGAAAATTAAGTCATGTGTAGCCTAAATATTCACTCGCTACACCAGGCCTTTACCCTGTGTGGGTACTGGAATACACTGAATACATGCAATGATTGGGGTTACTGGAGGAGAGGTTTGGGGAAAACTGCACAAGTACAGTAAATTCAATTTGTGTTATTACCAGGGCGTGTACTCTGAGCATGCGCTGATCAACTGGCAAGTGTCTTCACTGACATTTTCAACCTGTCCCTGGCCGAGTCTGTAATACCTACATGTTTCAAGCAGACCACCATAGTGTACTTGGTTCCCTCCTGCACTCCCTGTTCACCCACGACTGCGTGGCCAAGCACGACTCTAACGCCATCATTTAGTTTGTCGATGACACAACGGTGGTAGGCCTAATCACCGACAACAATAAGACAATCTATAGGGAGGAGGTCAGAGACCTAGAAGTGTGGTCCAAGGACAACAACTTCTCCCTCAACGTGAACAGGACCCTATTCTCATCAACGGGGCTATGGTGGAGCAGGTTGAGACCTTCAAGTTCCTTCACATCACCAACAAACTATCATGTTCCAATGACACCAAGACAGTTGTGAAGCACGACAACGACTATTCCCCCTCAGGAGACTGAAAAGATATTTGGCATGGGTCCTCAGATCCTCAAAAAATTATACAGCTGCACCATTGAGAGCATCCTGACTGGTTGCATCATCGCCTGGTATGGCAACTGCTCAACCTCTGACCCCAAGGCACTACAGAGGGTAGTGCGTAAGGCCCAGTACATCCCTGGGGCCAAGGTTCTTGACATCTGTGACCTCTATAACAAGCGGTGTCAGTAGAAGGCCCTAAAAATTGCCAAAGACTCCAGCCACCCTAGTCATAGACTGTTCTCTCTGCTACTGCACAGGAAGTGGTACCAGAGTGCCAAGTCCAAAAGGCTTCTTAACAGCTTCTACCCCCAAGCCATAAGACTGCTGATCAACTCATCAAATGGCCGGACTATTTACATTGAACCCCCCCTTTTTTTACGCTGCTGATACTCACTGTTTATTATCTATTATCTATGCATAGTCACTTTACCCCTACCCACATGGACATAGTAACCCAATTACCTCGACTAACCTGTACCCCCGCACATTGACTCAGTACTGGTACCCCCTGAATATAGCCTAGTTATTGTTATTTTATTGTTGCTCGTTTATTTTTTACTTTAGTTTATCAGTATATATTTTTCTTACCTCTTGTTTTTCTTAAAAGTCATTGTTGGTTAAGGGCTTGTAAGTAAAAGCATTTCACGGTAATGTCTACACCCGTTGTATTCGGGCGCATGTGATAAATACAAGTTGATTTGACTTAATTTGAAAACCTCAGAAGCTCATGGTTCTCACCCCCCTTCTATAGACTTACACAGTAATTATTACAACTTCTAGATGACGTCCTCTAACCTATCAGAGCTCGGACATGTTGTCCACCCAATCAAAGGATCAGAGAATGAATCCAGGATTCCGCTCCCAAGGACTGTGGGCTCTCGTTCTCCATGGCCGTGAGTAAGACATTTAAGCTTGTTAACCCTCGCAAGGCTGCCTGCCCAGACGGCATCCCAAGCCCTGTCCTCAGAGCATGCGCAGACCTGCTGGCTAGAGTGTTTACGGACATATTCAATCTCTTCCTATCCCAGTCTGCTGTCCCCACTTGCTTCAAGATGTCCATGAACTCAATGACTATCGCCCTGCAGCACTCACGTCTGTCATCATGAATTTAACTAGCAAAGTCAGTTAAGAACAAATTCCTATACCGGCCAAACCCGGACGATGCTGGGCCAATTGTTTGCCACCCTATGGGACTCCCAATCACGGGCGGTTGTGATACAGCCTGGATGCAAACCAGGATGTCTGTAGTGATGCCTCAAGCACTGAGATGCAGTGCCTTAGACAGCTGCACCACTTGGGAGACCAAAATCATATCACCTGCACTTTACCTAACACCCTAGACTCACTTCAATTTGCATACCGCCCCAATATATCCACAGCCGATGCAATTGGCATCACACTGCACACTGCCCTATCCCATCTGGACAAGAGGAATATCTATGTAGGAATGCTGTTCATTGACTATACCACAGCCTTCAACACCATAGTACACTCCAAGGTCATCATTAACCTCAGACTGGGTCTGAACCCCGCCCTGTGCAACTGGGTCCTGGACTACCTGATGGGCCGCCCCCAGGTGGTGAAGGTAGGAAACAACACCTTCACCTCCTGTACTCCCTGTTCATCCATGACTGCATGGCAACGCATGGCAATGCAGGCTTCCAACACAATCATCAAGTTTGCAGACGACACAGCAGTAGTAGGCCTGATTACCAACAATGACGAGACAGCTTAATGTTAAGAAAACTAAGGAGCTGATTGTTGACTTCAAGAAACAGCAGAGGGAGCATGCCCCTATGCATATCGACGGGACAGCAGTGGAGAAGGTGGAAAGCTTCAAGTTCCTCAGCGTACACATCACTGAAAATCTGAAATGGTCCACCCACACAAGCAGTGTGGTGAAGAAGGTGCAACAGCGCCTCTTCAACCTCAGGAGGCTGAAGAAATTTGGCTTGGCCCCTAAGACCCTCACAAACTTTTACAGATGCACAATTGAGAGCATCCTGTCGGGCTGTATCACCGCCTGGTATGACAAATGCAACCGCAACGCTATCCAGAGGGTGGAGTGGTCTGCCCAACGCATCACCAGTAACACACTGCCTGCCCTCCAGGACACCTAAAGCACCCGATGTCACAGGAAGGCTAAAAAGATCCTCAAGGATATCAACCACATGAGCCACGGCCTGTTCGCACCACTACCATCCAGAAGGCAAGGTCAATACAGGTGCATCAAAGCTGGGACCAAGAGACTGAAAAAGAGCTTCTATCTCAAGGCCACCAAGACTGTTACTAAACCCTACACATTACAGGCTGCTGCCCTATGTACATAGACATGGAACCACTGGTCACTTTAATAATGGAACACTAATCACTTAAATAATGTGTACATACTGCTTCACTCATTTCATGTGAATATACTGTATTCTATTCTACTGTATTTTAGTCATTGCCATGACGACATTGCTTGTCCTAATATTTATATATTTCTTAATTCCATTCTTTTACTTTTAGATTTGTGTGTGTTGTTGTGAATTGTTAGATACTACTGCACTGTTTGAGCTAGGAACACAAGCATTTTGCTCCACCTGCAATAACATATGCTAAATATGTGTGTGTGACCCACTTGAAACTTGGGAATGTTTACTGGTTGCTCAGGAGGTAAAAGGAAAGTCAGATGTGTGTAATACATTTGACTAGTTGTGGAAAAGATTGGAGATCAAGAAAAATAAGGTAAGGAGCAAGTGCTGCGTGCGTATGATGTGTGCCAAACAAGTGTTGTATAAATTACAATATATTATTATTATTATCATTCTAAATATAATTTTTCTGACAATTTGTAACAGTGTAAAAAACACTAAATAAATTATATATAATACCAGAGAGGCTGTTCTAACAAAAAATAAGTGTAAAGCCTTTATCACAGCAAAGCAAAGCTTAAAAACAGGAGAATTTGTCAA